>NC_055988.1:177988438-178304392 GCF_018446385.1 Zingiber officinale | reverse complement strand
CAGTTTTACCCCAGATGGTCATAGAGTAGTTGCATACATCACCTCAAAATTTAAAGAGCGATTTAGCCCCGCTGGTACTATATGGAAGCGGGTAGACCCGGATATGAAGCAATTTTATTATGATGAGTTTTTGGTAAGACATTTTAATTATCATGATTTTGTTATGTTTTTTATAATAATTTGTGAACATATTATTGCAGAAAATATATACTTGGGAGACAGGGCACGAGGCAGAATTTTATGCTACCTGGAACGTAGCTTGTGCCAAACTATACAAAGACATGCTATACAAAGCAAGACAAAAGGGAATAAAACCATCCTATGTACCTGAGAACATTTGGGATGCATGGCGAGCCATCTGGGCTGCAGACAGATGGCAGGAAAATGCAATGATAGCTCGAGCCAATAGAAAGAGTGAGTTGGCTGGCCCTAGTACCGAAGCGACAAAACATACCGCTGGATCCCGATCGATCGTCGAGCATGCCTTAGACATGGTGAGTTTTCAATTTTAAAATTCTATAAGAGTTTTGTACCTAGAACATACCACAGAAATATTTACATTCTTTAATATTCAGGAACATGATCTACAGTGACCTCCTACTTGTTGGGAGATATGTACCAAGACACATAAGTCAAAAGATGGCAACTTTATAGATCGTCAATCGTCGGCATTAGACGTAAGAATCTACACTTGAATATATTTAACTATTAACAATTATTATCTATCATTTTAGTAAATATCTAACAATACTTTTTTTTAAATGTAAATAGGAAGAAATTGCTGCTAGGGTTGCACAGGCGTCTCAGCCTAGTTTAGAGGGAGGTGAGGAGCAGATTTTATCCACTGACCAGATAAATGAAATTTATTATGATGTGGTTGGTGAAAGGAAAAAGACCTCCACCCTATATGGTCTTGGGGCTCAGGCGAGAGTTGTATATGATCAGCCGATGGCTCCTAGGGCCAAGGGTCGTCCCAGCACATCATCGAGTGCATCCGAATCATCTGCTAGAGTAGACGCCTTAGAGCAAGAAAACACAGATTTGAAGACCCAACTCTCGAGCTTGGAGGCAGAATTTTGAGCAGAACGGCAATCCCGATTGGATCTTGAGAAAATTGGGCGGGATATGCAGGCCTTCTTGGATCAAATGAGTGCAATGCCGCATCGTTTTGCCTCTCAGGAGACTCAAGACCCTAATAATCCCCCTGATACGTAGATTGCCATAGGTATCTTGATGTTTAACTTTTTAATTGTTTTCACTATTTTTTTTTGTTTCATGAAACTATATCTAACATTGTATTATATCTTTTCAGGAACGTTGATATCTATACAACACCATCATCATATATCCAAAATAGCATTCAGATATGTAAAATAAATTCATAATATTAAATTTAATATGTTACTCATAATTGTGTATTAGTTTGTTCTATGTTTTATGAATAATCTATCATCTTAAAATTTTTGCAGGATTGATTACTACTTGCTAGCTTAGGATTGGATTTTCTTTGCTACAAGGTGTTGTATTGTGCTTTTAAATTTCAGATGTTGTAGTACTATACAATCAGGTGTTTATGGTTAGAGATGTTTGGATATTTATCTTTGTTTTTTTATTGGATATTTAGTTTTAGTTTTAGTTTTGTGCTTGGATTATTGTTATTGGAGATGTTGTAGTAATGTATTTGTGTATTATGCTTGGATTGGATATTTGGTTCGATATTTACATTCATATATTATTTTGTATTGTCATTGTCTAATTGTGTATGTATTGTGTTGTTTGAAAACCATTGTATGTGATGGTTTAGATTGATATGAAATGTAAACAAGGACGACTGCAGAAACAAAATGTTGCTGCTGGAATTTCCAGGTATTAGAGACGGAATATTAAAATTCCGTCTCTAATTAGAGACAGAATTTTAATATTCTGTGTCTAATTTCTCCCCGAAAATTACTATTATTACGATAACTAGCGACGAAACTTTAATTTTCCGTTGCCGAGTGCCCTGAAATTGTCTGAAATGTCGATACTTTGCGATGGAATATTAAAATTCCGTCTCTAATTAGAGACGGAATTTTAATGTTCCGTCTCTAATTTGAGACAGAATTTTAATGTTCCCTCTCTAATTATAGATGCACTTTTAATCTAATTAGAGACGGGATTCTATACTTAGCGACTGATAATTAAATTTCCGTCGCTAAAATTTTAGAGACGGAATATATATTCTGTCTCTAAATAGCGACGGAATATTAAATTCCGTCTCTAAATACAGTCAGCGACAAAACTCGTATCGACGTAGTGATTCCGTCACTAATCAGTCGCTAATTATCTAGTTTAGCGATGGAATAGAGACGGAATATTCCGTCTCTAATGCTGCATTTTGTTGTAGTGTGTAGCATCTTATGATATAAGCTTCTTGAGACAAACCCAAAAGCCTTTTATATCGATCTCTAATGATCTTCACTCATAAGATGTACTCTGCTTCTCCCATGTCTATTATGTCAAATTATGATGAAATCCAAGATTTGACTTCTATCACACACTTATGTCACTTCCAGCTATTAGCATACCATCAACATATAATGATAAAATGATAAACTTTCCTTTTTTTTCCTTTCTGAGGTAAACACAATGATCCTCATTGATCATTTCGAAACTATGAGATAAAATGACTTCATTAAATCTTATGTTCCATTGTCTTGACACTTGCTTTAGCCCATATATAGACTTCTCAAGTCTACATACTCTTTTCTCTCCTTCGGCAATGTAGTCTTCTGGTTATACCATATAGATTTCTTTGTCAAGATTACCATTAAGAAAATTCGTTTTACATCCATCTGATGTAATTTCATGTCAAATTGTGCTACTATAGCTAGGATGACATGTATTGACACAAACTTCACAAATTGGTAGAATGTCTCTTCAAAATCAATACCCTCCATTTGGGTATATCCTTTTGCAATTAATCGAGCTTTGTATCGATTAATCGATCCATCTGCTTTCCTCTTTATTTTGAGAATCCACTTATTCCCAATAGCCCTTCGGCCCAGAGGAAGATCGACTAAATCTCAAACTTAATTCTTTCTCATTGACTCCATTTCTTCATCCATTGCAACTTTCCATTCTTTTCTAATTGAGCATCTCAAAACTTCCTCAACTGTTCAAGGTTCCTCATCATCAACTGGGAGAATCATCAATGTCTCATTCTCAATATCAAACCTTCTCCGAGGAATAATCTGACGACTACTTCTTTGTAGGTTAGACTGTTGAGAAACTAACTCATTCAGTGGCAAATTACTTCCACTAGGTTGACTAAATTCAGGCATCTCCTGATTTGTTAATTTTACTTTACTTTAATTTTAATTTTGATTTAATTTAATTTAATTTAATTTAATTTAATTTTAATTTTAATTTTTCTTTAATTTAATTTTAATTTTAATTTAATTTTAATTTTAATTTAATTTAATTTAATCTTAATTTTAATTTAATTTAATTTAATTTTAATTTAAGTCCTTAGTCATCTCACCCGATCTATGTTTTCAATCAGGGAATCCTATAATTTTGTGAGATGAATTAGGTTCAATCTTAGGGTTTGTTTTTAACTTGTGTTAGATTCAAGTTTAGCTTTGGGTTCAACAAATAGGCGTTCTCTGGATAAACTTCTGGGCTATGGTGAGTCACTTGGACATCATTAGAGTAACCATGCCTTCGAGGTTTTCCAAATAGTCCTATCCACTAGACTTAGTACAAAACCTTGGTCTAACTGGTTAGGATCCATAAAGGGTAGCTTCGGTTAGTTCCACTTAGCCAAATGCACTAGGTCGAAGCCATATCTTTCTAGACATGCATAGACTAAGTTTCCCTAACGTACTATCATCCAAAACTTCACCAGTACCATTTTTCAAGTTAAACTTGAACCCTTTTTAACTAGTCCTAATTACCCTGTCGGGTAGGTTGGTTAGGGTTACCTTGCCGGGTATGTTAGTTTTGAAGGTGCCAGCTATTCTGGAGTCTCCCCCTGAATTAATGACCATTAATTTAATTTTTAGTTTTAGGTTTATGTCTATTTCTTTATAATTATATTTTACTTGGTGATAGTTTAAATTTTGGTGAGTTCTAATTTTAGATTTTAAATTTTTTTGTTTAGGTTTGTATTCTGGTTTTTGATTTGGTTTATTTGGCTTTATGTAATATATTTTATCTTTAGGGATATAATATTGGTTAGGTCTTATTTGTGTGGTTAAACACGCTTTCGGAACCCAGGCTTTATTCGTTGGTTTGTATTGGGTTATTAATGATTTAAAAGTTTTATTTGAGTTTGACTTATATCCGAGTGCGGTTTTATTATAACATGCTTTTTGATTATTTAGGATTAAGTCTAAGTTTTTTGATCTGGTAGTAAATTTTTCTAACATATTTTTTAAGTTATTAATTTCTAATTTTAATGATGAATTCTCTTCCTCAAGTGTTAGATCTTGAGTTGGTTTATTACTTACAACTTGTTCCTTGAGGATTTGATTTTCCTCGAGAAGCAATTTGTTTTCATTTTCTAATTTAACTAACTTATTATTTAAGCAAGAAATAATTTTAAAAAACTTTCGGTTTAAGGTTAGGAATACCTCTTCGGAACCTTCAGAAATGAGTACGGACTCGTGGCTGGATTCGGGTTCGGACCCGTCTTCCGATTCGTCTTCCGACTCTGCTTCGCGGGCCATCAGTGCTAGGTGGCTCTGGTGCTTCTGATCTTCTGCTTCTGATTTGTCTGAGGAGGAGGAGTCCCACGTTGCTTTAAGGGCCTTCTTTTTGGTCGGCTTCGGTTTGTCGATCTTCAGTCTTAGGCACTCGTTCTTGTAGTGCCCCTTTTTGTTGCATCCGAAGCATGTCACATTCCTTGAATCGGCTAGCGAACTGATCTTTTGAAGATCTTTCTTGCTGAAGCTTTTCTTCCTCTGGTGAACATCTTCCTTACCAAGTTCACCAGGTGTTCTTCATCTTCAGAGCTCTGGTCAGAGTCTTCTTCAGGTTCAGCCTTGTTCTTCTTGGAAGACCCTGCATATAAGGAAATACCTTTCTCGGCCCCAGTGTTAGTCTGCTCATGTAATTCTAATTCACAAAACAGTTCATCTAATTTAAGCTTAGTTAAATTCTTAGAAATTTTGTAGGCATCCACTATGGATGCCCATAAGCTATTACGTGGAAATGCGTTTAACGCATACCTGATTAGGTCTCTATTGTCCATCTGGTGACCTATTGCATGGAGCCCGTTGAGGATATCCTTGATACTCGCATGCAGCTGACTCGTTGTTTCCCCTTCCTGCATTTTTATATTAAAAATTTTATTTAATAATAAATCCCTTTTTGTTACCTTAGCGTCGCTGGTTCCTTCGTGCAGCTCGATCAGTTTATCCCACAGCTCTTTAGCATTTTGATGCGGTCCGACCCGGTTCAATTCTTCTCTTGTTAATCTGCAATATTGTAAAGTGTTGATAGCTTTGTTCTCCGTTGATGCCTTCTTCTTTATGTTTGATGTGCATTTTTCAGGATCTAGTAGATCCCCGGAGCTGTCAACTGGTGGTGTGTAGGCTTGTGTGACGCTCAGCCACTGGTTGAAATCTGTCTTGAGATACACCTCCATCCACTTCTTCCAATACGGGAAATCATCCCCGTTGAAAAGAGGAGGTCGCACTGTGCTGAAGCCCTCGATCTGCGACATTTTAATCTGCACAAAAAAACAAGTAGAGAGGTTCCAAGACTTGGTCTTGGATTACTAGTGCGGGAGAAATTTAAAAAAAATAACTAAATTGGTGTTGCACCAATTTAGATTTAATTGCGACGGAAGGAGATTTCCAAAAAGGTAATAATACCAATTTGGAATTTCACGAAAAACTGAAATCCGAAAAAAATTTAAAAATAAATCACCCTCCTGTCTGATTGGTGGTTGCACCAAATTAGAGTGGTACCTGCTCTGATACCACTTGTTGGATGGTGATCGTTCGATAGAGGGGAGGGTGAATATCGATTGAAAATTTTTGTAGAGTACGCAGCGGAAATTAAAACAACGAAAATTAAAAAGGATAAGGACACCAAGATTTTTACTTGGTTCGGAGCATGTGTCAACTCCTACTCCAAGGCCCGTACTCGTTGAGTACTCTCGTTGGGCAATTACTATCAATTCGAATAATAATTACAAAGTAGTTAAGTACAAGAATTGACATAAATGAAAAAATACCGACAAACTGAAAATAATTAAATTGAAGAGAGTGCTTTGTCGGAGTGGCCTCGCGGCGTTGCAGGAGCACAGTATAGCAGATCGTTAATTCAGAGTTGTTGTTCTGAGCTCCGCCTTTGACCCTCCTTATATAGGAGGCTCGGGGCGCCCCGGATCCCTTCCGGACGCCTTGGTGTGACATGGCAGACCCAACCAGCGAGTTCCACGTGTCAGAGCTGCGAACTATATAATATTTATCTCCGGGCACCCAGATCCCTTCCAGGTGCCCGAACCTCCTTTCTCCAGAAAATCCTTCTCCTGCATGACAAGGTTAGTCCGAGGTAAATATATAATGTGTAACCTGCAAAACAGAGTGTTAGCACAATTTATAAGTTTAACATAAAGAGTATGACTTAGATTCCGTCTTTCCGAGACCGGAATCTAGTCACGATCTCGACTTAGATATCCGAAATGAATCTAAGCTGGATCAACGCCTAATGTTCCCTTCCCGGGAATACATCCTCACAGTCACTCCCCTCCAGTGACTTACCTTTACTTACCTGCCAGATGTCCGGTCAGCCTTTCGACCCGTCTGGACTTCTTGCCAGCTATCCGGTCAGCCCGTCGACCTAGCTGGACTGCGTGCCAAGCGTCCGGTCAGCCCGTCGACCCATTTGGACTTCGTGCTAAGCGTCCGGTCAGCCCGTCGACCCGCTTGGACTTCGTGTCAGACATCCGATCAGCCCGTCGACCTGTCTGGACTTCGTCTGCACACTTGGTCAGAGTGTTAGATAACGACAAACCTAACTTAACCCAATTTGTTATTCATCAAAACCTGAGTTAGACCGTTAGTGCTAACCACACCAACATTCTCCTCCTCTATCTCAAATATAGGAATTATATTATCAACTTCACCTCGTGTTGGGAACTCAGTTTCAAGAAAAGTAGCATCTCTTGACCTATTTCAGAGATGGTTCCATCTTGTCTCTCACCAATAAAAACATAACCCTTAGAAGTCTCATAATACCTTTATAAAGATACACTTCTTATCTCTGAGTTCTAGTTTTCTATGTTTGTGAGTCTTATCATGAACAAAGGCAGCTAACCCCCAAGGTCTCAGATTACTTAAATCTGATTTTCTACCTGTCCAACGTTCATGCGGGGTAGATGGAACTTACTTTGAAGGCACTTTATTAAGTATATCGGCCATAACTAATAATATATCTCCACAATAGGAGATTGACAAATTAGCCTGTGCCATCATAGACCTAACTATTTCAAGAAGAGTCATATTTCTTCTTTCAGCAGCCCCATTTTGCTATGGAGTTCTTGGAATTGTTAACTATATAATAATCCTTCTATCATTACATATTGTCTTAAACATATCAGACAAATATTTCCCTCCACGGTCAGTGCATAAGGTTTTAACCTTACATTCTAATTGATTTTCAACTTCGTTCAAATAATGATTAAATCAATCTAATACTTCTGATTTATGAGAAATCAAATACACATGATCAAAACGAAAGAAATCATCAATAAATGTAATGAAATAAGAACTCCCATTTCTAGCCTTCATATTCATTGGACCACAAATATCCGAATGAATTAATTATAATGGTGATTCAACCCTAATAGTCTTACCAAATGATTTCCTAGTTGCCTTTCCAACAAGACAATGCTCATAAGTTTATCTTAGCATGAGTGCCTAAAAAGGCCCTCCTTAGCTAATGTATTCATTCATTCTTGTCCTATATGTCCTAGTCTAGTATGCTAAATTTCATCATTAACATCGGCATTACTAGTAAGAGCAATGTTTGAAAAACAACCATCATTATTATTTGGTTCTACATCAAGAACCATAAAACCGTTTGTTACATAACCATGCCCAATTAACACAGAGTTAATTCGAAGTTCCACACAATAGTTATAAAAATTTACACAATAGCCTAAATCAAGAAGATAAGTGACGAAAATCAGATTCCGTCGAATTTCAGGAGCATACAGGACATCATGTAGAAACAAAACACTACCACCACGGAGGTTAAGTTTGCAAGTGTCGACTCCTTTAACTTCAACTCTTGCATTATTTCGTACATAGATCCATTTGTTGCTAGCTAGTACTCGTCAGTACTCTACAAATGTAATTCACTCCCGAGCTACATGGTTGGTTGCTTCCGAATCTATAATCTATAAAAGATAAGAATTAGTTAACAACATTGAACTAACTACAAAATGCTCAAGAAAAGAAGACACACTTGCATCGTTTCAATCTGGTCTTCTTTCCTTTCTTCTTGATTGGGTCTTGTCCCACAACAGCAACTTCTTTCTTCTTTCCCTTCCCCTTATTGAACCATTTCTTTTTCTTGGATCTAGATGATCCAACAGAACGAATAGCCATATAGGCTAGTCTAAAAATCTTTGCAGATTCAACTCTCTCCGCCTCCAATTCTACATGGCGTGAGATGTTAATGAAAGTCTTAATACTCTCATTGTGAGTTAGGGTTTGCTTCATGGTCTCTCAAGAATCTAGAAGGGAATGAATAACTGCTTGAACCTGCTGTTCATCGGTCAACTCATAACCAGCAATTTTAAGCTCCTGAATCATGTTCGACATCTCCCTGAGGTGTTGATCCATTGAAAGATTCTGACGCTTAATGTAGCTGTCAAACTTAATTGTTAGCTATCGAAGCTTGCTCAGACTTCCTCCACTCTACTTTTCTCTACGGGCTACCCAGACAGCATGAGTCGATAGTAATGGCTCATACTCAAATACCAGGTCATCCATCATTGAACTAATCAATATTCCTTTAGCAATGGAGTCATTCCTTTTCCATGCCCCATAGGCATTGAGATCTCGTCTGTTCTGTGTAGTGGGATCTACAGGTCTTCCATAATCTATTTTATAGTCTCAAGAACTTCTTTTTTCTCAAGTACATATTGTATCTTGAGTTGTCAGATTTTGTAGTTATCCTCATATAATTTCTCTCTATTATTGAATTTAGCTATGATGTTCTTATTTGTCATGATCTAACATAAATAAATATATTATTTAGTATTTAGTAAAATTCACATGCATGCAATTTATGATTGACTCAATATTAATTTGAATTGGTTTATAAAATCAAGTGATAAATATGTTTCCACTCATCATTTGTATGGCCCAATCAAATCAACATTGATCAATACTATTACATACATCCCAACAAATGAACTAATCATCATTCTATCATGATTTCTTTAATTAAATGAACTAATCATTTAATAAAATGAACTAATCATTTTTCATGTATCATGAAGTAATCAGCATATGAATGAACATATCATTTATATAAACATATCACATATTGTTAACATATAACAAACAGATATGAACTAAATGGACTAATACTGTTCATACACAATGACAGTAACAATAACAGAACTCTTACAAACTAGATAGGCTTACACCACTCTCACTAGGATAGACACTAGTGCAGTGGCCAACATAATTCTCTTCAACCTGGACTCATTTGAGGTAATTTCTGATAGACCAACTTCAAGATTTTCAATTTGACCTATCATCGAAACTTATTCAGAATCCTCTTTAGATTCTTCAGGGTCCTCCTCTAGGAACTCATGGTGAAGTAGCTCTACACATAACTATGCATATATAAGGTTCTCCCTTTGGAGAGCCTTCATATCTAGTGTGCTACCACCTTAGGATTCTCCGACAGTGAACAAATCAACGCCTAGATCTTGTAATTATCCATGATTGGAAACTCTTCTTATTCGAGTTTCCAGGATTGATAATCATCCGTGCTAACTTTAAATTGAAATTAAATAAGTTAGTACAAAATCAACTAACCAGTACAAAATCAACTAACCAGTACAAAATTGGCTGAATTTAATTTATATAGGCATGAAACCAACATTATTAATCAAGAAAAGCAAATCTTCTTGATTTTCAAGAGTCTAAATCGACTGATCCATTTGATCGGTTGATTGGGAATCTAGATCCTGAGCTCTGTCCAATGTCCTCATTAGAACTAATATAACTGGAATGAGATTTCTTACCTATGTTCTATTAATCTAAGTTCATTTAAGTCAATCTCAGACTTATTGATCAAACTTAGGTTCATTTGATCAATCCAATGCTTATTGGATTAAGTCTAACCCATTAGACCAAATCTAATCATTTTGGTTAAACAACTTATGTAATCAAAATCATCCCAATTAATTCAATAATAAACCAAACTGGTTAAACCAACGAATGATTTGAGCTCGATCTAGGTATTATTGAATTAAACTGGTCTGATTAAACCAACTAATGATTTGAACCAGATCTAGGATCAAGATGGTATAGTTCAATTTTCAATTAATCGAACTTTGATTAATCAATTTCAATTGATTAAATAGTGAGCAATCGATTCATGCATGATTAGCATAATATACTGTTCATGCATGAAATTTTAATCGATTAAAACAATAGTTTTCAAACAGTGTTGACAGATGAACAGTAATTAATACTGTTCATCTTCATTTAATCGATTATCTCAATCGAAAAAAAATATTTGAATCGATTACTCCAATCGATTACACAGATTCACTGTGTTTCGTCAGTTTATTCGATTACACAGCTTCTTCTCTTCTCTGTCGCGATTGCGACACTCTCTTTTTCTATCGCGACGAACATGATTGTCGTTACCTTTGATTGTCAGCCTCCCAACGTAGTTTCTGACACTCTCTGGCCACAGAAGCCAATAGCCAACAACTTCTCGGGGCTCGACAACTACGGCAGATCGCAACCCAGTCGCGATCTTGCTTAGCGACGGCGGCAGAGAGATTTTCATTTCGACAAAGAGATTATTTCATACTTAGGCATCGCTCTGATACCATTGTTGATAGTTCTAAGTATGAAAAATAGTAAACATGAAAAATATAAACACTTACAGTGATCTCTTGCAGATCCGCAATCGATAACAGAATATAATCTTCATACTTGTTGTCGAAAGAGCGATCACAAACAAATCGAAAAGCACTTCATGGTTCACAAACCAAATCCCTCTTTCAAGATTAGAAAAACAAATATTGAATATTCTTCATGCCTCTTTCAATCTTGTGCAAATGGACGAACCTTGTACAGAAACCTTTCATATGGAACGAACCCATTCTCTTTGACTTTGAACAAAACTCGTACACAGCAAGCCTCCTCTTCCTTTCTCTCTTGCTCCTCTTCCTTTAGGTCACATGGACGACCTTATATATAGGTGTAGTAGGTCTCTTCCCCTTTCTACATTTATAGAGGAAGGTGATTGGATTGGAAGAGGAAGGGGAAGGGGCATCTTCTTACCTTCCTTCCAACAGTTGAAGCATTTGGGTGACGATGTGAACAAAAGAATAGGTATTCTTAGTCAATTATTGAAGTATTTGCTTAAGGATGCGAACTGAAGAATATGTCTTCTGTGTGTTCTGTAGATATACGCTTGGTGATTTGGATGGCTGTTTTTGGTGGCTAAGTGGATATGTTCGTCCTTAGCGCCTCTATCAATCAGTTTTAGGTCAATATTTAAGAGGTAAATCATGGACGATTAATAATCTTTGGAATAGTGACTAATGTATAAAGAAAATATTTACCTTGACATACTAAAATTCAAACCCTATATTTCATGATAATAATATTTTATACGCTAATTATTATACCGTCCTGAGGGACTTAGATGGCTGTTTCTGGCTCAATATGATGATAGCCCAGATGGAGCTTCTGATGAGGTTTCTTATTTTGACTTTTCTGTAAAATTTCGTCTTTCTTTTTCTCATTGATTGATATAGGTTGATAAATAAGATAAGTGTTTTTTTGCAGTAACACCATTATATCATATTCATTATATCTCCAGCTCGTTATGCTAGCTGGCATGCGCGTAATGAATTTTCCTTTCCTGTTTTTGTAGAAGCTATTTTTGATGTATAAAATGTTGGGGATGTATAAAATATTATTTGAGGAAATTTTTTAGAGAGAAAATTACTTTGAGGGGCTTTGAGGTTGACTATGGATGGTGGAGGTGTGTTCATAATCACAAAACGATTGGAGAGGGGCTTGAGGATGATGATGATGGAGGGTTCATGGGACTTCATGATTGAGGGCTAATTGCAGAGAGTTCAGAGTCAAGATGAAGGGTGGAGGGAGGCTTGCATGCGGTTGAAGGTGGATGGCACTCGGAGGGGAACTCACTGATTATGGGGTAGAGCTCACAAATACTAGCAGAGGGTGGAGAGCACATGAAAGGGCAAGAGTGTTTGAGCTTGTGAATGGGTGAGAAATAATTCTAAAGATAGTAGTTACCTTGAAAAGGTTCACATTTAATTGTCCAGGAAATTATTTTCCTTCAGAACGAAATGAAAGTTTCTTATACAGGTTTAATTTTATCTAGGTGGGCTTCTAGAGTGCTTGTGAACAGCCATGAGTCTTGCAGACATGGTAGGGAGGTAAAGAACAGTGCATACCTTTTATTTACAATTTGTAGGAAATTGGTCTTCCAAGCCTTGTTGCTATTTTCTCTGAGGTAAATTTATTCACACCATGCACTGCCACTTTGTTACCTTAAAAACTTTGTTTGGTTCTTCTAGAATTAAAAAAAATAGATCCGTTACCTTAGTGGTCCCTCTAGTATCGGCCCCACGGATATAGAGGGAGGTTCAGGATTGTTTCTATCATACTTCCAAACTGATGGAAAGACTAGAGTGAAACAAAAGAGGACAAGTCAAGTTGGTACTCTTAATCATGGTTCGTCGGAACGGACATGAAACGGTTGGAACGGGCATTCCGGCATGGGAACATCTCATGCAGTGCCAAAATTCTAATAAATAACGTTTCGACTTCGAAATGGAGGATGATAGATAGCGTCGGAAGCGCTCTTCGGAGTGGCCTGATCAAGCAGCTCACGGGCGCAGGCACGACGGCGCGAGAAGGCTAATGACGAGTGGCAGACGGCGGTGGAATTAGGACATGATCGAGTTTTTAATAAAAACTTATATTTTAATTAATAATTTATGTTTTATACTTTTGTAAGCCCAAGCGATTATTTTATTAAAAATATATTAAATTATATATTAAAAATTTTAATTAAGTCAAAATTATATATATATATATCCTTCTGCGACCATTCCAATGATATTGGAACTAAAACGGTAGAGTCCACGATGATCACCACGACTGTTCCAACTAATCATGCTCTTAATAACCTGCACCAATAAAATATTTGCGCCAGGTAAATGATGTGTTGTTTCTTTTCAGTTTGCCATAATTCATAACTTAATAAATATGTCATCCACTAGTCAACTAGGTTTCCCGTGAGAACTTCACATAGAGATAGAAGAACTTTAGAAGAGGCATCAAATAGCCAAAGAAGTCCTTTTCATCCTGAGGCAAAAGAAGATAAAGAGATTCAAGTACTAGAGCTGGAGGATGCTTCTCAAATATCCATCTGTAACATCAGTTTACTTATTGCTGGTGAGTAAAGGATACACTGATTATTGGATAACTGAATTTATTTTTAGATTGTTTTATTTTTCAATTCTTGTCTCATGTCGAGTTCCATATGTTAGAATAGGCTGTCATTATATCATTTGCATACATGCCCTTACAGTTTAGCGAAAGCGATTTAAGACATCTAAATGTTATTATTGATCTAATGTTGAGTTCCATATGTTACACGGAGGAATAAAATCCGTCCCCTCGGATAGGTCTTGGCTAGCACATGAGGTATTACCACCAATGAGATCTGGGGTTCGAATCTCAACAAAATCGAGGTAAATGCCTCCTTTATGTGCTAGTCACTATTCCAAAGGCTAGTAGCCGTCCGTGATTTACCTCCTCCGTGTTAGCCCTGGGACGAATTGACGGGGGTGCTGAGACAAAGATATTCATCTTTTGCCACCAACGGAGGAATAAAATCCATATAACTGACCTTTAAAAGCTAGGACTAACATAAATGCCCGAAGTTGGTGCACTTTTGTAAATGATTGACTGTGCATGTATTATTCATATTCTGAAGACGTGCAATGTTCACAAGCTATGTAATAACTGCTGAAAACTCAAAAGAGGTCACGGTTGGATGAGTCCAAAGTTCAGAATATCGCTTCCCAGCTTTAGGTCAGTTTCTATGATTATCAAAGCTTAGAGGGTAAATGTGGCCTAACTCTTGTTGTAACTTCTTGATCATCTGTGGGAATTCAGCGGGCAAACTATGTACAACCCTAATCTTCTGAAGTACACTTGCCAAATTGAATGCAGGTATGTGTATGAATGAATCTATTATCAAAAATTGTCATTCTTCCAACTCGAACTATGGAAATTATAACGAGAAGTTGAATTCAATTTCAAATCTACTGAGCATCCTATGCAGGGTGAGCGCTGTGGAGGCTGCTAAAATATGAGGTCAATGACTACTGAACCTGAAAACTCAAATGTCGATCTTGAAGCAAAAGAGAAAGTGACCCATTTGCAACTGAAGATCATGTAGGACGTGACCGAAGCATTGCAGTGCTACTATCAAAGCCTGTAATGGCTCTAGAATTAAATTTTCTGACTATGCAAGTCGAAGCTCCAAAAATTGTCCGTGCTCAGTCCTGGAAGAATTAAGTGGGAAAGCCAACAACAGCGAAGTTTGTTAGTACTTTCTGTTACGGAATGAAGATGAGCAAACTCATAAAATCTATTCATTCAAAGGAAAAAAACAGACATAAAAACAAGATGAGACCAAGTTTTGTATTTTGGAATTTTCAAATGGAATGAGTTGCAATTGGGTACATCACGTTCTATGAGTGTTTAAGGGACTGGTGTATGTAAAAAAATGTTTAAGAGAAATCATCATTACCGGGTTTCTGTTCTCGCTTACTTGTCTTCTAATTGTCCACCCAACTAAACTTAAAGGCAATCTTGTACACAATGAATAAATAATTTAGGTGAGTCAGAATTTGGTAGTTCATCTCCTACTGACAAAAAAAATAAATAAACGAAAAGGATTTGAGACAATGTTCAGTTTGCTTCACCATCAAGGAGTCATCAAAAAAGTTAGAATAGATCGTTTGATTGGTCACTCTTTAATACTCTTGGCCTTCCTTGAATGGGAAGTCCTAGAATTGAGCTTCTGCTATCATGGAGCCACTATGGTTGCCGACGGGAGAAAAAGATTATAATCACCTTTATTGGGGAACTGCTTTACTTTATTTGGCTAAATCGATGAGCTTGTCTCCAGCAAGCTGAGCTTTAACCTCGCTGAGTATGCGGACAGACTGCCTCCTTTATTGGAGGGTGGGAATGAAGTCTATAGATTGAGGCATTACTCAAGTCATCTATCTCACCTGGTCATCATGGTTAACAGCGTTCGAAGAGTTCCTTCTTGTCTATGTAATAGCTAGCTGGTGCTTCACCATCTGTTTTTGTGGATACTTGTCTTGACAGGTCTTTTATTTGAGCTCCCTTCCTGTCTTTGAAGGAGCTGTTTGTGTGGCTACCAAGAGAATTATATTATCTCTGAGTGAACCAAGGCTCACTCATTGTTTTTCAAACAAACTAAAATATCCAAACGTGTCGCTAATCTGATATCAAACTTGGCTCGAGGATTAGGTACTCTGGCACAGAAAAATTAAGAAGTCATCAGATTTTTGTGTCAACTTCAAAGATTAATTTGCTGTTAATGGAACAAATTACAAGGCAAGTCATATATGACTGGAAATCATGGATGTCTAGTTTCTAACAAAACAAACGGTGCTCAAAAATAATATTCCTATATAAAGTTATAACCATTTTGATTGAAGTCTGTTAGGTTGGAAATGCTACTTGGGAAACCTTAATAATATTGCTCGGGAAAGACAGTTGCTCGAGAAAGATAAATTGCTCGAGAAAGACATTTTCTTGAGAAAGATAATTGCTTGGGGAAAATGAACTCCCTCAAAAATTGAAAGATTCAACGAACGTTTTGGTATTCTTGGTGATCTTCTTAGAACTTGAAAAGGTTGATGAGCCTTTAATACTCCTACATACTTTTTCATTATTAAACTCACTTTTATTCTTAAGGCTCAGGAAATATAATTCTAGTTTAATGAGTCCTTAGAAAATATAAACCACATTTAATGCATTTTGACTCATCTGGGAGGATTGTTCCATGTCTTGCCTATAAAGACTATCTTTTGTATTGTTGGGAGAAGATTTCGTTTTGAGATTAAAATATATTTGAGATTTTAAGGTTGTTAGAAGATTTATCTTCTTGTTATCTCTCTAAACTCTTGGTGCATTTCCTAGTGTCGTGAGTATTGAGAGTGCCTTGTGTTACCTCCTACGCTTCCTGGTGTCATATTCAAAATCTCCTATGAATAGGCAACAACAGGGTGCACTTTGCTGAAGTTGGTGTGACATGCCAAAGGTTGTATGATGCACAAAACTAATTATTGATGAGGATAACTAGTTAGATAGCAGTTGGAAGCAAATCAAAACTGTTGTTTAGATTAGCAACACACCTGCAGACATTTTAATGCATAAAACAAGTCCAACTTGGCAGATAATTGTTTGGATTGCAGTTGGTAGCAAATAGAAAGCGTCCATGGATCTTCATCATAATGTCCACAACAATGTGGATTAGAATTCATCATATCTTGCATTCCTCTACTCAGCAAATGGCAGGAGTATGATTGTTAACGTGTGAATACCAAGCTTCTAATTAGGACCCTCTTCAAGTTGCTGAAGTTCAGAGACGTTCTGTGAAACTGACATTAGAGAAAAACAACTGAAAAATATATGAAACCACTGGTTAGTGGATGGGTTCAAAAAAAGAAGAGGGACCTCTCATGAAAAATGAGAAATAAGATTCCTGTAGCTGGCTTCATTAGGCTTATAGCCAAGCTTCAACATCTCGTCATGCAGATTCATTGCCCTCCGATTCTCCCCTGAGTGACAAAGTTCACAAATCATAGTCACAAAGATATCACCATCTAGAATGTCTTTTCCCTGCATATAGTCAAAAACTTGGATAGCTTTGGCTGACCGTCTTTCTCCAAGCAGTGTTTTGAGGAGCAATTTGTATGAGGATAAATCAAAACACCCCCCCAATTTCTTCAACCTTTCATGCAACTCCAATGCTGAGTCAACAAGCCCATTAGTGCTATAGTACCTGACCAGATCATAGAAACAAAACCCATCCAACAAGATTTCATTTTGCAGTGCAGTATCAATCAGATGACCTGCTTCCTTCCACATAGATTTGCTAAGTTGCGCAGCTATATATTTTGAGAGATCAGAGATTTTAGGCACAACCCCTCTTTTGATGGAAGCTTCTAACACTTGATCCACTTCCATTGATGGATTTCCATTACAAATTCCACTAACAAAAACCTTACAACTTCTAGGATTCACTTTGATCCCCTTTTCCAACAATATTCCATAAAGTTCCAATGCATCCCACACGATTCCTTCCTTTGACATTGTCTTTAGCAAATAAAGATACACTCTTTTTCCTAATTCAACATTGTGTTTCCTAGCTCTATCAAAGAAAAATTTTGCCACATAGATCTTCTCAAGCTCACAAAGCCTGCAGATAATCCTATCATAATCCAAGCAAGGAACAGTTGGGAGGAAACCATAAACCAACATCTCTCTCAACATCAAACCCATTATTTTGTCATCCCCAAATCTAGAACCACTATCAAGGATTGTGCAATAAGTAGTAAACCTCGGTCTCATGTTGACTTCACGCATTCTGTGGACGAGGCCAATGGCAACTCCAAATTCTCCTTTCCTACAGAAACAATCGATGACCAGATCATAAGCTGAATCTCTGCAACCCCCTACAACTAGCAAAAGGACGGCCTTTTCAAGCTTCCCCTCCCTGCAAAGAAGCCGAGACAGAAGCGACCAAGTGCGAGAATCAGGCACTGCGCCATTTCGAAGTGCAGCAGCATAACAACGCCAGGCAATCCTGACACCATCCCCGTCCACATCCGAGGAAGACAGAGCGTCAAGAAGCGCATTGCAACTACGGGTCGTAATTTGACACCTGAAAGCTACGATTTTTCTGAAAATTTCCAAGCTACCGGAAATCAGCCCCGAAGTGGAGTAGGTTTCAAGGACAAAATTAAGAGCCCTAGATCGAGAATCCTTACGTTGGGAGGCTCGGGAAAGCGAGTTGACAACCACATGCGGGTGGTAGGACAGCAGGACTGGATCCAGAAGCCACCTAGCTCGATCGAGGAGGCCGGCGTCCACGAGGGTCCACGCGATTGCGGCAAGCGAATGGAGGTCCGGGCGGTAACCGAGATCGGACTGCGCCCAATTGAAGAATTCGAGGGAGAGATCAGGGTGGGAGCGGGTCATGGAAAGGACTCGGCGAACGAGGTCGTCGCAGGAGCGGCCAGGAAGGAATAAGGATTTGGACCGGAGGCGGCGGATCCAATCCTTGCGGTGGAGGAGGAGGGAAGTTATCTGGGCAGCTAGGGATCGGTTTTTGAGGTCGGCACGCCATCGATGTGAGATCGGGAGAGTGGAGAATGCGGCTGAAACGCAGCGGCGAGGGAGGCACTTGCCGAGCATCTGGAAGGCACCAGCGTCGCACGGTTGCAAGCTGGACTTATACGAGCACACCGTAGGGTAGGTCTCTTCGACCTGCTTGACTTGACTACGTGGTCGAGAAATTCCCGATCCGTCCATTTTTTGCTTTAGGAATTGAAGTGAAGGTGATATATATATATATATATAATTTTGATAAACTGAGCGATACTTTATGTGTGATAGTGAATGATGTGCAGATGTAGTGTTGCTAGCTTGATTTCGTTATAAAAAAAAATATGTCATTTATTCTCTCTCCCCTTCGTCTTCTATTCAAAACTTCTACGTGGGAAATTTTTCAAATTAAAATCTCCCTTGCCGCTTTCTCTTTCTCTCGCTCCCTCCGTCTCCGTCGTCCGTCGGACCTCGCGCTCTTGCCTGGAAAGTTTCATCGGCATCTTCAATCTCACAGCTGCTGTGAGAGCTTACCACCTCTCTTCATTCCCAATGGTAATTCGTTTTATTTTAATTTGTTATTCCCCACCGTTATAGCATACATATATTAGAAGGATTAATCCTATAACATGCAGGGACGACGCTGGCTACAAATGTCTGCAAGCTACAGCAACGTCTGCGCGTTAGCTGCTACACGTTTTAGCAGCTACAAACGTGAAGCATCCACTTGGTAAGTCAGTTTTTTGGTAGCTACATTTTCTAACAGATATTATCCCTACAAATATTTAAGTTCATCTATATCAACTTGGTAAAAAATTATTTGAAATTATTTTTAACTGATGCAGCACCTTTGCTTCGCTTCTAAACATTGCAGCAACTACTTCGCAACAAACTGTCCTTGTAGCTGCTACAACTTGTAACAGTTAACTTGGAATGGTGGTATTGGAAGGAAGGAAGGATTTATGCTACGACATACAAGGCCGACGCTTGCTACAACGTCTGCAGTCACTTGGACTTTCCTTTGCTACTACAAGTTATAGCAACTACTTTGACAGCTAATTGTTACACCTTGTAGCAGCTAACTGTCCATATAGCTGCTACAACGTGTAGCAACTACTTCGACAGTTAACTGCTACACCTTGTAACAGCTAACTCTCCATGTAGCTGCTCAACTTGTAGCAACCGCTTGGTAATTTGTTTTTTTAGTAGCTATATTTTCTAGCAGATATTAACCCTAAAAATATTTTTGTAGATGTATATCAACTTGCTAAAAAATTATTTAAAATTATTTATGCTGCTGCAGCGCCTTTGCTTTGCTGCTACACGTTGTAGCAGCTACTTCGACAAATAACTGCTACACCTTGTAGCAGCTAACTTTTCATGTAGTTGCTACAACTTGTAGCAACTAACTTGGAATATTAGCTGTTACAACAATGTAACAGTTCTTTCTTTGTTTATGCTCAACAAGATGTTACTCTGCATTTTCAACCAATAATAGATCATAGCAATCTCAGTTTTTTTATTTAGATCAATTAAATGAGGTTCTACACGTTGTAGAAGCAATTGTAGCACGTTGAAGCAGCTAGTCGTCAGAAGCTGCTACACATTGTAGCAGCTTGTCAAGAGTAGCTGCTACACTATGTAGCAGTTTCTTCTGATTAGCTGCTACACTTTGTAGCAGCTATTCCAGAATAGCTGCTGCAATACGTAGTAGGTATTGTTGATCTCCAAATAACATTTTCTTACCAATCACCTTTTTACAATTATTGTGCAAATATATATACTGTGCAATTACATTTTTACCCTCATTGGCTAAAGATTTAACGCCTAAACTCGCCATGTGAAAAATATTTCGAAAGATTTTCAATCATAGTAGATCGGTGCCCACACAGTGTCTTCGTCAATCAATCTCACCTCCATGACTTGTTTCTCATCCAAATCTTCGCCTCCATCGTAAGTATTTTGTTAGAGATGAAAGTTTTGAGTCATCTTGTTTTGCTTAGGAGTTTGAATTTTTAGGGTTTTGATTCGTCTCCTAACTGCTACAATGGGGTTTAATGATTTTAGGGCTTTCAGGTTTAAGATTATGGTTGAGGGAATACAGTGTTTAAAAAAAGTTTATGTCACACCTCGAGGAAGTCCTTGCCAGAAGAAATTTCGGCAGCATCTCCCCTGTACGGGTAACAGCCTGAAACTTATCTACATAGCCCTCAAGGCTCACAATCATCAGCCAACACGGCTGGGATATATATTGTACAAAAATGAAACAATCCACGCAGTTATAATATATCAACTGTCGGTTGTCATCACAATATAAAAAAGAAATCAAAAACAACATCCAAACTTACCTCTTCTGTCGTCCGGCAAGTGCGTAGCAAAACATACGCTTGTCGTCCGACAAGCGCGTAGCAAAACATACCAAATAGAAATCCACCAAGTAAGCAAAAAACCAACCATTACAATGCCTTAAGAAAAACCATACAAATCCAGGGTGCAAAACCAATACAAGTCCGAAGCACAGCTCTAAGCAAATAAACAAAAGACCAAAAGACCAATACGTAAACTCTTGTGATAAGGAGACTAGCAACTGCAACCTCCTGACAACTTCAACCTAAAATAAGAATAAATCAACGATGGGAGTTCAACAACTTAGCGGATACCAGATAAACATGCATAATAAGATATAACTAACAGTAATAATCATGCGGTACAGTTTCCTGAACAAAAGTAGGAGATGCAGACTGAAAAGGCTGAAGAAACTGTATTCACCAGAACCTCATATCCGGAAATAAGGGTCAGACCAGATACAAAATGTCACCTGTATGCATGTCAATCATATGTAACCACCAGACAGGCCGCCCACCAAGCACTGGTGGTCAGTGCGAACTGAGTGACACCCGATTGCTATCACGGACACTCTGCCAAGCAGGAGTAGTAGCGTATTCACCCTGCCTGTGATCGTAGCCTCCTTATATAGGAGCTCACGACAACATTAATGGTCAATTAATGACCATTACGATCGATCCAACATTCGGCGTGCATAGTGTTGGATCGAGACCGCGCTAGAGGGGGGGTGAATAGCGCTCGTGGCTAAAATCGTTCGATTATCGGAATCGTAAAACGTAAGAGTTAATGCAGCGAAAATTAAGTAAAGAGACACAGACACGAAGGAGTTACTTCGTTCGGAGCCTAAGGCGACTCCTACTCGAAGGCCCACGATCCTTGATCGCTTTCGGTGGGCAACAACTATAAATCCGTTAAATAGTTACAGATTGCAAGTACAATAACTAATAAAATATACCAACAACAATGTAGAATCGAAAAGACTGAGCTCCGGGTCGTCGGGGTGTACTTGCAGCACTTCAGGATGGTCGTATTCGCAGCACGTTGCAGAAGATCGCTTTAGAAAGTTGTTGTTCAGCTGCTGCCTCGAATTGCCTTTTTATAGTGTGCTGGAGGCGCCTCCAAGGCTGTCCGAGGCGCCTCCAGGCACCGAGTTTGCCGCGGTGATAAACGCAGAACAAGTCGCGCTTTATCCTGCTTGAGGCGCCTCCACGCCGCTCCAAGGCGCCTCCAACGCCTGGTCCAAGGCGCCTTCAGACATGTCTAAGGCGCCTCCAGACCACTGCGCTGGCTTCTGCCGGGCTCACACCCGAGGCGCCTCCAAACTCCATGGAGGCGCCTTGGTACTGTTCATCCGAGGCAAATTTATGCACTTTGGTCCCTGCAAGATATGTTAATCACAAAAACACCCTGCAGCACAAAGTTAGCATAAAAACAACAGTATGAATATGATAAAGAAATTTATGACAGTCTCCGGACTGTCCGGGTCTGACTTCAGATTTCCGACCGGAAACCCTAGGTTGACCCGACGCCTACTGTTCCCTCTACGGGGAACGCGTCCTCACCTACTCCTCTCAAGAGATTTACCTGATGCCAGTGCGATCCTCCAGATCGACTGGACTTTTGCTCAGCACTCGACGCTTCCGGACTTTCTGCTGGACATCCGCTTCCCGGCTAGTCCAGTCTTTCACCTGGTTCGCGACACCAGGACTTTTTACCTAGGGTTACCGCCCCCTAGGACTTTTGCCTGAAGCCATCGACCTGCCAAGACTTTCCGCATAGGGTTACCACCCCCTATGACCTAGGGTTACCACCCCCTAGGGTTTTACCTGCCTAACCGCAGTTAGGACTTTCCTGAAATACTCATTTAACATGTTAGATAACAAAACACCTTAACTTTGAATCCTTTGCCATTATCAAAACAAAGGTTTGATCGTCGGATGCTTCCCGCACCAACAATCTCCCCCCTTTTTGATTATGGCAACCCAAATTCAAAGTTAAGTAAAACATATGCATCAATATATCAAAAAGGTTTAAGTGAGCAAGCTTAAGTACATAAATTCAAATAAAAGCATAGCTTAAGCTAACACTTAATCTTTGTGAAGCTCCCCCTTAATACAGGGCTTCATTTTACTTTTGAATTAGATTTCCTTTATTTTGATTTACTTTGAATTTCCTACTTTTGATTTACTTTGAATTTCCTACTCTCCCCCTTTGCCATTTATCAAAAAAACATAAGCCAGTTTAAAACAAGTCTGAACTTTACAGAGAAGCAAGTGAGTTTGATTCTAAACTTTTTAAAGAGGGATAAAAGTAGACAGGTTTTGAAAATCTGAAATTTTTTAAAGACTAGTAAGACTTTAGAAAAATTTGAACAAGCTTTTTTAGCTTTGGTATAATTAATTTTCATTGTTTAACTTTTTGCTAAGTGAAAAAAAAAAATTCTTTTGATTTTAAAAGGACGATGTAGTTCTCTATAAAATTATACAAAAGATTTTAAGTCACTGAAACACAACTTAAAAAGTTATAAGTACTTAGCTTTTTGAACTAAGTTTGAAAATATTTGCTTAAATATTTGAATTTTCAATTATAGAGATCACTTGACTAAGCTTTTTGCAAATACTTTAGTTGAATTTTGAAGAAGTCCTAAAAGGTGATTTTTGAAAAAAATGCAAGAGTTTGAAAGTATAGTTAACCATAAAGTAAAAACATTTTTATATTTAAAAATATTTAGATTAAAAGGTTTTATTAGCAAAAAGAGTAGCTACATGTTTAGTTCAGATTGTTCTTAAGTCAAATTAAATTATCTAATTTAATTAGATTAGGTATCAGAGCCCTAAAGTAATTTGATCAGATATCAGACCCTTAAAGTACAAGCATGCTTAAACTGCAACTTGAATATCCTTTTGCCAACTGTCTAGCCTTTAGCTACTTGCTGATTGTCTATAGGACAATAGCTTTTACTAGGTTAGTCAAGTTAAGTTATTTAGGTCCAGATAGACTTGACTAGAGCTGGAGAACTTTAACTTGATTAATGTTTATTGCATATTTAACGCCCAGACTCATATTGATGCACAGATATAAGCATTCTTGAGTCCAGGCCGTACCCTATGCATCTCACGCCATTCTAAGTTTGTCAAACACAAGCAAGGTATACCTAGGTGATTGTGAGATGCTCTGGCTTTAATCTAGGGGTACATGATATCTAGGGGAAAACCTAAGCTAAATCCAAATCTAACAAAATTGGAGTTTTGAAAACTGTTTTTCCTAGATTTTAAAAAAATGATAACATATTTTAAATAGAACAGTGAGTTTGAAAAACACTATCTATTCTACCCAACACATTCCTATTTGTCTTCTAAGTGAGCTGAACTCAAGTTCAGGTAAGGGTTTTGTGAAAATGTCAGCTAGGTTTGATTTTAACTCAACATAGTTGAGTATAATATCACCCTTAGCTACATGATCCCTTACAAAATGGTGCTTCACTTCTATATGTTTAGTCCTTGAGTGATGAATTGGGTTTTTTGTTAGATTTATGGAACTTATATTATCAATTGAGATTTTTGTATTATGATAGTCTAGTTGATAGTTTTTAAGTGTGTGCATCATCCATAGCAATTGAGATGTGCATTCACCTAAGGCTATATATTCAGCTTCAGTGGTAGATAAAGCAACACAATGTTGCTTTCTACTTGACCAACTTACTAGGCATTGTCCTAGAAATTGACAACTACCACTTGTGTTTTTTCTATCTAACTTGCATCCAGCGTAGTCTGAGTCAGAATAGCCATGCAGGTCAAAGGTACAAGTTCTAGGGTACCAGAGTCCTACATTTAGAGTACCATTAATGTACCTAAGTATTCTTTTTACATAGGTTAAGTGTGACTCTTTTGCACACGATTGGTATCTTGCGCACATACCTACTGCAAATAATATGTCGGGTCGGCTTGCAGTTAGGTAAAGTAAGCTTCCTATGGCACTCCTATAGTACTTTGGATCTACTGGTTTTCCTTCAGGGTCAGAATCAATGTTAATGTTGGTTGCCATTGGAGTATTTATTATTTTTGAATTTTCCATGCAGAATTTTTTAATTAATTCTTTAGCATATTTAGTTTGATAAATGTAAATTCCATCTTTAGTTTGTTTTATTTGTAAGCCTAAGAAAAAATTAAGTTCACCAACCATACTCATTTCAAATTCATTTTCCATTAGTCTAACAAATTCTTTTAAAAATTTAGAGTTAGTTGATCCAAAAATTATATCATCAACATAGACTTGGGCTATGAAGATGTCTTTTTCTACAGTTTTTACAAATAGAGTTGGATCTATTTGACCTTGGTTGAAGTATTTGGATATTAAGTGATTTGATAACCGTTCATACCATGCCCTAGGGGCTTGTTTAAGTCCATATAAGGCCTTTTTTAACTTAAATACATGATTATGATATACTAAGTCCTCAAATCCTGGGGGTTGGCTTACATAAACTTCCTCCTTAATAAATCCATTTAAGAATGCCGACTTGACATCCATTTGGTATAATTTAAATCCTTTGTTTGCCGCATAGGCTGACAACATTCTAATGGATTCGAGTCTAGCTACTGGAGCATAGGTTTCATCATAGTCCAAACCTTCAACTTGGCTAAATCCTTTAGCTACTAGCCTAGCCTTATTTCTAATTATTTTGCCTTGATCATCTAGCTTGTTTCTAAATACCCATTTGGTATCTATTATTGATTTATTTGAGGGTTTAGGTACAAGTTCCCAGACTTGGTTTCTCTCAAATTGGGTTAATTCTTCCTGCATAGCTATGATCCAGTCCGGGTCAGGTAGTGCTTCTTCTATTGTTTTAGGTTCGATTTTAGAAATTTAGGCAATCTGACTATGGATTCTATAGGAAGATCTAGTTCTGACTCCTAGGTTTGGATCACCCAAAATTTGATCAGGTGGGTGAGTGGTACCGGCCCTAGTTGGTCTTGTGATTGTGTCAGGGGCTGGTTCCTCTGGTTTATTAAGACTTGGTTGAATTTCATCATCTTCTGTATTTCTTGGATCAATATCAACATTCTCATTTATTTTTGGTGAATTATTTTCTTCATCGAATATTATATTAGTTGTTTCTTCAACTTTTAGGGTGTTTTGATTGTAGACTCTATAGGCTCTACTGTTTGAGGAGTATCCTAAAAATATTCCTTGGTTAGATTTGGGTGTGAATTTTCCTAAATAATCTTTAGTATTTAAAATGTGAACTTTACATCCAAATATTTTTAAATAATTTAAGTTAGGAATTTTATGATAATATAGTTCATAAGGGGTTTTCTTGTGAAATTTGTTGATCAAGATTCTGTTTTGAATATGATTTGCAGTATTTATTGCTTCAGCCCAAAATTGGTGATTTAAATTATATTCATTTAGCATGGTTCTAGCGGCTTCTTGTAGTGTTCTATTTTTACGTTCCACTAGACCATTTTGTTGGGGGGTTCTAGGACATGAAAATTCATGTTGATATCCATTTATTTTAAAAAATTGGGTAAACCTATGATTTTCAAATTCTCCCCCATGATCACTTCTTATTCGTTTAATTTTAGTGTTTTTTTCATTTTCTACTAATTTGCAAAAATTACTGAATATCTCATAGGTTTCATCTTTTGTTTTTAGAAATTTTACCCATGTGAACCTAGAGTAGTCATCAATTATCACTAAACAATACTAGTTTTTGTTTAGTGACTTGGCTCCATGTGAATCAAATAGGTCAAGGTGAAGGAGCTCAAGTAAAGTGTTAGTTCTTTCTAGATTGGTTGACTTGTGGGTTGACTTGGTTTGTTTTCCTTGTTGACAAGCATTACAGATTGAGTTTTCAATAAATTTTAATTTGGGCAAACCTCTAACTAGACCATTATGACTCATTTTTGAAATGAGTCTAGTGTGAGTGTGACCCAATCTTCTGTGTCACAAGTCAATTTCCTCTTCTTGTGTTAAGAAACACTATACTGAGGATGTGGGTAGATTAATTGAGTACATATTATTTATCCTAAGTCCCTTAAGTGTGATTTCAGGATTTTTAATATTTTTGACTAGGCATCTAGCTTTGTCAAAAGTTACTAAGTATCCACTATCACACAATTGGCTTATACTTAGTAAATTGAAATTGAAATTTTCAACTAACAGAACTTTTCTAATAATAAAATCGGAGCTGAGTTCGATATTACCTCTTCCGATTACCTTAAGTTGACCATTGTTGCCGAATGCAACTGATCCTAACTTTTTTAATTTGAGCTTTGAAAACTTCAATCTATCTCCAGTCATATGTCTGGAGCATCCACTATCCAACATCCATTGATCCAACTCCTACACATAAAGTGAATGAATTGGTTTTTTGTTAATGGATAAAAAGATAGTGTGACTGAAGTAGACTCCTTAGAATATTTATCTTACCAAATCTAAGTTAACAATAATTGCTTTAATTGAGAAGTGTCTTAAAGTTGATTAATTTTGAAAAAGATTTTTAAGGAATTTTGAAATTGTGTTTTTAAAATAGTTTTGAAATTGAGTTTCAAAAATAATTTTGAAATTGAGTTTTCAAATAATTTTCAAATTGAGATTTAAAATAATTTTGAAATTGAGTTTTAAAATAATTTTGAAATTGAGTTTTAAAATAATTTTCAAATTAAGTTTTAAAATAATTTTGAAATTGAGTTTTAAAATAATTTTAAAATTGAGTTTCAAAAATAATTTTCAAATTGAGTTTTAAAATAATTTTGAAATTGAAAATTGAGTTTCAAAAATAATTTTGAAATTGAGTTTTAAAATAATTTTCAAATTGAGTTTTAAAATAATTTTCAAATTGAGTTTTAAAATAATTTTGAAATTGAGTTTTAAAATAATTTAAAAATTTTAAAATTGAGTTTTAAAATAATTTTAAAATTGAGTTTTAAAATAATTTTAAAATTGAGTTTTAAAATAATTTTGAAATTGAGTTTTAAAATAATTTTCAAATTGAGTTTTAAAATAATTTTGAAATTGAGTTTTAAAATCATTTTCAAATTGAGTTTTAAAATCATTTTCAAATTGAGTTTTAAAATAATTTTGAAATTGAGTTTTAAAATAATTTTCAAATTGAGTTTTAAAATAATTTTCAAATTGAGTTTTAAAATAATTTTCAAATTGAGTTTTAAAATAATTTTGAATTAACTTGATTTATTTCTATTTTATTTTCCTAGTCATCTCACCCGATCTAAATTTTCAATCAGGTATTCCTATAGTTGTTGTGAGATGAATTGAGGTTCAGTTTAAGGAGTTGGTTTAACTTTGTATTAGATTCAGGTTTAGCTTTGGGTTCAACAAGTAAGCATTCTCTGGATAAACTTCTGGGCTATGGTGAGTCACAAGGAACTCATTAAAGTAACCATGCCTTCGAGGTTTTCCAAATAGTCCTACCCATTGAGCTTAATACTAAACCTTGGTCTAACTAGTTAGGATCCATTTAAGGGTAGCTTCGGTCAGTTTCACTTGGCCAAATGCACCAGGTCGAATCCATATCTTCCTAGACATGCGATGCCCAAATTTCCCTAACGTACTATCATCCAAAAACTTCACCAGTACTGTGGGTCAAGTTAAACCTAGCTCATTTTAATCTAACCTTAATTACCCTGCCGGGTAATCTACTCTTGTTTTACCCGATTCGGGTAGATTAGGTTTAGTTACCCTGCCGGGTAGTTTAGTTGGAGGTGCCAGCTATTCTGGATCCTCCATCTATATTTGAATTTTGAATTTTGAATTTTGAATTTATAATTTTAATTTCAAATTTTGAATTTATAATTTAATTTCGAATTTTGAATTTATAATTTAATTTCAAATTTTGAATTTTATAATTTAATTTCAAATTTTGAATTTTGAATTTATAATTTAATTTCGAATTTAATTTATAAGTTAATTTTTAATTTAATTTTTAATTTAAATTTTTAAGATCGTTTTTCTTTTTGCTCCCCCTGGATCATGGCCTCGATATGGTCTATCGAGGTAGTGTATTTGATCCTTAGGAACCCAGTATTGGCCAAGTCCAACTTGATTGATCAACTTGGACTTGGGGACCCATGCTTGGACTGAGTTACTATTTTGTTTGTTTATTAAGGATAAATAATATTTATATTTACTTTTATATCCTAGCCCAGTTCTATTGTAAACGGCTCTTTGTGTCCCAAGAATTAAGTCCAAATTCTTGGAGCCCAACGAAAACCGTTCTAAGGTATTTTTTAAATCTTTTACCTAAATTTTTAGACTTGAATTTTCTTCCTCAAGTTTTTTAACTTGAGTTGAAAATTCAGTCTGACTTTAGTCAGGTAAGGGTTTAGTGTCAGCCACTTCTTTAAGGATAGTTACTTCCTTTAGAAGTGACTTAACTTTCAGGTTTGACTTAGCTAATTTGCGCAATAAGTAACTGACTAAATTGTTTAACCGGGAGATACTTACAGCGGGGTTTGGCCCTTCGGAAATGGATACAGATCCGTGGCTTTGCTCGGACTCCGCCTCTGACTCGCTCTCGCTTCCGGATTCGACGATCTGGTCCCGGGCCATTAGTGCGAGTAGACTCGTCTGTTCGAGCTCGTCGTCGTCGTCCTCCGATGAAGATTCGTCCCATGTTGCCTTAAGGGCCTTTTTTCTTCTTTGCTTTTTGACCTCCTTCAGGTTAGGGCAGTTGGATTTGATGTGCCCCTTTTGGTTACATCCGTAGCACGTAACTTCAAACTTCATCTTTGAGTTCTGTGGACCTTCCTTCGATTTTACTGCCTTCTTTAGATCTCTTTTGTTGAAGCCCTTCGTCTTGTAGAGTTTCTTTACGAGGTTTACAAGCTCGGTTGTAATTTCAATGTCTTCATCGTCTGAGTCTGGTTCAACTTCCGACTCCGGTTCCTTTCTTCGTCGTGATCTCGGTTCCCGTGTTTGACTTGTACATGCAACCAACGCAATACCTTTCTCGGTTGGCTGTGCATTAGTCTGCTCATGTAGTTCAAATTCACTAAATAATTCGTCTAACTTTAATGAAGACAAGTCCTTGGAGACTTTGTAGGCATCTACCATTGATGCCCACAATGTGTTCCTTGGAAATGAGTTTAAAGCATACCTTATGACGTCCCGATTCTCTATCTTCTGCCCGATTCCGTGAAGAGAGTTGAGGATGTCTTGGATTCTCGCATGTACGGAACTCGCCGTCTCGCCTTCCTGCATCTTTAGATTATATAATTTATTAAGTAGAAGATCTCTTTTACTTACCTTGGTGTCGTCAGTGCCTTCGTGGAGTTCGATTAGCTTTTCCCAGAGCTCCTTTGCGGAGGTGAATGGGCCGACCCTGTTGAGCTCTTCCTTGGTAAGGCCGCACTGGAGGGTGCAGGTAGCTTTGGCGTCGGCTTCCACCTTTTTTATTAGAGCGGCGTCCCACTTCTCGCAGGGAGTCGGTTTGCCGTCGTCATCGGATGGTAGCTGAAGTCCCGTCTTAATGATCATCCATGTTTCGAACTGAATCTTCAGATACGTCTCCATTCTTCCCTTCCAGTAACCGAAATCATCTCCGGTGAATAGTGGGGGACGAACAGTACTGAACCCCTCTTGTTGAGACATTTTGATCTGAAAAAGTACAACAACACAAAGATCTATTCCAAGACTGAGTCTTGGATTAGTAGTGCTGGAAGAAGAAAAAGAAAACGAGCTCAAGTGGTATTGACCAACTTTGAGCAAAAAATGATTCGATAAAAGAATTAAAATATAGATATAAAGCTAAATTTTAATTGACCCCTTTTTTTAAAAAAAAAAAATACCACGAAAAAAAAAATTTTGTTTTGAAAGGTGGTTGCACCAATTCAAAACGACCCCGCTCTGATACCAATTGTTGGATCGAGACCGCGCTAGAGGGGGGGTGAATAGCGCTCGTGGCTAAAATCGTTCGATTATCTGAATCGTAAAACGTAAGAGTTAATGCAGCGGAAATTAAGTAAAGAGACACAGACACGAAGGAGTTACTTCGTTCGGAGCCTAAGGCGACTCCTACTCGAAGGCCCGCGATCCTTGATCGCTTTCGGTGGGCAACAACTATAAATCCGTTAAATAGTTACAGATTGCAAGTACAATAACTAATAAAATATACCAACAACAATGTAGAATCGAAAAGACTGAGCTCCGGGTCGTCGGGGTGTACTTGCAGCACTTCAGGATGGTCGTATTCGCAGCACGTTGCAGAAGATCGCTTTAGAAAGTTGTTGTTCAGCTGCTGCCTCGAATTGCCTTTTTATAGTGTGTTGGAGGCGCCTCCAAGGCTGTCTGAGGCGCCTCCAGGCACCGAGTTTGCCGCGGTGATAAACGCAGAACAAGTCGTGCTTTATCCTGCTTGAGGCGCCTCCACGCCGCTCCAAGGCGCCTCCAACGCCTGGTCCAAGGCGCCTTCAGACATGTCTAAGGCGCCTCCAGACCACTGCGCTGGCTTCTGCTGGGCTCGCACCCGAGGCGCCTCCAAACTCCATGGAGGCGCCTTGGTACTGTTCATCCGAGGCAAATTTATGCACTTTGTTCCCTGCAAGATATGTTAATCACAAAAACACCCTGCATCACAAAGTTAGCATAAAAACAACAGTATGAATATGATAAAGAAATTTATGACAGTCTCCGGACTGTCCGGGTCTGACTTCAGATTTCCGACCGGAAACCCTAGGTTGACCCGACGCCTACTGTTCCCTCTACGGGGAACGCGTCCTCACCTACTCCTCTCAAGAGATTTACCTGATGCCAGTGCGATCCTCCAGATCGACTGGACTTTTGCTCAGCACTCGACGCTTCCGGACTTTCTGCTGGACATCCACTTCCCGGCTAGTCCAGTCTTTCACCTAGTTCGCGACACCAGGACTTTTCACCTAGGGTTACCACCCCCTAGGACTTTTGCCTGAAGCCATCGACCTGCCAAGACTTTCCGCATAGGGTTACCACCCCCTATGACCTAGGGTTACCACCCCCTAGGGTTTTACCTGCCTAACCGTAGTTAGGACTTTCCTGAAATACTCATTTAACATGTTAGATAACAAAACACCTTAACTTTGAATCCTTTGCCATTATCAAAACAAAGGTTTGATCGTCGGATGCTTCCCGCACCAACACGTAGGTCGTGCCCGCACACGAGACAACATGGTTTAGTGCAATCTTGGCCCTGGATTTGCACCCTCCCTGCACACTCATGCGTGAGAGAGAGTCTCTCCCCATGCATTTGTTCACATCCTCAATGCATGTGAATCAATATAAACCAACCATCATGCCATGAAACTCCCAATGTGGGACTAAAGTCTCATTCACAATGGAGCCTTTTTCCTCTTCCACCTCTTCTCCATTCACTTATATTCAATAAATTGTAATGTTCCAACCCCAAAAATCAGAAACATTTAACGGATCTCGCAAAAAAAAAAAAAAAACTATTTCCACCCACTGTTGATTTATTCTGGTAGACTAGTCTTTAGTCTTTGATATTTATTTTAGTTTTGTAAATATAAAAATAATAATTTTGTAAATAGAAAATTAAATATGATTATTTTTTTATTCTAAAAAGACCACGCATCAAAGCATTATAAAAGTATTATCTTTATAGAAAATGACAACACTTTTACAGTGTTACCATAAAAAATAATAACACTTTTAAAAAAAGTTAAATCTATTACCTTAACAGTCCTTTAGTATCAACCCCACAGATATAGAGGAAGATAAATACAGGTACATAGACATTAGACACATGGTGGGATAAACCCTAAGTCGTCAGTTCCTGAGAATCAACCTCTGACTATTACGCCAGAGATGTTATGCGCCCACCGTGAGTGGACTTTTAATAACAGTACTTTTAACAACGTTGTTTTACCACATGGACAACACTTTTCTATCAGCTTTTTTCTTATAGTGAAACTGTTAGTGTGTGCACTTATGTGCCAAGATACTCCTTATGTATTTTGTGGCTAATTATTTCATAAAGGCAAGTATTTATTGTTAATTATTTACTTTTTTATACATATATGATTAATGATAAAGTCCCCACAGATTAATGGTATATTAATCTGAAAACAGTCTTTGATCAGATAAATATCTAGAGAGAATATGGATATCTAGATCAACGTTGAGTATGACTAGGTCGAAAAAGACCGAGGGATGGATATCCAAGTTGTACTTGGGGATGCCTTTGTTAGAACCTTCGGATGCAGCTAGAGAGGGGGGGTGTGAATAGCCGACCCCAAATTCTCGTTTCTTCCTACAATTTGAGTTAGCGCAGCGGAAATAAAGAGTAGAAACGAAAATGGAGAAGATAAAACCTCAAACGTGACGATATAACGAGGTTCGGAGATGATACTCCTACTCCTCGGCGTGTCCGTAAGGTGGACGAATCCTATCAATCCGTCGGTGGATGAGACCCCGGAAAACCGGCTAATAAAAACTCCTTCTGGGTGGAGAAACCTCGCCACAATCTCTCTTGCAACAGCAAGATTAGAGTACAAGAAATACAGTAAGAAGTCAAGAACAATATGAATGTAAAACACTAGTTTGCTTGCCTTCTCGTCGACTGTTGATGAAGCAGCAACTTCACGGATGCCAACCACAGCAACAACTGTTCAGTTGGAAACCCAGCCGAGGGAAGCTCACACGAAGCTTCAGCAGTGGAGAGCTCAACAAAGCTCAGATCGCAAGTAGGAAGAAGAGTAGTCATTCTCAGTACTGTTGATGTAGAGGCCTTTATATCCTGAACCTGCGAAGAAGACAAAGAAGAAGCAGAAATCTAGTCGTTGTGACTCAACGGCTAGACCTGGACCGATCAGGCTCCACCCTGATCGGTCCAGGGCAGATCTGATCGGTCGGGGGACCGATCAGGTCCTACTCTGATCGGTCCCCAGACCGATCCCAACTCTCACAGAGAGTTGGTTGCGATCCCTCATCGGTCAGTGGACCGATCAGGCCATTGGTGGATCGGTCCACAGACCGATCCCCTCTCCTTTCTCCGAAGACCAAACGCTACTGTTTGGTTACTGATCGGTCTGGTGACCGATCAGATAACCACAATATCACTAGATCGGTCATCAGACCGATCCGATGCCCATGTGGATTTAGAGCTTCCCAGCCCTAAACCCTAAAGCCTTCCTGGCCCAGAGAACGAGCTACCGAGCCCTCTCTGACCTAGTCTGGAGAACGAGCTGCCAAACCCTCTTCGACTTCCATATTCGGTCCAGAGAACGAGCTACCGAGCCCTCTCTGACCTAGTCTGGAGAACAAGCTACCGAGCCCTCTCCGACTTCGTCCGGTCCAGAGAACGAGCTACCGAGCCCTCTCCGACCTCCCATGCCAAGCTTCCATACTTGGATTTTTCCCCGTGCCAAGCTCCCTGCTTGGACTATTCCCGTGCCAAGCTCCCTGCTTGGACTTTTCCGTGCCAAGTCTCCATACTTGGACTTTTCCCGAATCAGGTCAACTCAAGTCGGATCAACCAGGTCAACCTTGACCAAAGGTTGCACCCACAATCCCCCAAGTTCCTATTCTTGTCAAACATCAAAATACAACTTCTCTATTCTTGTCAAACATCAAAATACAACTTCTCTATTCTTGTCAAACATCAAAATATACCTTCTCTATTCTTGTCAAACATCAAAATATACCTCGAGTCAGGTCAACTCGAGTCGGGTCACCCAGGTCAACCTTGACCTAAGGTTGCACCAACAGCCTTGAGTTTAGAGGTACACTGGATATGACCTGCTTAAGAGGAGACCACATATTAAGCATTATTGGTCATTCCTCTTATAACCGAGTGTAACTTATCTTTTGACTTGAGACCTTCATTTATTCTATGCATGGAGTTATGTACTTTGACACTGTTAAAAGCAGTCTTTAATTGGATTATGATTAATACGGTAGTTGGGTGTATGACAAAACGTAGAGAATAATGTTGAGTCAATAAAGAATTCATCGCTCTCTTGAATTGGGAGTTAATATCCTGACCGCTTGATAGAGATATTAGTGACTCGAAATCCATGGCCATGGGAGGAATGATTTAATCATTCAAGAGAATGCTATTATATATTGGAAATTATGTAAAATAATTAATTTGGTAATAATGCATAATGTACCGAATTAATTGGGAAGTAAGCTTAGATGAAGAGATTGAATTACACAATAATCGGTTCATAGTGGTTTATAGTGTTGGATCGAGACCACGCTAGAGGGGGGGTGAATAGCGTTCGTGGCTATTTCTTTCGATTCATAAAACAAACGAGTAAAAGCGCAGCGGAATAAAGAGATAACAAACACAGAGAGACAGGAAGATTTACTTCGTTCGGAGCCTAAAGCGACTCCTACTCGAAGGCCCGCGATCCTTGATCGCTTTCTGTGGGCAACAACTATAAGCACGATAAAACTATTACAGATTAACTATAATTTAAAGCAGTAAACAGATTATACCGACAACAAAAGACTAAATCGAAGCTCCGGGTTGTCGGGGTGTCGTTGCAGCACTTTCTGGATCGAATCGTTAGCAGCTTGTCGTAGGGAGATTACTTAGATTCTTGTCTTCTTTGAAGCTGCACCTTGACCCTTCTTTTATATGATGTTCCGGGCGCCTGGATCCCTTCCGGGCACCTGGAGTGTGACGTGGCCAGCCAACCAGGATGCTGCACGTGTCAACTTTGCGTAGGGGATAAACTTTGGTCCCGGGCGCCCGGACCTCCGGGCGCCCGGATCCCTCCCGGGTGCTCGGACAGCCTTTTTCCAGCAGGTTCCTCACCTGCAAACAAAGGTTAGTCCGAGCAAAATCCCCTGCAAGACAATGTTAGAATAAGACAAAACATCGTAAAGAAGAATTGACAGTCTTCGGACTGTCCGAGTCTGACTTCGGATTTCCAACCGGAAATCCTAGGTCGACCCGACGCCTACTATTCCCTCTACGGGGAACGCATCCTCACCTACTCCACTCAGGAGATTTACCTGTTTCCAGTCGATCCTCCAGATCGACTGGACTTTTGCTCATCACTCGATGCTTCCGGACTTTCTGCTGGACATCCGCTTCCCGGCTAGTCCAGACTTTCACCTGGTTCGCGACACCAGGACTTTCCACCTAGGGTTACCACCCCCTAGGACTTTTGCCTGAAGTCATCGACCTGCCAAGACTTTCCTCATAGGGTTGCCACCCCCTATGACCTAGGGTTACCACCCCCTAGGGTTTTTCCCTTTGCCTAACCGCAGCTAGGTCTTTCCTGTAATACTCATTCAACCATGTTAGATTACAACAACCCTTAACTTTGAATCCTTTGCCATTATCAAAACTCAGGTTCGATCGTCGGATGCTTCCCGCACCAACAATCTCCCCCTTTTTGATTATGGCAACCCAAATTCAAAGTTAAGTGAAAAAAACAAGCGCATAAGTATATTAAGCAAGCTTAAGTATCTAAATTCAAATGAACGCCTAACTTAAGCTAACACTTAAACTTTTTGTAAACTTTTTGTGAAGCTCCCCCTTAATACAGGGGTTCATTTTTCTTTTGAATTTCTCTACTTTGAATTTCTCTACTCTCCCCCTTTGCCATATATCAAAAAATGAGCTAGTTTTGAAAAACTTAATTTTTCAAGACAGAATTAAAAAACATTTTAACTTAGGCAAGGAAAGTGAAGGAGAACACCTTAGAATTTATTTTGTTTGAATAGACATAGAAAAACATAAGCTCTTTTTGAGTCTATAGAGTCTATAGAAAAACATTGGTTTCCAAAATTTTCATAGAAAAATTTTCAAAATACAAGTTTCAACTTCAGAGATTTTCAAATAAATTTACAAGGAAAAATAATTTTTTAAAGCTTTAACAACTTAATGAATTTTCAAAAGGGTTTAAAAAAAATTTTCAAAGAAGAAGATATTTGAAAGTTAAGTTTGGAGAAAATTTTGATAAAACTGATTAAGGAATGTTTTTGAGATAAATTTTAGGAATACTTAAGGCAAAGGAGAAGAGATAACCGTAATTTAGTTTTAGTAAGGTTTCAGTGTTCTAAAGTCCAAGCATGAGTCAAGATTTGGTTTTGATCAGGTATCAGAGCCCTTAAGTACAAACATGCTTAAACTTTAATATTGCCTCCACCAACTGTCTAACCATTTAGCTACTTGCTGATTGCCTAGAGGGCAACAGTGTTCACCTGGTTAGTCAAGTCAAGTCAATTGATCCAGTTAGATTTGACTAAGGCTGGAAGACTTGATTTGATTACTGTTAATTATGTATTTAATGCCCAGACTCATATTGATGCACAGAAATAAGCATTCTTGAGTCCAGGTTGTACCCTATGCATCTCACACCGTTCTATGTTTTACAAACACAATCAAGGTAAACCTAGGTGTTTGTGAGATGCTCTGGCTGAGTCCTGGAGGAACATGATTTCTAAGGGTACAATCCTAGACTAAATCCAACTTTCGAAAGTCTAGTAAAGTGGAGATTTTGGTAAATCAATTTTGCCTAGAAATTAAAAAAAACAAGTAAAGAATAAAAAGTTAAAGTATCTATTCTACCCAACACATGCCTATTTGTCTTCTAAGTGAGCTAAACTCAAGTTCAGGTAAGGGTTTTGTGAAAATGTCAGCTAGGTTTGATTTTGACTCAACATAGTTGAGTATAATATCACCCTTAGCTACATGATCCCTTATAAAATGATGCTTCACATCTATATGTTTAGTCCTTGAGTGATGAATTGAGTTTTTTGTTAGATTTATTGAACTTATATTGTCAATTGAAATTTTTGTTTTATGATATTCTAGCTGATAGTCTTTAAAAGTATGCATCATCCATAGCAATTGAGATGCGCATTCACCTAAGGCTATATATTCAGCTTCAGTGGTAGATAAATCAACACAATGTTGCTTTCTACTTGACCAACTTACAAGGCATTGCCCTAGAAATTGACAACTGCCACTTGTGCTTTTTCTATCTAACTTGCATCCAGCGTAATCTGAGTCAGAATAGCCATGAAGGTCAAGAGTGCAAGTTCTAGGGTACCAGAGTCCTATATTTAGAGTACCTTTAATGTACCTAAGTATTCTTTTAACATAGGTTAAGTGTGACTCTTTTGCACAGGATTGGTATCTTGCGCACATACCTACAGCAAACAATATATCAGGTCGGCTTGTAGTTAGGTACAATAGGCTACCTATTACACTTCTATAATATTTTGGGTCTACTGGTTTTCCCACTGGGTCAGAGTCAATATTGATGTTGGTTGCCATTGGAGTGTTTATTATCTTTGAATTTTCCATGCAGAATTTTTTAATTAACTCCTTAGCATATTTAGTTTGATAAATGTAAATTCCATCTTTAGTTTGTTTTATTTGTAAGCCTAAGAAAAAATTAAGTTCACCAACCATACTCATTTCAAATTCACTTTCCATTAATTTAACAAATTCTTTTAGAAATTTAGAGTTAGTAGATCCAAAAATTATATCATCAACATAGATTTGGGCTATGAAGATGTCTTTTTCTACAGTTTTTACGAATAGAGTTGGATCTATTTTACCTTGGTTGAAGCCTTTGGACATTAAGTGATTGGACAACCGTTCATACCATGCCCTAGGGGCTTGTTTAAGTCCATACAAGGCCTTTTTTTAACTTAAATACGTGAGTAGGATTGTTTAAGTCTTCAAATCCTGGGGGTTGGCTTACATAGACCTCTTCTTTGATGAAACCATTTAAAAAGGCTGACTTAACATCCATTTGATATAATTTAAACCCTTTATTTGCTGCATAGGCTAATAGCATTCGAATGGATTCGAGTCTAGCTACCGGTGCATAGGTTTCATCATAGTCTAATCCTTCAACTTGACTAAACCCTTTGGCTACTAGTCTAGCTTTGTTTCTTATGATATTACCCTGATCATCCAACTTATTTCTAAAAACCCATTTGGTGTCTATTATTGATTTATCTATGGGTTTAGGTACAAGGTCCCAGACTTGGTTTCTTTCAAATTGGCCTAATTCCTCCTGCATAGCTATGATCCAGTCCGGGTCGGGTAGTGCTTCTTCTATTATTTTAGGTTCGATTTTAGAAATTAGGGCAATCTGACTATGGATTCTATAGGAAGATCTAGTTCTGACTCCTAGGTTTGGATCACCCAAAATTTGGTCAGGTGGATGAGAGGTACTGGCCCTAGTTGGTCTTATAATTGGGTCAGGGGCTGGTTCCTCTGGTTTATTAAGATTTGGTTGAATTTCATCATCTTCTATATTTCTTGGTTCAACATTCACATTTATATTTGGTAGATTATTTTCTTCATCAAATATTATATTAGTTGTTTCTTCAAGTTTTAGGGTGTTTTGATTGTAGACTCTATAGGCTCTACTATTTGAGGAGTATCCTAAAAATATTCCTGGGTTAGATTTGGGTGTGAATTTTCCTAAATAATCTTTAGTATTTAAAATGTGAACTTTGCACCCAAATATTTTTAAATAGTTTAAGTTAGGAATTTTATGATAATATAGTTCATAAGGGGTTTTCTTGTGAAATTTGTTGATTAAAATTCTGTTTTGAATATGATTTGCAGTATTTATTGCTTCAGCCCAAAATTGGTGATTTAAATTATATTCATTTAACATAGTTCTAGCGGCTTCTTGTAGTGTTCTATTTTTACGTTCCACTAGACCATTTTGCTGAGGGGTTCTAGGACATGAAAATTCATGTAGGTATCCATTTATTTTACAAAATTGAGTAAATCTATGATTTTCAAATTCTCCCCCGTGATCACTTCTTATTCTTTTAATTTTAGTATCTTTTTCATTTTCTATTAGTTTGAAAAATTACTTCATAGGTTTCATCTTTTGTTTTAGGAATCTTACCCATGTAAACCTAGAGTAGTCATCAATTATTACTAAGCAATACTGGTTCTTGCTTAGTGACTTGGCTCCATGTGAATCAAATAGGTCAAGGTGAAGGAGCTCAAGTAACGAGTTGGTTCTTTCTAGATTTGTTGATTTGTGTGTTGACTTAGTTTGTTTTCCTTGTTGACAAGCATTACAGATTGAGTTTTCAATGAATTTTATTTTGGGCAAACCTCTAACTAGACCATTATGACTCATTTTTGAAATGAGTCTAGTGTGAGTGTGACCCAGTCTTCAGTGCCACAAGTCAGTTTCCTCTTCCTGTGTTATTAAACACTTTATTGAGGATGTGGGTAGATTGATTGAGTACATATTATTTTTCCTAAGTCCCTTAAGTGTGATTTCAGGATTTTCAATATTTTTGACTAAACATCTAGCTTTGTCAAAAGTGACTAAGTATCCGCTATCACACAATTGGCTTATACTTAGTAAGTTAAAATTGAAATTTTCAACTAACAGAACTTTTCTAATAATAAAATCGGAGCTAAGTTCGATATTACCTCTCCCGATCACTTTAAGTTGACCATTGTTGCCGAATGCAACTGATCCTAAGTTTTTTAGTTTGAGCTTTGAAAACTTCAATTTATCTCCAGTCATATGTCTGGAGCATCCACTATCCAACATCCATTGATCCAACTCCTACACATAAAGTGAATGAATTGATTTTTTGTTAATGGATAAAAGATAGTTTGACTGAAGTGGACTCTTTAGAATTTTATCTTACCCAGGCTAAGTTAACAATAATATTGTTGCAATTGTTTTAGAAAAGTGTTTTAAAGTTTTTTTTTTATTATTATTAATTTAACTTGATTAACACTGTTTAGGTTGGTGATATTTGAATTTGATTTTGAAGGATGTTTAACTTAACTTTAAGTAAGATTTAAAATTTAGTTTGCTTAGTCATCTCACCCGATCTAAATTGTCAATCAGGGAATCCTATAATTGATGTGAGATGATTTATTGTTGAATTCAAAGGTCTGGTTTAACTTTATGTTAGATTCAGGTTTAGCTTTGAGTTCAACAAGTAAGCATTCTTTGGATAAACTTCTGGGCTATGGTGAGTCACACGGAGCTCATTAAAGTAACCATGCCTTCGAGGTTTTCCAAATAGTCCTACCCACTGAACTTAATACTAACCCTTGGTCTAACTAGTTAGGATCTATTTTAAGGCTAGCTTCGGTCAGTTCCACTTGGCCAAATGCACCAGGTCGAAGCCATATCTTCCTAGACATGCAATGCCCAAGCTTCCCTAACGTACTATCATCCAAAAAATTTCACCAGTACCGTGGGTCAAGTTAAACCTAGCCCATTTTACCTAACCTCAATTACCCTGCCGGGTGGTCTACTCTTGGTTACCCTTATCGGGTATATTAAGTTCGGAGTTGCCAGATAATCTGGAGCCTTCCTTTTAATTTGATTTAATTATTTAATTTTGAATTTTGAATTTCATTTAATTTTTGAATTTAATTTTTGAATTTAAATTTTGAATTTTGAATTTGAATTTATAATTTAATTAAATTTTGAATTTTGAATTTGAATTTATAATTTAATTTCGAATTTTGAATTTATAATTTAATTTCGAATTTTGAATTTAATTTTTGAATTTATCATTTAATTTCGAATTTTGAATTTAATTTTTGAATTTATAATTTAATTTCGAATTTTGAATTTAATTTTTGAATTTAAATTTTGAATTTTGAATTTGAATTTATAATTTAATTTCGAATTTTTTATTTTTGAATTTATAATTTAATTTCGAATTTTGAATTTAATTTTTGAATTTATAATTTAATTTCGAATTTTGAATTTATAATTTAATTTCGAATTTTGAGTTTCTTTTTTGAATTTATAATTTAATTTCGAATTATCGTTTTTCTCTTTGCTCCCCCTGGATCACGGCCTCGATATGGTCTATCGAGGTAATGTATTTGATCCTTCGAGACCCAGTATTGACCAAGTCCAACTTGATTAATCAATTTGGACTTGGGGACCCATGCTTGGGCTGTGTTACTACTTCGTTTGTTTATTAAGGATAAGTAAGATTTATATTTACTTTTATATCCTAGCCCAGTTCTATTGTAAATGGTCCTTTGTGTCCCAAGAATTAAGTCCAAGTTCTTGGAGCCCAAAGAAAACCGTTCTAAAGTAGTTTTTAAATCTTTAACCTGATTTTTTAGACTTGAATTTTCTTCCTCAAGTTTATGAACTTGAGTTGGAAATTCAGTCTGACTCTGGTCAGGTAAGGTTTTAGTGTCAGCCACTTCTTTAAGGACAGATACTTCCTTTAGAAGTGACTTAACTTTCAGGTTTGACTTAGCTAATTTGCGCAATAAATAACTAACTAAAATGTTTAACCGGGAGATACTTACAGCGGGGTCTGGTCCTTCGGAAACGGATACGGACCCATGGCTTTGCTCGGACTCCGCCTCGGACTCGCTCTCGCTTCCGGATTCGACGATTTGGTCCCGGGCCATTAACGCGAGTAGACTCGTCTGTTCGAGCTCGTCGTCGTCGTCCTCCGATGAAGATTCGTCCCATGTTGCCTTAAGGACCTTTTTCCTTCTTTGCTTTTTGACCTCCTTCAGGTTAGGGCAGTTGGATTTGATGTGCCTTTTTTGATTGCAGCCATAGCATGTAACTTCAAACTTCATCTTTGAGTTCTGTGAACCTTCCTTCGTTTTTACTGCCTTTTTTAGATCTCTTTTGTTGAAGCCCTTCGTTTTGTAGAGCTTCTTTACGAGGTTTACCAGCTCGGTTGTAATTTCAATGTCTTCATCGTCTGAGTCTGGTTCAACCTCCGACTCCGGTTCCGTTCTTCGTCATGATCTCGGTTCCCGTGTTCGACTTGTACCTGCAACCAACGCAATACCTTTCTCGGTTGGCTGTGCATTAGTCTGCTCATGAAGTTCAAATTCACAAAATAATTCATCTAATTTTATTGAAGACAGGTCCTTGGAAACTTTGTAGGCATCTACCATTGATGCCCACAATGTGTTCCTTGGAAATGAGTTTAAAACATACCTTATGACGTCCCAATTCTCTATCTTCTGTCCGATTCCGTGAAGAGAATTGAGGATGTCTTGGATTCTCGCATGTAGAGAACTTGCCGTCTCGCCTTCCTGCATCTTTAGATTATATAATTTATTAAGTAAAAGATCTCTTTTACTTACCTTGGTGTCGTTAGTGCCTTCGTGGAGTTCGACTAGCTTTTCCCAGAGCTCCTTTGCGGAAGAGAACGGGCCGACTCTGTTGAGTTCTTCTTTGGTAAGGCCGCACTGGAGGGTGCAGGTAGCTTTGGCATCGGCTTCCACCTTTTTGATTAGAGAGGCGTCCCACTTCTCGCAGGGGGTTGGTTTGCCGTCGTCATCGGAAGGTAGCTGAAGTCCCGTCTTAATGATCATCCATGTTTCGAACTGAATCTTCAGATACGTCTCCATTCTTCCCTTCCAATAACCGAAATCATCTCCGAAGAATAGTGGGGGACGAACAGTACTGAACCCCTCTTGTTGAGCCATTTGTAATATGCAACAAAAAATATATGTTCCAAGACTACGTCTTGGATTAGTAGTGCGGGAATAAAGAATAGTAATAATAACGAGCTCGAGTGGTGTTGCACCAACTTCGGGCAAAAGCCGATTCGATAAAAGAATTAGAATAAAGCTTTAAGGCTAAATTCTAATTGACTCCGAAAAGTATAAAATCGAAAGAAAAATTTGTTATGAAAGGTGGTTGCACCAATTCAAAACTACCCCGCTTTGATACCAATTGTTGGATCGAGACCACGCTAGAGGGGGGGTGAATAGCGTTCGTGGCTATTTCTTTCGATTCGTAAAACAAACGAGTAAAAGCGCAGCAGGATAAAGAGATAACAAACACAGAGAGACAGGAAGATTTACTTCGTTCGGAACCTAAGGCGACTCCTACTCGAAGGCCCGCGATCCTTGATCGCTTTCCGTGGGCAACAACTATAAGCACGATAAAACTATTACAGATTAACTACAATTTAAAACAGTAAACAGATTATACCGACAACAAAAGACTAAATCGAAGCTCCGGGTTGTTGGGGTGTCGTTGCAGCACTTTCTGGATCGAGTCGTTAGCAGCTTGTCGCAGGGAGATTACTTAGATTCTTGTCTTCTTTGAAGCTGCACCTTGACCCTTCTTTTATATGATGTTCCGGGCGCCTGGATCCCTTCCGGGCGCCTGGAGTGTGACGTGGCCAGCCAACCAGGATGCTGCACGTGTTAACTTCGCGCAGGGGATAAACTTTGGTCCCGGGCGCCCGGACCTGTTCCGGGCGCCTGGACCTCCGAGCGCCCGGATCCCTCCCGGGCGCCCGGACAGCCTTTTCCAGCAGGTTCCTCACCTACAAACAAAGGTTAGTCCGAGCAAAATCCCCTGCAAGACAATGTTAGAATAAGACAAAACATCGTAAAGAAGAATTGACAGTCTTCGGACTGTCCGAGTCTGACTTCGGAAATCCTAGGTCGACCCGACGCCTACTGTTCCCTCTACGGGGAACGCGTCCTCACCTACTCCACTCAGGAGATTTACCTGTTGCCAGTCGATCCTCCAGATCGACTGGACTTTTGCTCAGCACTCGATGCTTCCGAACTTTCTGCTGGACATCCGCTTCCCGGCTAGTCCAGACTTTCACCTGGTTCGCGACACCAGGACTTTCCACCTAGGGTTACCACCCCCTAGGACTTTTGTCTGAAGCCATCGACCTGCCAAGACTTTTCTCATAGGGTTGCCACCCCCTATGACCTAGGGTTACCACCCCCTAGGGTTTTTCCCTTTGCCTAACCGCAGCTAGGTCTTTCCTGTAATACTCATTCAACCATGTTAGATTACAACAACCCTTAACTTTGAATCCTTTGCCATTATCAAAACTCAGGTTCGATCGTCGGATGCTTCCCGCACCAACATATAGTTTATGACTAATATTAATTTTCTCACATTGGGTGGCTAAAACTTGTTGCTACATGGTTACCTTAATTTGTGTACGAATTTGTACTGCCTTCGTGTATAAAACCTAGAGGGGCGCACGCATAGCACGTATACATGAATATTATCTATAATTGATTATTTTAGTGGATACTAAAATTAATCAATTGATTATTTCAAAATATGAATTAATTGAATTATTAATTAATTCTGAAATATTGAAAGCTAATTCGGGTCTAAATCAAATATGGTTTTATTTGATTCAGAGGAAGTAGAGAATTTGGATAGACACAATATGGAGTAGAGAATTTGGATAGACACAATATGGTGATCCTTAGAAATTTGAAGAGTCATAATTCTTCATCTTCCTAATTAATGGAAGTCATAAATGAAGAATTTATGGAGATCATAACTCTTCATCTTCCTAATTAATGGAGATCATAAATGAAGAATTAATAGAGGTCATAACTCTTCATTTTCCTAATTAATGGAGGTCATAAACGAAGACTTAATGAAGACCTTAACTCTTTATCCTCCTTGGAGGCTATATACCCTTGGAAAGGTTGTAAAAAAAAGAAGAGCTCCTTTCACTTCTCTTCTTCTTCCATTTAAAGAGATCTATAGTGCTTCCAAAATTTTGTTTGTCGATTCAAGAGGCTAGTGTTGGATCAAGATGCACGTGAGAAGGGGGGGAGGTGAATCATGTGGTTTTCTAAAACTCATCTTTTTTTCGTTTTAAAACAAAAGTACATGGCGGAAAAAAGAAATAGGCAGAAATGAAAAAGACAAGAATACAAAGATTTACTTGGTTCTGAACCTTTGGTGACTCATACTTCAAGACCCAGGTTTCGTAAACCTATCGATGAGTAATCCACTAAATCCTCTTCCGGAACTGTCAGAAGAGTAATGGTATACAAAGAAAGTTAGAGAAATGTAACACGCTACACTTTTCATTTGCAGAAAGTAAGTACAATAATTCACTTTTTACCAAACACTTGTTTGTAGTCGGTCGGCTCGAGCTCAGTGTTTGGATGGCTTCTCGATGGCAGTCGGATGTATTAGAGTCGCAGTAGGATAGCAACAGCAAGTCGGAGCAATCGAAAAGCCGATCGGACGTTTAGAAGCTCGTGTCATAGTTATCTCTAATGCTTTGGGTGAGACATCCTTTTATTGCGCATGGAAGGTGATAGTTGATTTATTGGGCATATAATGTTGGTGATTTTTGGGAGCTATTATATTGATGAATACATTTGTGATGTGGTTTTAGAAAGCAAGGATTGATTTGAGCTAAACCACATTTTTATTTTAATTCATGAATTGTTGTCTCATAAATGTAATTTGGTTTTCGTAGGTAACTCATGGGGTTATTAAGCAAGGAATTAAAGATCAATTGAGGAGAAGTTGGGTTCATGCAACCAAGTAGGGAAACAAGTCATCTTAACCATTTTGACCCATTCCATGTGACTCAACCAATTGGACCAAACCAAGCTACTGTTTAGCCAGTTGAGCCAAGTCATTGTGAACCATATTGAACCAGGGGTATTTAAGCTACTGCCTGGCATGGTGAACAGTGACTTGCACTATTGTTCACCATGTCATCTTCGTTTCCAGGCGTGGTCGCAAGCTACGTTCCATTTCTTAGATCTGAGATCTAGTTTCTTTCGTCGACGGCAAGACCTGAGCAACCGGCGATCAACGTTCGAGGATCAGAGTGCGACAGAGGTGTTTTCCTTGTCCGCGATCTTGACTTCCGCGTTCCCTAGCAGGCCATAGATCAGAGGGTGTTTCCCAGATCTAAGCTTCCATCATCCAACGGAGGTGCCGACAGCGTTTTCTCGATATTCCGATTCCATTTCATCTTCAAATTCATCCGCGATTTCTGAATCGATCAGATCAATCGATCAGAACAAGCGATTTCGGATTTCACCCCTCTGTTCTTCGAGCGTCGAGAGTTTTAATTGATTGTGAGCTTGAAGGGTGGTTCCCAGGAGCTGTGAGCATTATCTGTACTAGCTAGGAGTTCAGATTTTCTTTGTCGATTGCTTAAAGGGCGTTTTCCAAGAGCATCTTTGTGTGAAGGCAAAGAGAAGGGATTAATTCACTGATCTGAGTTTGAGGAATGTTACTTTACTTAGATATGGAACTTATTTGCTAGATCAAATGTTTAGTTTTACTTTCTTCTCCTTGCTATCCTGATCTCATTTGCATTCTGCAATTTCGAGTAGTTGTAATTAGGAAGTCTGTTTGGATCTTCATTTCAGATTTTTGGCAATTTAATTGTTAAACATTTCAATTCTACAATTAAGCTCTTGATCCTGTTTTAGTTAGTTTAACTTTTACAATTTAGTTCTTCAATTTGTTAAATCAAATTCTATTCCTGAAATCTTAATTCTTAAGTCGTGTTTAGAATTACATTTCAACAATTTTGCATGTTGGTTCCTTAAAAGTCAATTAGCTTAATTTGGATAACAGTAGCTTAAGTTAGTGTTAATTGTTAAGTAGTCCATTGATATTCGTAGGTTAATTTCTGCATTTACTTTATTAATGGAAGAACTGGATTTCTCATTGTAGTTATTACAATCCACTGTTTTCAATTTGATTTAAGGAGTTGAATTTTTTCTTAGTGTAGTCATTGAGTGTAGTTAAGTTATTTTTCAAGTCTAGTTGTTCTTTTATTTACTAAGATTAATTTCCTTCAAGATAAGTAATTTAGTTTACAGCTGAGATTTAATTTCTATTTTAGGTCAGATTCGTTCAATGGATGTGATTGCATGTCATTATTCATTTAGCAAGAAAATTAAAAATCAAACCCACATTTCTAAATAGAAAACCTAAAAAAAAAATTGAATCTAAATCAAACACATAATGTTATCCTTGGAAAAATACAACTTGAGACTCATTATATATCTCTTCTCTTGAATTAATATGAGTTTTCAACAATTAATAATTTGAAGTGTCACGTGACATGCAACATGGACCACATCAGAAAACGTCTTTCATAACTTTGAAGACGCCTCTAATATGAGAAATTTGATCCCAAACCAATCGCTCCTTATCTGCGACAAAGTTTAAATTTCATCCTATAGAAGACGTTTTCTATGACACTGAAGGCGTCTTCTATGAACAGTACGAAGGCGCCTTCTGTTGAAACCCCAATGTGTTTTGATGTGATCAAACAAGTTAAGTTAGATCCTGTTTTATTTAACCCTTGTGTCTAAGTGTGCAGGAGTTTAGGAACACAAGAAGTCAAGCGGAAGATGCGGCTAGCGAGAAAGACGACACGGGGAGAGAGCCGACGGGCTCGGTGTGTCCGAGGGACGAGGTGACCATTGAAGAGTACGCCGGTGGACGAGAAAAATGTACGCGACGTTTGAGAGACAAGAAACCGGGGAAGAAGGCTGCTCGAGGAGAAGGCCGGAAGTTGGGTTCGGGTGAGCCCTATTCCGGATGGCCAAGATCACCCAAGCTAACGGAGCCGGAGAGGAAGACCCGGACCGAGGCGAGCAGCACCAGAGTAGAAGACCCGGACCAGAAAGTCAACTGGGTTGACTTAGTGGTCCTGGCGCCCGGATCCATTTCGGGCACCCTGAGTCGGCTTTTTGACCAGATTGCGTCAAGCACGATCCGTTGCGTTAGAGATAAAGTTTTATCCCCTCAGGGCGCTCGAAACCCCTTCAGGGCGCCCCGACCAAGGCTATAAATATAGCCTTGGTCTAGAAGCTTTTCATCAATCCAAGTAATTCATTCATTCAACACTTGTGCGCTTTATTTGTAGTTTAGCGTCTCTATTTTGCGCTTAATTACTGTAAGAGGTTTCTCCACCTGAAGGAGATATTTAATGCTACATCTTCCTTGGATTAACAAACTCTCCGGTTGTAACCAAGTAAATCTCTGTGTACTATTTCTTTAGTTTCTTTCTGTTTAATTATTATACAAGTGTTAGTTTGAAAAGTCGAGAAGGGATTGTTTTATTTTTCAGGGCAACTCACCCCTCCCCTCTTGCCGGCCTCCAAAGGGACTAACAAGTGGTATCAGAGCAAGGATGCTTCAGAAGGACTAACCGCCGACCGAAGCAAGCAACCAATGGTCGGACCAAGCATTGTTCCACCAAAATTTGAGGGAGACTTCGCACACTAGAAGAGTCGTATGGAGGTATTTCTGAAATCTAATTTCAAAATTCGTTTAATAATAAAGTACGGTTTTGTAGCTCCGACGAATCAAAATGGAGAGGAAAAAGAAGAGTCTTTGGATGAAGAAGGAGCAAAATGATTCCGTTGCGAATAACCGAGCGGAGTATCACTTGCTGAGCGTGATGCCGCCTCAAGAAGTCAACCGCATCGGAATCTACTCGTCGGCCAAAGAACTCTGGGAAAAATTCTTGAAGCTTCACGAAGGCACATCCGAAGCCAAGCTCGCTAGAAGAGATATACTTCGGAACAAGCTGACAAATATTCGTCTGGAAAGAGGTGAGAAAGTAGCCGATCTAGATGCAAAGGTAAAAGAATTAATTACTAGACTCGAGAACCTCGGTGAAATGGTAACCAACCGGGACACCATACGCTACGCACTCAACGTCTTTCCCAGAACTCCAGAATGGACGTCAATCATCGATGCCTACTACATTTCAAAGGACCTAGAGGTAAGTACCCTAAAAGAGTTATTTTCTACTCTTGAATTACATGAAACCAGATGTGCAGGGACAACAAAGGAATCAAGTCAGATAAAGGCGCTAAACGCAACCAAGAAGGATGAACCCGAGTCAGACTTAGAAGAAGATCAAGAAGCGTATATGGTAAGGAATTTTAAAAAATTCTTTCGGTTTAATAAATTTAAAGAAATACAGAATAAGAAGAATCTAAGAAATAGAAGAAGGGTTCGTTGCTACTAGTGTCAAAAAGAAGGACACTTAAAAGAGGACTGCCCAGAACTCAAGAAGGACAAAGTGAAGATACCCAAGAAGCACAAGAATCTAAAAGCTACTTGGGACGACATTTCATCATCTGAATCTGAAGTACAAGAATATGTCGGACTAGCACTAATGGCAAGGTATGAAGGACAAAGTACATCAGAACCCAGCATCAATGAAGGGAGAGTGATTTCAGATGAATGCAGCGAAGTAGGGGGAGAGTCGGGCTTCAAGTCTGATATGGTAAGTGAGATATATCTCTTACCTCCTGATCAACTTTATTTCGGTATTAAGGCTATGACAAAGTCTATGTATAAATTAAAAAGTGAAAATACTAAATTAAAAAATAAAAATTTAGAAATAAAAAGAACTTTAGCAAAATCATGTCTGATAGAGGATTTTGATAAAATTAAACTTGAAAATGAAAAATTAAAAGAAGAAATAAAAAATTGAAAAACTCTACCTGTTCAAATTTTTCTGCGGTTAGAAATTATAAGGGATTAAACTGGTACTATAGGTTTCATAAAAGTTAGATTAGAAAAATATCAAAAGTTTATGTACCTAGAAAATACCTGATTAACCCTATATGATGGAATCTATATTAGGTTCCAAAGTCGTGTTTAACTTCAGCTGTTAATTAAATTTAGCACTTTTCAGCGAGAAAATTAAACAGTGAATTTCTTTATAAGGCTTTGTCTAAGGAAGTGGTTGTTGCTCCAATAACCAATAAGGCCTAGTACCTCACCATGACCTGAAAGCCAAAATATTGAAATAAAATATTTAATTAACTTTCTGACAAAACATTAAGATTGAAATCTATTAATGCTTTAAAAAAGTCTTTTAAACATTTTTTTTGAAAATATTTTCAAAAATATTCATGTTCAAGAAAACTTAGAAAGTTTTTAAATTTTTGCTTCAACACTTATGAAAATTTTTATTTTCTATTGAAAATTTTTGAAATATGTCTCAAACCTTGAAAAATAATTTTTTTCTTATTCCATTGCACTAAATTCTTAACTTAGATTTTTTTTGGAAAGTTTTTTTTAATATGTTTTTTTACTCAGAATTTTTTTTTAAAAAAATTACCTTAGACTTGTTAACAACACCCCATTTTTTTATGTGATCAAAGGGGGAGAAGAATTAGGGGGACGTGTATTTAAATTTTCTTTTAAAAAATCTTACTTGCACTTATTTTTCAACATTATTTGTTGTTACATTATGTTTGTTTTACCCTACCTTAACTTGGAATGTTCATATCAAAAAGAAGGAGATTGTTGGAACCCCCAAGGTGTTTTGATGTGATCAAACAAGTTAAGTTTGATCCTGCTTTGTTTAACCCTTATGTTTAAGTGTGCAGGAGCTTAGAAACACAAAAAGTCGAATGGAAGACGCGGCTAAAGAGAATGACAGCACGAGGAGAGATTCGGCGGGCTCAGTGCATCCGAGGGACGAGGTGACCGCGAAAGAGTACACCGGCGGATGAGAAGAACGTACGCGACATTCGAGGGATGAGAAACTGGGGAGGAAGGCTGCTCGAGGAGAAAGCCAAAAGTTAGGTTCGGGTGAGCCCTATTCCGAATGGTCGAGATCACCCAAGCTAGCGGAGCCCGAGCGGAAGACCCAGACCGAGGCGAGCAGCACCGGAGCAGAAGGCCTGGACCAGAAAGTCAACTGGGTTGACTTAGTGGTCCGGGCGCCCTGAGTCGGCTTTTTGACCAAATCGTGTCAAGCGCGATCCGTTGTGTTGGGGATAAAGTTTTATCCCCCCAGGGTGCCCGGAACCCCTTCGGGGCACCCTGACCAAAGCTGTAAATATAGCCTTGGTCCAAAAACTTTTTATCAATCCAAGCAATTCGTTCATTCAACACTTATGCGCTTTATTTGTAGTTTAGCTTCTCTGTTTTGCGCTTCATTGTTATAAGAGGCTTCTCCGCCTGAAGGAGATATTTAGTGCTACATCTTTCTTGGATTAACAACCTCCCCGGTTGTAACCAAGTAAATCTCTATGTACTATTTCTTTGGTTTCTTTCTGTTTAATTATTATACAAGTGTTAGTTTGAAAAGTCGAGAAGAGATTGTTTTATTTTTCAGGGCAATTAACCCCTCTCCTCTTGCCGACCTCCAAAGGGACCAACACCTTCCATACCATGGAATGTGCCTCGGGCACTATTCACCAAAGCTTTTGTGATTCTTTTGTCCTACAAAAAAGTATTAGTTCAATAACTTGCAAGACAATGTTAGCATAACAATAATAAGAAGTAATAATTAGATCTCGTCTCTCCGAGATCAGAATTTAGTCAGAGTCTCAATTTAAGTTTCCGAAATAGACCTAAATTTGACCGACTCATACTGTCCCTTCGAATGAGGACACGCCCTCACTTAGTTACTCTCCTCTAGTGACTTACCTCTACTTACCAAGTGTAGAGTCACCTTCCAGAATCACACATCCAGACCTCGGGAATCAAACTTCCTGACCTATCAGAATCGCACATTCGATTTTCTCTAATCAAGAATCGCACATCTCGACCTTTATCAGAATCTCACATCTAGACTTCAACCTGTCGGGAATCGAACATCCCGACTTGCCAGAATCACACATCCAGTCTTCAACCAATCAGGAATCGAACATCCTAATTGGGGTTAGTCAACCCTGCACACTTGATAACAAGGGTAGACTACGACAACACCTAACTTAACCCACTTATTATTTATGAAAACCCCAGTTAGACCGTTAGTGCAAATTGCACCAATAGTTAGCACATAACGGATCGTATCAAGTTCATGATTTGGTGCGCGTGGATGTCGCTAGGGGAGCCACACGTGTGACTCTTTTTTGTTTGTGATATCATTCATACCTATCGAGGATTCGAGGTATGTTTTTATGTTATTTTGTTTTAAAACTATATGTACCACAAAGATATCCATGATTTAAAGTACAAATCTAATTTTAATACATATTGATCCTGTCCGAATGCTGAATCAACGAACGCTGGGCACGTGGCGCTCTCCTAGTCGATGACGCAGGTCTCCGTCTGGTAGCACGAACCTCCGGCGAACCTGCACAGAAGTCGGGTCGGGAAGGGGATCCCGGCGGCGACCCTCCGACGCTCAAGTCAAGCAAGCGAACAGTAAAGAAGTGGCTCTAAAAATCTTAATCCGCCTACCTCCGGCGAAGCATAAGGCTCCTTATATAGAGCGGTGCAAGAGCTCACGCACACCTACCGAGGCAAACACGCGTCCTTAGCCCATACCTAGGTGTGTGTTTGTCAGAAAGCTTACCTGACACCATACTGCTACAGTCCATGCACGTCTTCGATGGGACAGCAGAACACCTCGTAGACAGACTGGGAGTATGGCCTAGTCATAGGACTTGACAGCTGTCAAAAAATGTTCCTTGTCTTTCTCTCCCTACCCCATACCGGGGCGTCCGTCCGGCCGGCCCTCATCTTACGCCAGGTCGGACGACACTCACATTATGTCCGGCCTTCCGTCTGCATCGGTATTTTGGGGAGATCTTCGGTAAAGTGGTATGTAGGGACTGCTAGCAATATGTTACCTTATGTCTTCGGCCGAGCATGACTTCCGCTCGGCCCTTCGTTACTGTTCAATCGAGCGCTGGAGCCCCGACCCCTGTCAGGGCGCCTTTCGCTATAGGCTATTCATCGATCAGCCGACCGGCAGGTAAGCCCATCCTTCTCCGGTTGGCCGACCGGTCTGCCCTTCTCCGGTCGACCACCTAGCCTTTTGACTCGCACGTGACGTTGACCCCTCAAAATGGGGGTGCCCTATTTTAACTGTCGGATCACTTGCCTCCCCCTCAAGTCTAGTCGAAGGAGGCGAAGTCCAACTGACTGGACTGCCGATCTGACTGAGTAAGGCCCGCTACATTAATCCGCTCGGCCAGGCTTAGGGATTCTCATCCGTTCGGCGGTGTCTTGCCCGTGCCTTGTATTCCCTTGGAATCCATGCCGAATCCTCTTCCCTACTGCCCATCACGTGCACTGCGCACGGTAAGGGGCGCTCCTTAAATGCGACCTGTATCCTGCTGACACGTGGCAATCATGCTTTTGTCAGCGTATGGCGGTGACGTTACTTCCGATGGGACAACCGCCGTTTGAAATGAACGGCTGGATGATGGCCTCGTTCTCCACGACCTGAATCGGACGGTGGAGGCTGCTCGCGGGCGGCGATATAAAGCTCGTGACTCCTTTTTCGCCGCATTGTTGCTTCATCCTCCTCCAGCGCCCCTCTGCTCCTTTTCTTCTCCGGCGACCCTGCCCCTCAACTCTTCGGCAACCCCCAGGCCCCAGTCGATCATCCCTTTTGCTCGTAAGACCCTTTTCCTCGCTCCCTACGTTTTCTTCTTTCTGTTAATCGTTTCATTCAGTCGGTTTCCCTTCATTCCTTGTTCGAACCTTCCCTTTTGGTCCCGCCTTCTTGTCCTTCGACCATGACTAGCACCTCGCAGTCGACCGGCGGCGCTCCTGGTCTATGGTACACGACCATGGAGAGCCAGTTTGACGAGGAGGACGCGCTGCGTCTCGCTCGGACTTACGACATCCCTTCCGACCACCAAATAGTATTAGCCACACCGGCCGACCGGCCTCATGAACCGCCGCCCGGCACCGTTCTTTTCTTCCGAGACCAATTTTTGACCGGGCTACGCTTTCCACCCCATAAGTTTTTCTTGCAAGTCTGCAACTACTTTCGCATCCCGCTCGGCCAGCTAGTTCCGAATTCCATAAGGCTGCTGAGCTGGGTGATAATTCTCTTCAAACTGAACGGCATTCCTCTAGACCCCAAAGTTTTCCACTACTTTTACTACCCTAAGCAAGCCGAGTGGGGTACTTTTGTTTTCCAATCTAGGATAGGTTTCGTCCTTTTTGATAACATGCCGAGCTCCAACAAACATTGGAAGGAGCACTTTTTCTACGTGTGTTTCCCCGAGCTACAGGCCTTCCGTGTCAAATGGCAGACGGCGATGCCAGCGCAACCAGAGCTCGGCAAGTTTAGAGGCGATGCGGCCTATCTTCATGCAGCCGACCGGCTGGTCGGGCAACGCTATCACATCAACAAGCTGCTCCTTTCGGGAGTAATGTATCTATTCGGCTTGTCTTCCATCCCAGCCGATCTGCCTTGCAGCATGAGTAAGTTCTCTTATCTTCCCGTTTCTTTTGTTCTAACTGATTTATTCTTCGCTTCTGCAGCTGAAGTCATGTGGCGCGCCAAGGCTACCGAGCAGCTGAAGCTGAGAGCCGCTGAGATAGAGGCGGCCAAGAATAAGGAGGTCGCCGAACGGAACTTGGCCTCAGCTGATCCGGTCGGCGGAGAAGATGAGGGGACTCAGGGTGCCTCCGAAGCCTTAGACGCTTCTGCCTCTCTCGATGAGGCTGCAGGCGATGTAGAGCCTTCTACTCAAGTCGGGGTAGAGGGTCGTTCGGCCGACGACGTTCCCCTGGCCACTCGAAAGCGCAGACGGCCAAAGCCAGCATCTCAACCAACTCCATCTGATGAACCACAGCCCGAGCGGGGCGAAGAAGCTCCAGTGCTATCCGGGACGGTCTCTATAGAGAGTACCCCTACACCGCATGGCTCTCCGAGGGCTACTTCTGAAATGCCGCCCTCTAGTCCTCCCCGAACCATGTGGCGTCTCAAGCGATTGGGCGACCGTCCTTCTTCCTCCACCGGTGAGCAGTCTGGTAAGGCCGTTGCGTCGCAGGGTGATCCGAGCGGCTCGAGATTGATAAAGACTATCCTGCGTCTTCCGTCGGAGGAATACATGGCGGCTGCTGATCGGCCAGTGGTCCCCAAGCAGCAGATTACCCTTACGGGTCCTCTTGCCAAAGCCTGGGAGGATGCTCGGCTCCGAATTGCCATGATGACTCCTAGTCAGCTCGGCGACAGCAATTTACAACAGGCGACCAGGGTATGTTCTTTTGTTTTGTTAGTTATTTTGGATCGAGTTTCTAACTTGTTCATATTCGTTCGCAGAACTGGGTGGAGCAGATTGCCATCAGCAATCGACTTGCCGAGCTGGAGGACGAGCTGAAAAAACTCAAAGCCGCGGGAGAAAGCAGACAATCGACGACCGCTCTGGAGAAGGCCAAAAAGTTATTGGAAGTCGAACGGGGTAAGTCTTCCGGCTTGACGAGCGAAGTGGCCCGCCTCGAAGCCTTGGTCAAACAGCGGGACAAGGAAATAAAAACCACAACCACCCGGAAACTTAAAGCCATCGAAGACATGGATATGATGAAGGTAGAGAACCGGGGGCTAGAGCAGAGAGTGAAGGACCTGGACGCCCTGCTGAAGACCGAACGGGAGGGCCGCTCGGCCGACCAGGCTAAAGCGGAAGGGGCTCTGAAAGATCTTCAAGCTACCCTCGATGCTTCTAAAGCCACTTTTAAAGAATATCAGGACGGAGAGTCCGGTCGGTTGACGGAAGCGCGCAAAGCATTCGTCCGCTCGGATGAATTTGGTGAAAAGTTCAGCGACAAGCTGTCCTTAACTTTTGAAGAGGCGATCAAAGTGGTGGTGGACTATATGAAAACCAAGGGTCACATACCCGCCGAGCTGTCCGTCCCCTCCGAAGATCTAGCGACCATGATGGGCTCCATCCCCGACTCTCTCTTTAACTTTGATGATAATGAATGAGGGGTTTATGTAACTTCTCTAAGTATGCAATCTTTTGTATGCTTGCCGTTCGGGGCGAATATTATAAATTTTGTCGGTTCTCTGTTCTGCACAAACGAATCCTCTTCTTTTGTTATTTATTTGTTAGATCAAATCTTCAACTTTTGCCTTGGTCCTAATTTTCTTGCACCAAGTATATTTTATAAGGGAGCCGCTCGGCCCCGCGTTTTCCTTATTCTTGTCTCATCGGCAAACCCGAACAAAGGTCGGCCTTTACAACCGAGTAGGACCTTGCAGAAAGTTATTCGTTCGGAAGATTTATAGGCTCCGGCTGCTTGCCTTTTAACGTCGAATTTTAGCGTCCGCGCCTGATGACCTTCCGCTCGGCGGGTTTATAGTGTTGGAGTGTATACTGAAAGCCTAAGCTTTGTAAACATTCATTATGAATAAAGAATCACATTTGGTCTAATAATCTACATTTGTTTGTAGTTGTTCATTTAATTTATATTGTAGATAACATAGTATGTGGTGTCACATACAGAAGATGATGTTATCAGTACCTTATAAATTATAAACAGTAGCTCACGACGAGAATGGAAAGGAACAAACCATTAGAAGGTCGTAGTGTAATTAGGTATTAGTTTATCTTGACTATATAATTACACTAGTACACTCAGAGTGTATTGAGTAGGACCATTTGAGGTCGTTTCTTTTATACTGACTTTGTAAAGAAACAAAGACCTCAGTTATTATGGAAGTGTGTGCTCTTAATCCTAATATAATAACAAGCACATATGTTTGATATTTATTTCTTTAATTTATCAATGGGTGAGATTTAGTTCGATGAATCAATAAACCCGATAAGTTGGGAAATGATATCACTCATAGTGTGTGTTGTTGATTATAGAAGGAAACTGTGTCCTAGTGATGCTAGGTTGATAATGTCCTCAAGAGGAGCTCATAAAGATTGTCATGTTAAACCCTGCAGGTGGACTTAGTCCGACATGATAATAAGGTTGAGTGGTACTACTCTTGGATTTAGATATTAATTAAATGAGTTGTCAGTAACTCACTTAATTAGTGGACATTCGACATCTTAAACACAGGGAGACTAACACACTCATAATAAGAAGGAGCCCAAAAATGTAATTTGGGATTGGTGCGGTAGTTCAATGATAGTTCTCTAGTGGAATGAATTATCGTTGATAAAATTAAGTTGTGTGTTCGGGGCGAACACGGGATGCTTAATTTTATCGGGAGACCAAAACCAATTCCTCCTCTCGGTCCCTATCGTAGCCTCTTATTTATAGAGTTCTATACCCACCTATACCCACCTTCTATACCCATCAATAAGGGGCCGGCCAAGCTAGCTTGGGAACCAAGCTAGGGCCGGCCTAGGTATGATTTTGGGTGGCCGGCCCTAGCTTGAACCCAAGCTAGTGGGGGCCGGCCAAATTAAAAGAAAAAGAAATTTAATTTTAATTTTTATTATTATGTGGAAGATATAATTTAAAGAGAATTAAAATTAAAATATCTCTCTTGTAAAAGATCTACAAAAGATTAAAGAAAGATATTAAATCTCTTTCCTTATTTGTAGATTGGAGAGATGTTTTATTTTCTCTTTAAAATTATTCACATGTTAATAAAATTAAAATTATAGAAATTTCCTTTTATCAACCATGAAGAGATTTTAAAGAGAAATTTTATTTTTTAAAATTTCCGGAAACAAATTAGGAAGTTTTAATTGTTGATTAAAACTTGTCCTCTTTGTTATCCAATGGCGGCCACTTGAAATTAATTGGGGAAATTTTATTTTATTTCTCTCAATTAAATCATGTCAAGGAAATTAAGGAAAATTTATTGTAATTAAATTTCCTAATTTGCCTAGGCTAAGGAATATAAAAGAAGGGGTGAGGGTGCCTTCACAAGACATAACATCTATTATTCCTCTCCCTCTTTTGTTCCTTGGTGTGGCCGGCCAACCTCTCCATCTCTTTCTCTTGTGGTGGCCGAACCCTACCCTTCTATTGGAGCTCTTGTGGTGGCCGGATACTACTCGGAGAAGAAGAAGAAGAAGGAGAGAAAGCTAGCATCTCTTGGAGCTTGGTTAGTATTTTGATTTTCCTCCTTGGTGAAGCTTCCTCTTTGTTGGCCGAACCTAGCTAGGAGGAGAAGAAGGTGGTTGGTGGTTTCTCATCTTGGAAGATCGTTGCCCACACAACGTCCGAGGTTAGAAGAGGAATACGGTAGAAGATCAAGAGGTTTTTTCTACAAGGTATAACTAGTAATTTCTATTTCCGCATCATGCTAGTTATTTATGGAAATAATACCAAATACAAGAGGCTTACGTTCTAGTATTTCGAATATGTTTTTTCGAAGTTGTGTTCTTTTGTTTCTTTCTTTTCCTTGTGATTTGATTGTTCTCTTTGGTTAACCTAAAGTTATTTTAGGAAATTAAATATTAGCTTTCTATTAAAGGTTTTGTCTAGTCGGTGGTGGTTGCTCCCATATCCAAGAAGGCCATGTGCCTCGCCACGCCGACTGGGAACCTTTATGGAAATTAATATTTAATGGAATTAATAACTTAAGGAGACTTGGGTCGAACGTGTTAAGTTCCGCAGGAGATCCAAGTCAAAACCTAAAAGAACAAATAGATTAAGTTTTGGATCAAAAGTGTTAAGTTCCGCAGGCGATCCAAAATTTAATTTAAAAGAACACATGGTAGCTAGGAAAAGGTTCAGACCTTTGTACAAAATTTTTGTACAGTGGAACCTATAGGTTTTCCGAGTAGCAACCAACAATTGGTATCAGAGCTAGGGTTTTGCCTCTGTGTATTTGGTATTTAGTTTAATTGTGCACATGTCATACATAATTTAGGCAGGATAATAGTAGGATGTGCTAACTTTGTGGATGCAGGATCCAACTATTATGGCTTTAGATAATTATGTGTGTGATTGGACCCTTGGACATGTCAAGGGCATTTTATGTGTGTGCATGATTGTATTAAAATACAGCAGGAGCTGTATTTAGTTTTTATTAGGATTTTATTTTTGATCTAGATACATGTACATTCCTTTTATGGAATATAGGATCAAAATGTAAAATTCTATTTATGTCGCGGATCGAATCTTGCAAAGCGTGGAACCTTCTAAGGACCAGAGGCGCAGCGGAACTAGGAGCAAGATGGATGCGACAGCTAGACCCGGTGGCAGTGGCCAAATATGGCAGCAGCTTGGGATGACAACACACGGAGGACAATTAGAGATAAAAGCCATAATAGTTGAAAATTAAATTTTCTATTTATTGCTTTTATATTGTGCTGTGTGTGCATGTTAGTTTAGTAGACTAGCATAGTTAAAATTCCTCATTTATAAATAACTAAGTGGGAGAGGGATTTTTAAGTAAATCCCATGGTCTCCATTACTGGTTTGTAAGTGATGCAAACAAGCTTGCGCGTTGGCTCTGAGTGCCTTCCTCCATAACGGATGAGCTTGTTTGTGGATCACTAGAACAGACTTCCATTTTTGGATGACTATAGGAAATTAATTAAGAGCGTGTGATCTTCCCCAACGGAAGGGGCATAATCTTATTAATGGACTTAGTGTCAAGTAATGGTATACACTTAGACACATCTAATAGTATACTCCCCAACGGAGTCACTATTATTATTTGTGTGACCAAATAATACCAACTATTAATTTTATTTGTCAAAAAGTTAGGTTGACAAGATAATAAAATTAATGGGATAAAACTCTCCTTTTACAAATGTTGAATTTGTATACGTCCACACTAACGTGGCATACAAAATTCACGGTGTTTTAAGGTGTTGGTTAATTTAAAATAGTATTGTTTGAGGAATCAATATTATTCTAAATTTAGAGTTCTGACCAAAAGTTATTTGTGATTCTTAGGATGTCTTTCAACCCACTGTCCATCATACTTCAACAAAATAGACTTACTGGACCTAACTACATAGATTGGAAAAGAAACCTGGACATTGTTCTTACTACTGAAAGCTATAAATTTGTACTGACTGAGCATTGCCCTGATGCACCTACTGGTGAATCTACCCAAGAGGAGATTGAATATCATAGGAAATGGGTAAAAGCAGATGAGATGGCGCGGTGTTACATTTTGGCTTCAATGTCAAATGTATTGCAACATCGACATCAAGATTTACCAACGACTTATGACATAATCTCAAGGAACTCTTTGGTCATCAGATAGGGCTTCAAGGCAAGAAGCTATCGAGATGATGACAACCACCATGCAAGAGGGTACTCCCGTATGGATCATATAACTGAACGAAACAGAATCCTTGGAGGAGAAATTGATGGGAAACCCAGATCGATATGATCCTCCAAACGCTACCTAGAAGTTTTGAGCGGACTGAACTATAATATGAATAAAAGGATTTATTCATTAGGTGACAGAACTTCAAGCAGCAGAAGGGTTATTTCGTCACAATGCTCAAATTCACTATCTTGAAAATGGTTCTACTTCTAAACCGAAAGGAAAGAAGAAGAAGAAACAAGTTGGTTCAGCAAAGAAAGTGAATAAATCTCAGAGTACGGGATTTAAAGCTGGAATGAAGAAGCCAAAGGGCAAGTGCTTCATCTGTAAGCAGGCAGGACATTGGAAGGCAGACTGTCCTCGTAGGAACCAAAACAAAGGTATATCTCATACTCTAGTTGTTGAAACATGTTTAGCGGTGTTATCTACCAGCACCTGGTGTGTAGATACAGGAGCCACTGATCATGTCTGCAATTCCTTGCAGGGGTTCCAGGAAACCCGACGACTATCTGAAGGAGAAATTACCGTCTACATGGGCAATGCTACTAAGGTGGCAGCTGTTGCAGTGGGAGACGTCTACTTATCTTTTAGTAGAAATAGAAATTTGGTTTTAAGAAATTGTCTTTATGTACCTAGTTTTAGAAAGAATTTAATTTCAGTTTCTAAACTGTTTTTAGATGGATATTCAGTTTCTTTCAGTAACGATGTAGTTATTAAAAGAAATAAAGTGATTATCTGTTCTGGTACATTGGTTGGCAATTTGTATACTTTAAATCCAAATTCTTCCACAAAGCAAAACATGGAAATTTATAACTCATCTTCTAATTCTAATAAGAGAAAAGAACCTTCAGAAATGAATCAAGCATATCTTTGGCATCTAAGGCTTGGTCATATTAACTTAAGTAGGATTCAGAGGCTTATAGCCGATGGACTTTTGAGTTCATTAGAGTTGGAAAATTTTCCAACTTGTGAATCTTGCTTAGAAGGTAAAATGACCAAGAGGCCGTTCAAGGCCAAGGGGTATAGAGCCAAAGAAGTGTTAGAGTTGGTTCACTCTGATTTATGTGGTCCTATGTCTGTCCAGGCAAGAGGAGGTTTTGAATATTTTGTCTCTTTCATAGATGATTATTCAAGATATGGATACATTTACCTAATGCGCCGCAAGTCCGAGTGCTTTGACAAGTTCAGAGAATACAAGGCTGATGTGGAGAAACGATTAGGTAAAAGTATCAAGACACTACGATCAGATCGTGGTGGCGAATACCTCTTAGGAGAGTTTAGGAATTACTTATCAGAGGCTGGAACAGAATGGTGTAGCAGAACGAAGGAATAGGACTCTTATGGAGATGGTTAGATCGATGATGAGTTATTCAGAATTACCAAATTCGTTTTGGGGATATGCTCTGGAAACAGCAGTATACGTTCTGAACTTAGTACCTTCTAAATCAGTTTCTTCTACTCCCATAGAATTGTGGAATGGGCGAAAACCCAGTCTAAGACATATTCGGATTTGGGGTAGTCCAGCACATGTGCTGAAACCAGATGCTGATAAGAATCTCGTACAGAAGTTCGCGTGTTTGTAGGATATCCTAAAGGAACGAAAGGTGGTTTATTTTATAGTCCTAAAGACCAGAAGGTCATTGTTAGCACCAATGCCCAGTTTTTAGAAGAAGACTATATAATGGATCACAAGCCCAGTAGCAAAGTTGTTTTAGAAGAACTCCGAGAGGACACGTCTACTTCAGTACCAACAGTACAAGATGAAGTATCACAAGAGACTGCAACACGTGTCACACATGATACACAACCACAGACAGTGCCCCGTCGTAGTGGGAGAGTTGTAATACAACCTGAAAGATTCATGTTTTTGGGAGAGTCTTCGGACTTGATCCCGGGTAAACATGAACCTGATCCACGAACATATGACGAAGCACTCCAAGATATAGATGCAGCTTCTTGGCAAAAAGCAATGAATTCTGAAATAGAGTCTATGTACTCTAATAAAGTCTGGGAGCTTGTAGAACCACCTGATGGTGTAAAAGCCGTTGGATGCAAGTGGATCTACAAAAGGAAAAGAGGGACAGACGGGAAGGTAGAAACCTTCAAAGCTAGGCTTGTTGCGAAAGGGTACACTCAAAAAGAGGGAATCGATTATGAGGAGACCTTTTCACCGGTAGCCATGCTTAAGTCCATCCGGATACTCTTATCCATTGCTGCTCATATGGATTATGAGATTTGGCAAATGGATGTCAAGACAGCTTTCCTTAATGGAAGTCTTGAAGAGAACATCCATATGAAGCAACCAGAGGGATTTATTGAAAAAGGCAAAGAGCATCTAGTGTGCAAGCTTAATCGGTCCATTTATGGACTGAAGCAAGCTTCAAGGTCTTGGAATATCCGGTTTAATGAAGCAATCCAGTCGTATGGATTTATTCAAAGTCCGGATGAGTCTTGTGTATATAAGAAGTGTAACGGAAACGTGGTGGTATTTCTTGTACTATACGTAGATGATATTTTGTTAATTGGCAACAATGTCAAGGTATTATCAGACGTAAGGGTATGGTTGTCCAAACAATTTGATATGAAGGACTTAGGAGATTGTGCACACATTCTTGGGATCAAAGTTATAAGGGATCGTAAGAAAAGAATGTTGTGTCTATCCCAAGCTTCATATATAGATACAATCCTTGCTCGTTTTAGCATGCAGGATTCCAAGAAAGGTTTCTTACCTTTTAGACATGGAGTAGCTCTATCTAAAGAGATGTCTCCAAAGACATCAAAAGAGATAGAGGACATGAAAGCAGTTCCTTATGCTTCGGCTGTAGGAAGCCTAATGTATGCAATGCTATGTACGAGACCTGATATCTGTTTTGCCGTGGGCATGGTCAGCAGATATCAGAGTAACCCTGGACAAGGACATTGGACTGCGGTAAAGCATATATTAAAGTACCTGAGAAGGACTAGAGATTATATGCTAGTTTACCAAGCAGACGATTTGCTCCCTGTGGGTTACACGGATTCAGATTTCCAATCAGATAGGGATAACAGTAAGTCTACATCAGGCTATGTGTTTACTTTAGGAGGTGGAGCCATTTCATGGAGGAGTGTTAAGCAGAAATGCGTTTCGGACTCAACCATGGAAGCTGAGTATGTAGCAGCCTCTGAGGCAGCTAAAGAAGCAGTATGGCTCAGGAACTTTCTAATGGACTTAGATGTGATTCCTGGTTTGCCCAAAATCATCACAATTTATTGTGATAATAGTGGTGCAGTTGCAAACTCGAAGGAACCACGAGCCCATAAGGCAAGTAAACATATAGAGCGCAAGTACCACCTGATACGAGATATTGTGAAGCGAGGAGAAGTTGTCATCGCCAAGATTGCATCAGCGGATAACCTGGCAGATCCTTTCACTAAGGCCCTTCCGGCGAGAGCTTTCGATCGGCATGTGGAGGGAATGGGAATCAGATGTATGGTAGAAGATATGGCAGCTTAGTCATTAGTATAAGTGGGAGATTGTTGGAGTGTATACTGAAAGCCTAAGCTTTGTAAACATTCATTATGAATAAAGAATCACATTTGGTCTAATAATCTACATTTGTTTGTAGTTGTTCATTTAATTTATATTGTAGATAACATAGTATGTGGTGTCACATACAGAAGATGATGTTATCAGTACCTTATAAATTATAAACAGTAGCTCACGACCAGAATGGAAAGGAACAAACCATTAGAAGGTCGTAGTGTAATTAGGTATTAGTTTATCTTGACTATATAATTACACTAGTACACTCAGAGTGTATTGAGTAGGACCATTTGAGGTCGTTTCTTTTATACTGACTTTGTAAAGAAACAAAGACCTCAGTTATTATGGAAGTGTGTGCTCTTAATCCTAATATAATAACAAGCACATATGTTTGATATTTATTTCTTTAATTTATCAATGGGTGAGATTTAGTTCGATGAATCAATAAACCCGATAAGTTGGGAAATGATATCACTCATAGTGTGTGTTGTTGATTATAGAAGGAAACTGTGTCCTAGTGATGCTAGGTTGATAATGTCCTCAAGAGGAGCTCATAAAGATTGTCATGTTAAACCCTGCAGGTGGACTTAGTCCGACATGATAATAAGGTTGAGTGGTACTACTCTTGGATTTAGATATTAATTAAATGAGTTGTCAGTAACTCACTTAATTAGTGGACATTTGACATCTTAAACACAGGGAGACTAACACACTCATAATAAGAAGGAGCCCAAAAATGTAATTTGGGATTGGTGCGGTAGTTCAATGATAGTTCTCTAGTGGAATGAATTATCATTGATAAAATTAAGTTGTGTGTTCGGGGCGAACACGGGATGCTTAATTTTATCGGGAGACCAAAACCAATTCCTCCTCTCGGTCCCTATCGTAGCCTCTTATTTATAGAGTTCTATACCCACCTATACCCACCTTCTATACCCATCAATAAGGGGTCGGCCAAGCTAGCTTGGGAACCAAGCTAGGGCCGGCCTAGGTATGATTTTGGGTGGCCGGCCCTAGCTTGAACCCAAGCTAGTGGGGGCCGGCCAAATTAAATTAAAAAAGAAATTTAATTTTAATTTTTATTATTATGTGGAAGATATAATTTAAAGAGAATTAAAATTAAAATATCTCTCTTGTAAAAGATCTACAAAAGATTAAAGAAAGAGATTAGATCTCTTTCCTTATTTGTAGATTGGAGAGATGTTTATTTTCTCTTTAAAATTATTCACATGTTAATAAAATTAAAATTATAGAAATTTCCTTTATCAACCATGAAGAGATTTTAAAGAGAAATTTTATTTTTTAAAATTTCCGGAAACAAATTAGGAAGTTTTAATTGTTGATTAAAACTTGTCCTCTTTTGTTATCCAATGATGGCCGGCCACTTGAAATTAATTGGGGAAATTTTATTTTATTTCTCTCAATTAAATCATGTCAAGGAAATTAAGGAAAATTTATTGTAATTAAATTTCCTAATTTGCCTAGGCTAAGGAATATAAAAGAAGGGGTGAGGGTGCCTTCACAAGACATAACATCTATTATTCCTCTCCCTCTTTTGTTCCTTGGTGTGGCCGGCCAACCTCTCCATCTCTTTCTCTTGTGGTGGCCGAACCCTACCCTTCTATTGGAGCTCTTGTGGTGGCCGGATACTACTCGGAGAAGAAGAAGAAGAAGGAGAGAAAGCTAGCATCTCTTGGAGCTTGGTTAGTATTTTGATTTTCCTCCTTGGTGAAGCTTCCTCTTTGTTGGCCGAACCTAGCTAGGAGGAGAAGAAGGTGGTTGGTGGTTTCTCATCTTGGAAGATCGTTGCCCACACAACGTCCGAGGTTAGAAGAGGAATACGGTAGAAGATCAAGAGGTTTTTTCTACAAGGTATAACTAGTAATTTCTATTTCCGCATCATGCTAGTTATTTATGGAAATAATACCAAATACAAGAGGCTTACGTTCTAGTATTTCGAATATGTTTTTTTGAAGTTGTGTTCTTTTGTTTCTTTCTTTTCCTTGTGATTTGATTGTTCTCTTTGGTTAACCTAAAGTTATTTTAGGAAATTAAATATTAGCTTTCTATTAAAGGTTTTGTCTAGTCGGTGGTGGTTGCTCCCATATCCAAGAAGGCCATGTGCCTCGCCACGTCAGTACTGGGAACCTTTTATGGAAATTAATATTTAATGGAATTAATAACTTAAGGAGACTTGGGTCGAACGTGTTAAGTTCCGCAGGAGATCCAAGTCAAAACCTAAAAGAACAAATAGATTAAGTTTTGGATCAAAAGTGTTAAGTTCCGCAGGCGATCCAAAATTTAATTTAAAAGAACACATGGTAGCTAGGAAAAGGTTCAGACCTTTGTACAAAATTTTTGTACAGTGGAACCTATAGGTTTTCCGAGTAGCAACCAACATATAGATGCCGGCTCGTCTCTCGATATTTAACGTCGGAGCTCGACGGTCTTCCGCTCGGACGTTTATAGATGCCGGCTCGTCTCTCGATATTTAACGTCGGAGCTCGACGGTCTTCCGCTCGGACGTTTATAGACGCCGGCTCGTCTCTCGATATTTAACGTCGGAGCTCGACGGTCTTCCGCTCGGACGTTTATAGACGCCGGCTCGTCTCTCGATATTTAACATCGGAGCTCAACGGTCTTCCGCTCGGACGTTTATAGACGCTGGCTCGTCTCTCGATATTTAACGTCGGAGCTCGACAGTCTTCCGTGGTCTTCCGCTCGGACGTTTATAGACGCCGGCTCGTCTCTCGATATTTAACGTCGGAGCTCGACGGCCTTAAAGGCTAACTTTGACACAGCCGCCCGGCAGACACATTAACCATCCTTTAAAATCTTTTTTGCTTCCTGCATTACAAGGATGTGGGCAACTAAAATATACACAAAAATGAATTACATCAGTGCACCTTTTACCCAGCTCGATAAGGTTGGAGATGATTCGCGCTCCAAGGTCGGTCCAGCTGCCGTTCGTGTTCATCCTCCAAATAATAAGCGCCCGAGCGGAGCTTTTCGATGATTTTGAAGGGGCCCGCCCAAGGAGCTTCTAGCTTGCCGACATCGCCGACCGGCTTCACTTTCTTCCAGACGAGGTCGCCGACCTGGAATGATCTGGGGATGACACGCCGGTTGTAGTTTTGCTTCATCCGCTGTCGGTATGCCATCAGCCGAACGGACGCCTTGGCTCGCTCGTCATCAACCAAATCTAGCTCCACGTTCCTTCGCTCGGCGTTGCCATCATCATACATCTATATCGGGGCAGACTCGATGCCGACTTCAACAGGAATCACCGCTTCGCCGCCGTACACAAGATGGAAATGCGTGACGCCCGTTCCTTCCTTTGGGGTCATCCGGATGGCCCACAGAACGCCCGGCACTTCATCCACCCAACTTCCCCCCAGATGGTCGAGCCGAGCGCGCAAAATACGAAGAATTTCCCGATTGGCTACTTCAGCTTGACCATTGCTTTGGGGGTACGCCACGGAGGTGAAGTGTTGTTCAATGCCGAAGCTTTTGCACCAATCTTCGAGCAATTTTCCTGTGAACTGCCGCCCGTTGTCGGAAATGAGTCGACGAGGGATGCCGAACCGACAGATGATGTTCTGCCAAATGAACTTCTTGACCATCTTCTCGGTAATCTTGGCTATCGGCTCGGCCTCCACCCATTTGGAAAAATAATCGACTGACACTAGTAAAAATTTCTGTTGCCCGGTCGCCATAGGGTATGGACCCACAATATCCATTCCCCATTGGTCGAAGGGACAAGACACAGTGGCTGCTTTCATTTCTTTTGCCGGTCGGTGTGAGAAATTATGATACTTCTGACAAGAGAGGCACGTCGAGACGGTTCGAGCGGCGTCTGTTTGCAGGGTTGGCCAGAAGTATCCGGCCAGCAGTATCTTTTTAGCCAGGGATCGCCCGCCCGGATGTCCTCCGCATGATCCTTGGTGCACTTCTTGGAGGATGTACGCCGCGTCTTCCGAGCTCACGCATTTCAACAACGGCACGGGAAAAAGCCTTCTTGTAGAGTTGATCTCCAATAAGTGTGAACCGACCGGCCCTTCTCCTGAGAAGTTGGGCTTCATGGTGCTGGGATGGCGTAGCTCCCGAGCGAAGAAACTCCATGATGGGAGTCCTCCAATCACTTGGGAATGTGAGAGCTTCCATCCGGTCGACGTGCGCCACCAAAGATACTTGTTTGATTGGCGACTGGGTGCCGAACGACGTTATTGCACTTGCAAGTTTGGCTAATTCATCGGCCGCTTGATTTTCTGCTCGGGGTATCTTTTGGATGATGACCTCTCTGAAATTGGCTTTGAGCTTCTCAAAGGCTTCAGCATAAAGTTTGAGTCGCGCGTTGTTAATCTCAAAAGTACCAGAGAGCTGCTGAGCGGCCAACTGAGAATCTGAATGTATTGTCACCCGTCCGACTCCCACATGCCGAGCTGCCTGCAAGCCCGATATGAGGGCTTCATACTCAGCTTCATTGTTTGTAGCTCTATAATCCAGCCAGACGGATAAGTGCATATTTTCTTCTTGGGGAGAGAGCAGCAGTACTCCAATCCCGCTTCCGATCCGAGTGGACGATCCGTCCACATATATTCTCCACATAGCTTCCGGCTCTGGATTCTGCACCTCAGTCACAAAATCTGCCAAGGCTTGCGCTTTAATTGCCGAGCGGGGTTGATATTGAATATCGAATTCACTCAATTCTGTCGTCCACTTAATAAGCCGTCTGGAGGCTTCTGGATTCAGCAATACTCGTCCGAGCGGGCTATTAGTTTTGACAATAATGGTGTGCGCCAGGAAGTATGGACGAAGACGCCGAGCGACGAGGACCAGAGCAAAGGCCAACTTCTCGAGTCCGGTGTAGCGAGATTCAACATCTTTTAAAATGTGGCTCAGAAAATATACAGGCTTTTCTCCACTCGCTCTTACTAGCGCCGAGCCGATTGCTTACTCATTTGAAGATAAATAGATACACAGAGGCTCACCTACGGCTGGCTTGGCTAGTACCGGGAGGGAGTTCAAATATGTCTTCAAATCTTCGAACGCCCGATCGCATTCTTCGTCCCAGTGAAACTTGGTGGCTTTGCGCAAGATTTTGAAAAATGGGAGACTCCGATCGGCGGTCTTCGAGATAAATCTGGACAATGCTATTATCTGACCGGTCGAGCGCTGCACTTCCCTCAGATTTCTTGGAGGCGGCATATCTTGTAAGGCTTTCACCTTGCTGGGATTTGCTTCGATTCCCCGCTCGGTCACTATGTAACCCAGAAAATGCCCTCCTTTTGCTCCGAACAGACACTTCTGTGGATTTAGTTTAACGCTGTACCTCCTCAGTGTTCGGAAAGTCTCCTCCATGTCTTCGAATAGATCAGCCGCTCGGACGGACTTGATGAGAATGTCGTCCACGTATACTTCCAGATTTCGCCCGATCTGCTCCTTGAACACTCTGTTCATCAGACGCTGATATGTGGCTCCCGCGTTCTTCAGTCCGAACGGCATCACATTATAGCAATATGTGCCGTCGGCGGTGACGAAGCTAACCTTTTCTTGGTCTTCGCGGGCGAGCGGTACTTGATGATAGCCTTGGTAAGCGTCTAGCATACATATCAGCTCGCAGCCGGTTGTGGAGTCCACCAATTGATCGATTCGAGGCAGAGGATAAAAGTCTTTCGGGCAAGCTTTGTTGAGATCCCGAAAATCTATGCATACTCTCCACTTGTTACCCGGCTTGGATACTAATACTACGTTCGCCAGCCAGCTCGGGAACTGTACCTCGTGTATATGGCCGGACTCCAGCAGCTTCTCCACCTCCGCTCGGATGATGGCATTCTGCTCGGCGCTGAAATCCCTTTTTCTCTGCTTCACCGGCCGAGCGTCCGGTCGGACATGTAGCTCATGCTGCACTATGCTCGGCGAAATTCCCGGCAGTTCGTCCGTCGACCAGACGAACATATCACAGTTTCTCTGGAGGCATTTGATCACTTCCTGTTTACGGCTTTCCTCCAGATCGGCCGCAACAAACGTTGTGGCCTCCGATCGGGTCGGGTGAATCTGCACTTCCTCTTTTTCTTCATAAACTAAAGAGGGAGGCTTTTCTGTTATAGCGTTCACTTCGATCCGTGGCACCTTCCGAGCGGAATTGGCTTCTGCTCGGACCATCTTGATATAACATCGCCGAGCTGCCAGTTGATCCCCTCGTACTTCTCCCACTTTGTCCTCGACGGGGAACTTGATCTTCTGGTGGAAGGTGGAAACGGCCGCTCGGAATTCGCTGAGAGTTGGTCGCCCCAATATGACGTTGTATGCCGACGGAGAGTCCACCACGACGAAGTTTGCAGTACGCGTCCTTCTGAGCAGCTCCTCTCCCAGCGATATGGCCAGACGGATCTGTCCGACCGGCTGAACTTCATTGCCCGTAAACCCGTAAAGGAGGGTTGTCATGGGCAACAGCTCGGCTCGATCAATTTGTAGTTGATCAAATGCTTTCTTGAACATGATATTGACTGAGCTCCCTGTGTCAATAAAAACGCGGTGAATAGTGTAGTTGGCTATTACCGCTTTGATGAGAAGGGCGTCGTCGTGAGGAACTTCAACCCCTTCCAAGTCTCTGGGCCCGAAACTAACTTCGGGTCCGCTCGCCCGTTCCTGGCTACAGCCGACCGCATGGATCTGGAGCTGCCGGACGCTCGCTTTCCTTGCTTGGTTGGAATCTCCTCCGGTCGGACCACCAGCTATGATGTTGATCTCTCCTCGGGAAGTATTACTTCTATTTTCTTCTTCCCGAGCGGACGGTCGAGACCGTTCTCTAGACATTCGGTGATTCTCCCGCCTCGGAGAGCGATGCCGGTCGGGAGTCTGTTGTTTTCGCCTATCAGCTTGCGTCCGATCGGCTTCATGAGCTCTCTGTCGCCTATCGGATGAGGGAGATCGTCGACCACCATTCCGGGGAACGGTATGAGCAATCAAGGGAAGACTTCGACAATCCCTTGTGTTGTGCGTATCCGTTCGGTGGAAGGAGCAGAACATCGGGGTCCATTTCTTCTTTGGCTTGGGCCGGGCGGCAGCTACCTCTTGCACGTGGGACCTGGCATGGGGGGAGCGGATTGCTTCGGCCCTCGGTCCTCTGGGTGGATGAGCAATGTGCGGCTTCCGCTCGGTAGGAAGAGCCCGCTCGGTTGGAGTTTCTTTTTTCCGGGCTGCTTGGGCTTCCTCCACGTTGATGTATTCGTTGGCCCGGTGTAGCATGTGGTCGTAGTCTCGGGGCGGCTTTCGAATGAGCGATCGGAAGAAATCCCCATCCACTGGGCCTTGTGTGAAGGCATTCATCATGGTCTCCAAGGTGGCCGTTGGAATATCCATGGCCACTCGGTTGAACCGCTGGATATAAGCTCTGAGTGGCTCTCTTGGCTCTTGCTTGATGGTGAACAAGCTGACACTCGTCTTCTGATAACGTCGACTACTTGCAAAATGATGGAGGAAGGCCGTTCGGAAGTCCTTGAAATTTGTGATGGACCCATCCGGCAACCTCCGAAACCATCGTTGAGCCGATCCAGAGTGGGTGGTTAGAAAAACTCGACACTTCACCCCATCCGTATATTGGTGAAGGGTAGCAGTGTTGTCGAATTTACCCAGATGATCATCCGGATCGGTGGTCCCATTGTATTCGCCGATCGTCGGGGGCACGTAGTGCTTTGGCAGAGGATCCTTCAAGATGGCTTCTGAGAATTGGCGATTAATCCGCTCGGGCGATGTATCCGCTCGGGGGGCTTTCCCTTTTCTGTCGTCTCGTCTTGGCCTTTCATCCAAAGAAGATCCCCGATCTCGATTAGTTGTTGCGGCTTCAGGAGTGCGGAATAGGGCCCGATGGAATGCAACGGTGGCCTGAGGTGCTTCCGCTCGGCCCCCTGATGCTGATGTTGCTTGCTGCTCTGCTCGCTCGGCTGGTGCCTTCTGTTTATGTTCGACGAGCTTAGCGGCCCTTAACTCGACCAGAGCGTCGAGTTCTTCCGTGGAAAGCGTCACCGTGTGCTGTCGTCCAGCCTCGTCCATTGTTTCCGTTCGGATGCAGGAGCGTTTCCCACAGACGGTGCCAAATTGATCATTTCCGAATGTTGAATCAACGAACGCTGGGCACGTGGCGCTCTCCTAGTCGATAACGCAGGTCTCCGTCTGGTAGCACGAACCTCCGGCGAACCTGCACAGAAGTCGGGCCGGGAAGGGGTTCCCGGCGGCGACCCTCCGACGCTCAAGTCAGGCAAGCGAATAATAAAGAAGTGGCTCCAAAAATCTTAATCCGTCTACCTCCGGCGAAGCATAAGGCTCCTTATATAGAGCGGTGCAAGAGCTCACGCACACCTACCGAGGCAAACATGCGTCCTTAGCCCATACCTAGGTGTGTGTTTATCAGAAAGCTTACCTGACACCATACTGCTACAGTCCAGGCACGTCTTCGATGGGACAGCAGAACACCTCGTAGACAGACTGGGAGTATGGCCTAGTCATAGGACTTGACAGCTGTCAAAAGATGTTCCTTGTCTTTCTCTCCCTACCCCATACCGGGGCGTCCGTCCGGCCAGCTGGATGGGGCGTCCGTCCGGCCGGCTGGATGGGGCGTCCGTCCGGCCGGCCAGGCTGGACGGGGCGTCCGGCCTGCCAGGCTGGACGGGGCGTCCGGCCTGCCAGGCTGGATGGGGCGTCCGGCCGGCCAGGCTGGACGGGGCGTCCGTCCGGCCGACCCTCATCTTACGCCAGGCCGGACGGCACTCATATTACGTCCGGCCTTCCGTCTGCATCGGTATTTTGGGGAGATCTTCGGTAAAGTGTTATGTAGGGACTGCTAGCAATATGTTACCTTATGTCTTCTGCCGAGCATGACTTCCGCTCGGCCCTTCGTTACTGTTCAATCGAGCGCCGGAGCCCCGACCCCTGTCAGGGCGCCTTTCGCTATAGGCTATTCATCGATCGGCCGACCGGCAGGTAAGCCCATCCTTCTCCGGTTGGCCGACTGGTCCGCCCTTCTCCAGTCGACCACCTAGCCTTTTGACTCCCACGTGACATTGACACCTCAAAATGAAGGTCCCCTATTTTAACCGCCGGATCACTTATATATGATTTAAAGGACAAATCTAATTTTAATATATATATATACGCAATTTGCGAACCAAAAAATTCATCCTCCTTCCATTGGGTTTCTAATGAAACTCTAGTAAACTTTGTTTGTTTTTGTTAGAGCACAGTCATGTATAGGCATGACTGTGCTCTAACAAAAACAAACAAAGTTTACTAGAGTTTCATTAGAAACCCAATGGAAGGAGGATGAGTTCTTTGGTTCGCAAATTGCAGATCAAGGGATGATCTATTTTTTTAGACCCTTGATTTGAATGGACTCCACTTATTTAAAGATGAGATATATCCAAATCAAGGGTCCTCATGCAATGGATCATTCCTTGATCCACAATTTACGGACTAGAAGATTTCTAATGCAATGGAAGACCAAAGCTAACAATCTCCATGAGGATTAGCTAAGGAAACTCGTCCTAAATGGGAAACATGAAAAGAAATCAATTGGGATGGAATGTCAGGGTACTTCTGGTAACTCCGAGGATGAATCTTCTACATCTCAAAGACTCAAATTGATGTCGAGCAGCTCAAAATGCAGATGCAGAAACTCAAAAAGAAATGAGGCATGGGAATGCTGATAAAGGAAGAGAACTGATGCAGATGCTAGGAAGACTCACTGAACAGCTTGATGATATAAAATCCCATGTTACCAAAGCAGACACAAATTTTGAGTGTCATGGAGAAGATGATTATTGTGCAGAAACCTATCTTCAAGAGGTATGTTCAAAAACTATTGCTACCATTAATGCAACTCCCTTCGTTGCTAAATGTATCCGTTGCCACAATTCTGTGACTAACGCGAATAATCGTATATTTAGGGTTGCCTTGTGCGAAGGCAGACCGGGTGCTTGGGTATTGTTGCCGTGTGCGAAGGGTATTTCTCTCTCTCTCCGGTGGTTGTAGATCCGGCGGCTCGGGTGCGAAGGAAGGCTGGGTGCGAAGGTATTTCTCTTTCTCTCTCTCCGGTGGTTGTAGATCCGCCGGATCTATGACCTAGAGGCCAGATCTTTCACTCCGGTGTGTGCTAGAGGGCAGATCCGGCGCCCAGCCTGGTCCAGCCGGGAAGATCCGGCGGCCCAGCCAGGCAGATCCGACGGCCCAGCCGCCCGATCTGTGGCCTGCACAGCTCCAGCGTGCTCAGATCCGGCGGGCCACTGGATCTGCCATCCGCAGCTTGGTCCAGCCAGAGAGATCTGGTGGCCTGGTCTGCGTAGCCCTATGGGGTGCGGCCTCTGCACGTCCCGGTGTGCGATGGGCCGCTGCCCCTGCGCGGCCAGGCTGCGCGATAGGTCGTTGCCCCTGCGCGGCCCAGCCGCTCTATTTTGTTGCGAGTATGCTGATTTTTATTTTTTTTATTTTTTAACAGTTCGTTTTTTTTTTACAGGTTCCTCATGTAGAGGATCCAAATACTCTGGAAGAAACATTTTTGTAAGTTTTTTAGGTATTCTTCTATGTATTTATAAATGTCTTTCCTTCTTTTCAATGCAACGACTGGACTCCTTATACTGATTTGGTGCAGTAGATTTTTATAAAAGTAGGTCTGCAATCATTAATTAGTGATTAACTTATATAATTATTATAATTAACTAATTAATTAATTAGTTAAGAAAATTGTGTGTACTTACATTGGGGAAAGATAAATCAAGAAAGAGATTGCCCCTAATAATAGGGAGCATTTAAAAAAAAATCCATGATAAAAGAAATAAAGAAAAGATTGAAAACCAAGATTAAGTGGATGATTAGCATTTAATTAATTACCTAGTATTCCAAATAGAATGAGTATAATACGTCCCATTTCAGGGTCCATCTTGATGCTTGAGAGCTATTGAATTAGAAGAACAATTAAGGGGGGAAAATGATGCAAAAAGATCTTCTAAAAGGAAGAAGACAAGAAAAACTTATAAATTTGTGTTTTCTTGTGTTTCCATCAATGGTCTTTTCTATTGAGTGTAGAGGCATTTTGTTATGAGTTATTTGCTAAATTTAAGAATTTTGTTAACTCTTTAACAAACTAAAGTAAAAGAGTGATTTACTTAGGATGCGTTTGGTTTGCTAGATTAATTAATTTATTAGACTGTTAATTACAACATATTATAAGTCTCAAAGGATTATGTGTATATATATGGCAGTTGGAAAAAAGAAGTTGACTGTGAATTTAAAAAGTGAATGGATATAATGGATTAAGAAAGTAATTAGAAATATGAAAAAGAAAGTCTCTTAAATTGTTTTGTGAAAATTCTTTATGAATTTACTTTGGCTCAAAATTTTGATGGCATAATATAAAGGGTTGGCTTCCCAGAAACATGGGAATTTGTTACTGAATTAATGACCGAATCAAATTTTAATTAACAATTGAACCAAGTTATTTGATAATGATGGGTTGTTATTAGATAACGATCGAACATGGAAATTTTGTTTTATTTTTAATTTTCTACTATATTATTAGTGACTGAGTTTTAAAATTGGTCCCTAATATGATGATGTTATTCACACTAAACTGTACTAATAAATTATTATCAAGCAATCATAATGCTTTCAATGAATCAAAATATCATGATTTTCATAAACATATAACCCCAACATTTGGTTAAGCTCCCAGACAAACTATCAAGGAACAGATATCATCTACATGCTAAACAACTCATGATCTTTAAAAAGTTTTAATACGTTTGGAAATGGCAAATCCTAAATTGGTTCATCATCATCTTTAGTAAACTGTATGTGTCCCAACTATTCAGGATTGGTTACATAATTTGTATGCCTCCATTAAGCTTTATGCGCCAAGAATGCATAAATAATACCTTAAGAATGAAAATAATAACAATCTGATACTTTGTCGCATTAAAGCATCACAAACCATTAGTATTTTTATCAAAATTGTGCAACAGCCAAAACAACAAATATTTTTTCTTGCACTATGTAAGCAGTGTCTCTTGGATTCTTTAATTAATAATTATATTTTACTCTAAATTATTTTAAAATATTATTTTTGCTAGACAATTGACAATTATTTGGTTTTGGCAATTATTTGTTTTGTTTATTCATTATGATAATAATTATTTGGTTTATAAAGAAGAGTACCATTGATTGAAATCGCCTTTTCAAAACAGCGAGTAGAGGAAGAAGTGTTGACGCATGATGTCTGTTCGGCGCCACCAACGCATACCAGATCTCAAGTTACTACTTGGATACTTGCGCAACCGCTGCCAGCCTCCGTCGCTGCTATTGCAAATCCACGCCGCTCTCATCACCACAGGCTACCTCCTCCCTTCCCCATCCTCCCACCCCGACGACATTCCCATTCCCGGGCGCACCCCCACCACCTTCGTCTACAACATCCTGATACGGGCTTACCGAGGCCTCCCCCATGCATGTCTCATTCTCTTCTCCCAAATGCTCTCCCACGGCGTCCTCCCTAATCACCACACGTTTCCTTCACTTATAAAAGTCGTCGCCGCCACCTACTGCTGTACCTACTCCGTCCCAACCCTCCACTCTCAGGCCTTCCGCCGCGGTCTCACCCTCGACGGATTCATTAACTGCTCCATAGTCGACTTTTACGCACGTGCTCATGATCTCGATTCTGCACGAAAGACGTTCGATGAATTATCCTATCCGGACTTGGCCTCCTGCAACTCGATCCTCCATGCGCTATGTCTCCACGGCAACCTTGCTTCTGCTCTTAGGGTGTTCGATAGAATGGTCGATAGAGACATTATTACGTGGGCAAGCCTCATCAATGGTTACGCCAAGAATTATGAGTTTCATTCAGCAATTTCCCTCTTCAGACGATGGATTATGCAGAAGGATGTTCCTTTGACACCGAATGAAGCTATGTTGGTCGGCGCCCTCTCTGTGTTCGCCAATTTGGATGGTCTCGATGCTCAATTGAATGGCCGGGAGATTCATGGTTACATCATCCGGAATGAAGCCCCTTTGACAGCATTCCTAGGGACTGCATTGATCGACATGTACAACAAGCATGGCCTTTTGTCTTATTGCACGAGCATATTTAAAGCGACATTGGAGAAGGAAGTCTGCACTTGGAATGCAATGATCTCGGCTCTTGCTTGCAATGGTAAGGCGATTGAAGCCCTGATCTTGTTTGAAGAATTCAGAGCTGCAGACATGCATCCCAATCACATCACATTTGTTGCAGTTTTATCTGCTTGCTCTAGACAAAAGTTAGTAGAAATTGGTTTAGAGTGGTTCAAGGCGATGTATTCCAGATTTGGAGTGGTTCCATTGATGGAGCACTATGGGTGTGTAGTTGATATTTTGGCCAGGGCTGGTTTCTTGAAGGAGGCAGTTGAGTTCATCAGGAGGATGCCTTTTGAGGCTGATGCATCAGTATGGGGTGCACTTTTGGGGTCTTGCAAGGTCCATGAAGATGCACAAATTGTGGATAATGTGAGGAAAGAATTGGCTAGACTACACTTTGGGAGTTCCAGTCGTAATATGATTCTCAGGAACTTATATGCTGCAGCTGAGAGATGGAACGATGCTGCAGAGCTAAAGATTGCATGGGAGAAATCAGGGATGAGAAAGCCCACTGGGCATAGCTGGATTGTTTCTTGAAAATATGTTGGAAGAATGTAACTTTGGATACTTGGGCAAACCAAGGAGAAACAGACTTGGTGAAATGTACCTTCTGGCAGTTAGTATCGCAATAACTTTGGTTAGGTAAGTTTAGCAGTAAGTCTGATATTTCATTTTGGGCTTTGAACAATCTGACTTGACCTTTTGAAATGCAGATGGGAAATGCCTTGCACTCTTCCTCTGAGAAATTTGGTCATGCTCCTGCATCTAGGTATGCATTCCCCGAAGCAGATTTTATTAAATAAAATTGTAACAAGTTAGAACGTTTGAACCTTCACATTTTCAGTTATGCATGCACATATTTAGAAAAAGAGAAAAAAGGAAGATGGAATAGTATAATGGAAATTCAAATCTGGGAAGATGCCTTGCCCCTCCCCTCTCTGGCTCGATCTGGGTGCGGCGAGGTGTGGCAGGGCTCCTCAGCCATGGCCACGAGGCCGGGCACATCATCACACATCTGCACTTTTCTTCTCTTCTATCTGCCTTTGTTGATTTTGTTTGGCTAGGTGGTGGATTAGATAGTGGCGATTGAGTTTTTCGGCACAGTGCTGCGTTTCTTTGGGTTTGGAGTGGGGTTCGCCTTCGGCTTGGTTATAGGTTACTTCCTGTTCATCTTCTCCCAGCCCACCGATGTCAAGGTGCGATGATTTTGGTTCCTCTCTGGACAGTTTCTTTTGCTTCTTCTATATCTTGGTTTTCTTTGCAAGAGTTGCGGTTGTTGTGGAATTATGCTCGCTCTTTATGAAAAAGAAATAATAGTGGCAATAAGAAAAATGATTCCTTTCTGGATTCTTTAAGATCAATACAAGTTTGAACGAACCTGTAATTTGACTTCTTTATAGAATTCCAAGCTGTGACTTTTTGTTTTCTTCTTCCTGATGAGTGATGATCAAATCTTTTGTATAAACATTTTGAAAATGTGTAGACCAAGGAATGTTATGATGATACAATAAACTTGTACCACTATGGATGCCCTATGGATGCCCACAATTTGTTTCTGTAGAGATGTAGCCTTATTGTGATGTGATCAATTTTATGTTAAGGAAAAGATTATTGGTTGATTTATGATAATTATAGTCTACCAGTCATCCTCTATAACATCTTTTTCAGGATGTTTGCTAATTAATTGCAATTCATAAACAGAATCATCGTTTTATCTGTTTTTTTTTTAATTCTAAACTAGACATTACTTTTTTGTGTAGTGGAAGCTTCCCAAATTTTATACTAGTTTTTCTAATCTTAATCACACCAATTTTGTCTTCTTTCACCTCTGTTTGATATGCGAATATAAATTAATGTATATTGAAAAAATATTTGTTTTTCTTGTTTGGCCTACTTAACATGCGCATCCTACTTAATCGCGATCTTAGGCTGAGTCATGTAACATGTGCAGCTCGACTTAACCCATCTGCAGCAGTCCCTCTTATTTGACCTTCTTCAGTTTAAGTTCATTAGTGAACTTGACCTAGAGACCAAAGCTCTCCTAGAGGCAGCTCTGATGGAAGGTAACAGAGAAAGGGAACTAAAGATCCTGAAAGCAACAAAACAATCCTTGACGTATAATGATATTTCCGAGGTAAGATATGTTACCCATGATATTGTTTTGATCTCAATTAATCATCCAGCAATATCACTCCCATTATAAGATTCCCTCTACATTGTACTACTAGGATTGCGAGCAATGTGCTAGACCAACACACCATGATACCACGCTTCATTGTAGTGTGATTCTAGCTTTGTGTCTGTAATAGTTCTCGTGTCCATGATCTTTGAACCTCAGTTTCAAAGTGATGCAAAAGATGACTGCTGAAACACCTCCAACACATGTAGATTATGCATTTGAGATTTTTGTTTAAACCTTTAGTGGTTGAACTTTATTCTTATTCTTTAATTGGCTTGATAAGTTGGGGGACAAAACTGGATTGAACATTTGATGCAATATATTTCAGTCTCATGATAAGAAGTTTTTTCAGGACCATGATGCTGAGCTATATTTGATCTGCTTCTACCGAGATTGCAACATGGAGGTCCAGGACTGCAAGCATCAGATGTGTGCCCATTGCATACTTGCCTTGTGCTGCTATGGCAAGTCCAACCTCACAACCTTGTGTTTGCCATCACCTGTCTGTCCCTTTTGCCCAGCAACATTTCAAAGCTGGTGAAGACCATGACAACACCTCAAAGACCTCAAAGTACAGGAGGCCAAAGAGGAGGACCCAAAATTGCATCGAGGGAAGTAGTAGCTTCAGATATCTCTCTTCAGCTATGGGATCACTTGGAAAAATAGGAATAACTGATACCAGTGACATTGTGGATAAGCTTTAGGTCTATTGTAGTTCAAAATGGTGCAAACAAGTTGTTCTAAAATCTGAATCAAAAGTAGAAGAAAGTCCAACAGTTTTTGTTCGGTAAATGCTACATGCTATGTTGAGCTACAAGTGATGCCAACTATTCTGAAGAACACTATTGATGCATTCTTATCGTATAGTAAAATCCAGTACAAGCCATGAGTGTGCTTCAAGAGGAAAGAACTGGTACAATTGGTGATTCAGTGTCCGAGTGCACATTGATTGAGGAATCTTCTGGGCGTTGGCGATCATCATGTTTTTTCTTCCATGCAACTGAGCATGGTAGATGGGCCTATTGTCTCCCTACTGTGTTTTCACTTAAGCTTATTGACACTTGTCACATGTTCTTTCACCTCTGTTTTTTCTTCTAGTGTAATAAAAAGATTGGATACATTGTATTTGATTGTGAAAATTAATTAGATTTTGTTGTTATTGGGAAAATATTTTTGTTGTGTTTGAATGTATTGTATTTTTAATACATTTTTATAATATTTTTGGAGATAATTTGTATGTGAAATTTGTTTGTGTTTTTGATGTTTGTTTGATGTATTGTTTGTTTTACATAGTTTGTTTGTGTTGACATGTATTGGAATTTGTTTGATGAATCGGAATTTGGCTGATTGAAAATTTCAGTAGTTTGTGATAAATTTTGCAATGAAAATAAACTCGTTGCAAAATTTGGCAATTTGTGATGAAATTATTTTTGTGGTTGATCTGTAATGTTCATCCTCCTGGTAAACTTTTTCATTATTATGTGCGTCTCTTTTGTATTAAGTTTCTTGGATTGTCAATATATTCTTTGGTTTCCAAATTTATAGTGTTGAAGATATTGATGTTTTTCATTACTATCTGTCTCTTTTGTATTAAGTTTCTTGAATTGTTAATATATTTTCTGGTTTTCAAATTTGTCGTGTTGAAGATATTGATGTTGCTGGCTTCAAGGAACCATTGTTCATTTCCATAGAACAAGAAGCATTGTTGTGTACCCCCCACAGGAAAAAGATAAGTGTGACTGGTTTGGGTATGAGCTGTTTAACTCTATTGAAATTTTGTTTTTCTTTTCTATATTCCCATAAGTTATTTGTGTTTCATTCACCTATTTTGTTGTTTAGTTGTCCTTGGTTGATAATAAGAACTGTTTTCTTAGGAAAGGAATGATGTGGTGTTGTCTTCCATAGCTACACTTGGTTTTTGCTACATTTTTACTACTGTGTATTTAGTTACCTAACATTTGAAACTTTAAAGCTTGGGTTTTTATAAAGTCTCAGACCCGCTTCATTTCCAATATAAATTTTTGTTTGTTCAGCTGCAGTTGTGAAGTTGAAAACTTTGACAAGTTCTCTTCTAGTAGATGAACACTTCCCCTAGATTCTTGCCAACAAGAATCTGGTACGAATTTTATTATTTTATGGATTTGTTTTTGGGTTGTTTTAGGCAAAGCTTATTTTATGGATTTGTTTTTGGGTTGTTTTAGGCAATATGATAAAGTAAAATCAATGGAGCAAATTCGTCTACTCCCATAATAGGTATCTAAGAAACATTGATATTTTTTTATAGAGTGTATTTAGAGATTTGTGAATACTTTTTTGGATGAAGTTGGTCAAATATGTCTTTTACAAATATACTTTTAGATGATATTCGATAGATATTTATTGTATTTATCCCTGATGTAGATACAAGTTCTTTAGCTGTGAGGTTTGTTGTAGCATCATCCTCTGTCGGTAGTCATATGTATATAGGTGGCCAAGTGATCGAATCTGCCATACTTAAGTGGCAGTCCAATGCATCCACTGAGATATCGTCTGTCATTTGACAGACCCTCAGCTGATCTATCAAACTGTCAGCATGTAGTTGTCTATCATCCATCTATCCATGCTCTCCCATAGTGCTGATCTCTAAACTGTCCTCTGTAAAAATAGATACTACACATATATAAGTCATCCCAAAATGTATACCCTCACATCTCCCAAAAAACTAAAATATATACACCCCTCTAAAAAACAAAATGTATAAATGTAAATCCTCACATTTTCATAACAAAATGTATACCTTCTTATCTTTCAGTCTCATATGTATAACCTCGCCTTTCACATCTCTCAAACCAAAATATCTATCCTCTCATCTGACGACTAAAAAAAGTATACCCTCCCCAATCATAACTCCAAAACTCTTACCACTCAAAACTAGACATATCTGGTGTAATAGCCAGCCCTCAACGCAAAAACCTAAGTGTTGGCTCAAAAGGAATGTCATGCATCACTAGGATGGTGTGCCATGCATCAAAAGGTTTTTGTTTTTTGCATTGATGGATGACCTAGTCGTTTATGCCATAGATCATGTCGTGAAGATGCATTATTCACTTTAGGAATGGATGGATTTGATGGTGTAGAAGAAGATGTAATGAATGCCATTATGTTGTCTCCCCAAATCAATCATCTTCTTCGTTGACAAGTCCTTAAAAAATAAAAATAAGGAAAAAAGGTGAACGAGAAATTTAAAGATTTGGTCATCTTACTAACCGATAATAAGTTGAGATAAATGGATGACACGCAAAGGACATCTGTGATAGTAAGATCTAAACTAAATTTTGCATATCCAACTGAAGTAATTTGTGCTTTATTTCCATTAGGTAATCCAACGGATGAATATGAGGATATTTTTGTGTCTAGTAATAACTTGGATGATGAAACCATATGATCTGTGGTAGCACTATCAATAATCCAATTCCCAGGAGTTTTTGAATTAATATAGCATGAGGATGAAAAGGGATAATTGAACTTGCAACATTTACCTTTGGTTGAGTTTCACCCTTTTTAAGAGAGCCAAGAGTTTTGGATATTGTTCATGTGTGAAGCTTGGAGTTGACTGAGAATTCTTTGCAAAAGATTCTTTCTTTCCTTTATTCTTCTTATGTCCAGGGGGAAGCCATACCCTCCTAGTTCTGAAGATCGCTCCATCTCAGATCTAGGTAATGACGAATGCCAGCGACGGATGAAGAAGATGGGCGGAGCTTGATGACGGCGTAGCCTTTAATTCTATCCAGATTCAAATAAAATCTTTGACTCATCTCCAATCTCCTCTTAGCTCCAACCAATTAAACATGGATTTGCTTGTGCATATATATATCAGCTTTGCAAAGGAATTAGCTGAACTGATCATCTTATCCAAGCCTGCTAACAACTTTACAACTTCTTTTTCTTTTGTATCAACCTGAATAACTATAAACTGTGAATTGCATAGAGACCTCCATTAGAGCATTTGATGGGTTTCTCTGGTGCTTCTGTTAAGGATTATATTATAGTATCTGAACCCATACAAATTTGATCTTTTTTGGGAGAGAAAGAGTCCCAACAACGCTGGCTTCCATTATAGGTTGGGTTGCTCCTGTTATCAAATTCCATTGGAATTCCATCTCAATTTCACTTCGTCTGATCACTTTATAATTAAGAATAAGACATTATTGCTACTCCAATTATCTAAATTTATGTATCCTTCAAAACTAAGTTCCAGATAATAAAATCTTAATACTACAACAGTAGTGGATTCATATCTGTAGCCACACTCAATCTGTAATTATAATATTTAAATACATTAAAGTCATCTAGATTGAAAATTGCACAATTAAAAAATACATAACAAAATGAAATTATACTGACATAGGCTATAGCAACAATATCGATCTTAATATTTACTATAGCTTCGGAATTCATACGTAGAAAAAAACTAAACGAAGCTATCACTTTCGAAAATTGCTAAGTAGATGCATGTTCTAAATGATTTTTAATTTATACGCAAACTAAATTTTTTATGTTGCAATTTATATTTTTCAGGGAAATTATATTTGCAACAACGGAGATTATAAGGTTTTTCCGTGTACCTCCCATACAGTATCAAAGCGTGCTGGCGTTGATTGCCATCCAAGCTCCAATCTTGGACTATGTATCCAAGAAGAAGCAATTAGGTCAGTGTTGTTAAATGTCAACTCCAACCCAAATAAAGGATAAAACTTATCCAATAAAAGATAAGAGTTATAGATAAGATTTGCTATTTAATTATTTGTTTTTCTAATAGATAAAGATGACGACTTGGTAAAAGATAAAATTAAATGTGTGGTCAAGAGTGTTTTTCTCATTTCATGGATAAGAATTAGAATTTCAATGGCCAGAATTTAATTTAATTGAACGATCCAGATTGTATGAAGAGTACTATAAATACTCTACCTTGTATTTAGTTTCATTGATCAAATCAAGTATCAATTTGTGAGTCAAAGTTTTTTATTTTTCTTCTTTGTCTTAGAATTGTGAGTGATCCACAAAAAGGTGTTGTAGTGTTGTTATTGTTAGTGTAAGGCAAGTAATTTATTTACTTGTTTGTTGGTCCAATTTTCAACAATTGGTATCAGAGCCAAGTTAATCAGGGATTATTCTTGGTGGAGCTATCTTAGATTGTGAGGAGTTTTATGCTTTACAAGTTTTTTAATCAAACTTGTTTGGTATAATCAAAGCTTTTCGCCGTGATGGGGGGGCCTTCAAGTAGTAGGAGGTATCAAGAAGCTCAACAACAAAAACTACAACACGTGGGCAACATGCATGGAGTCTTACCTACAAGGTCAAGATCTTTGGGAGGTTGTTGGTGGTAGTGAAGCTACGCAGCCGGCAGAAGACGCCAATGGCATTTTGCGAAAATGGAAGATTAAGGCAGGTAAAGCAATGTTTGCCTTAAAGATCACAATTGAAGAAGAAATGTTGGAGCACATCCGAGATGCCAAAACACCAAAGGAAGTGTGGGATATCTTTGCTACACTTTTTTCAAAGAAGAATAATACAAGATTGCAACTTCTGGAGAACGAGCTATTGTCAATAGCGCAATGTGACAAGACGATTGCCCAATACTTCCACAAGGTGAAGTTGATATGTCGCGAAATTTCAGAGCTAGATCCATCAGCTCCTATTGGGGAAGCAAGGATAAAAAGAATAATTATTCATGGTTTGAGACCAGAATATCGAGGATTTATTACTGCTATACAAGGATGGCCAACACAGTCATCGCTTCTTGAATTTGAAAATTTACTTGCAGGTCAAGAAGCTATGGCTAAGCAAATGGGAGGACTCTCACTAAAAGATGAAGAAGAAGCGCTCTACCCCAACAAAAATAAAGGCAACTTCAAACGGCACACTAGTGGATTTAAAAAGGATGGCGATAAAGGTAAAAAGCTATCATGGGAATGGAGGCTCTCGTCCAGGGGGAGTCTCGAAAAATTATGGTGATCGTAAAAAATTTTCTGGCGAGTGCTACAATTGTGGGAAGGTGGGCCACATGGCAAAAGATTGTTGGTCCAAGAAAAGGTTCGTTCAAAGCAACACTGCTACTTTCAATTCTAAAGAGAATAGCGAAGATGGTTGGGATGCTGAAGCTTTGATGGCTACGGAGGAAAAAGACTTGGCTCTCACAACAACGCCAGAACAGATTGACTACAAAAATGATTGGATCGTGGATTCAGGCTACTCAAATCATATGACGGGTGATAAAGAAAAATTGCAAAACTTATTTCAATACAAAGGAGCTCGTATAGTGGTTACAGCCGACAACTCAAGGTTACCAATAGCACATGTTGGTAAGACGGTAATTACGCCTCGATATAATTCTAACCAAGTGCCTCTTCAAGATGTCTATCATGTCCCAGGAATGAAGAAGAATTTACTGTCTGTGGCCCAATTAACATCTTCAGGTCATTATGTTCTATTTGGTCCTGAAAATGTAAAGGTATATCGAAACCTCAAAATTTCAGAAACACCAACAATGGAGGGTCAACGATTAGAGTCGCTCTACGTGATGTCAGCAGAGTCTGCATATATATACAAGACAAGAAAAAGTGAGACAACAGTTATATGACACATGCGGCTAGGTCATGTTAGCTATTCCAAATTAAACATGATGATGCAGAAGTCGATGCTCAAGGGACTTCCTCAACTAGACATACGAATAGACACAATATGTGCAGGATGTCAGTATGGTAAAGCACACCAATTATTATATCAGGAGTCAAACTTCAAAGCAAAGGAACCATTGGAGTTAGTTCACTCTGATGTATTCGGGCCTGTTAAGCAGTCATCAATTGGTGGTATGCGGTATATGGTGACATTCATTGATGATTTCTCAAGGTATGTGTGAATTTTATTTATGAAAGAAAAATCTGATACCTTCTCAATGTTCAAAGAGTTTAAGCAGTTAGTCGAAGGAGAATTGAGAAAAAAGATATGTTGCTTGCGCACAGACAATGGAGGAGAATATAGCTCAAGAGAGTTCTCTCAATACTTGAGAGAAAGTCGAGTATATCATCAATACACTTGTGCCAACACACCACAGCAGAATGGTGTAGCAGAAAGAAAGAACCGACATCTTGCAGAAATTTGTCGAAGTATGTTGCATGAGAAGAATGTACCTGGACGTTTTGGGGCTGAAGCAATGAGGATTGCAGCTTTTATCATCAATAAACTTCCTCAACCAAGGTTAGAATTTATTTCACCCTTTGAGAAGTTATGGAACAAAAAACCTACAGTTGGCTACTTTCGAGTATTTGGATGTGTATGTTATGTATTTGTTCCTGATCACTTACGAAGCAAGTTTGACAAGAAAGCTATTAGATGCATCTTTGTGGGATACGATAGCCAGAGAAAGGGGTGGAAATGCTGCGATCCAACAAGCGAAAGATGTTACACTTCACGAAATGTAGTGTTCGATGAAGCATCTTCTTGGTGGACCACAGAGAAGGAGGTCTTGCCAGAATCTAAAGACCTTGAAGATAAAGTACAACAAAAGATGAGGGAGCATATAGTTCAACTTCAATCAGGTTCAGATGAATCAGGAGGTCCAAATGATAATGATGCAGAGCAAAGAGTGACTCAGATTCCTTGGCAAACCGGCATATATCAACATCCAAATGAAGAAGAAAGGCCTAATGAAGTGGAAGAATTAACTCCACAATCTCAACTCCGAAGGTCAACAAGAACACGAAGGCCAAATCCAAAATATGCAAATGCAGCCATAGTTGAAGAAGCAGTAGAGCCTAAGACGTTTGAAAAAGCATCACAAAGTTCTGAGTGGATGACAGCGATGAAACAAGAGATTGATGCACTGCAACAAAATCAGACTTGGGATCTCATACCAAAACCAAGAGATGTGAAACTCATTTCGTGCAAATGGGTTTACAAAATAAAGCGTCGTCCAGATGGGTCAATTGAAAGGTATAAGGCACGATTGGTAGCTCGTGGCTTCTCTCAACAGTACGGACTAGACTATGATGAAACGTTTAGTCCGATGGCGAAACTTACAACTGTACGAGTTCTACTTGCACTTGCAACCAACAAAGATTGGAATCTGTGGCAAATGGATGTGAAAAATGCTTTTCTTCATGGAGAATTGGATCGAGAAATTCATATGATCCAACCAATAGGTTTTCAGAACCAACATCATCCTGAATATGTATGTAAACTGCGGAAAGCGCTCTATGGATTGAAACAAACACCTAGGGCATGGTATGGTAAGATTGCTGAATTTCTAACTCAGAGTGATTATTTAGTAACATCTGCAGATTCTAGCCTATTTGTCAAATCAAATGAAGGAAAACTAGCTATCGTGCTTGTATATGTTGATGACTTAGTCATCACCGGTGATGATGGATCAGAAATTCTTCAGACAAAAGAGAATTTATCAGTCCGATTTCAAATGAAAGAACTTGGACAACTCAAGCATTTTCTTGGTTTAGAGATTAACCGCACACAAAAAGGAATATTCCTTTGTCAACAAAAGTACTCCAAAAGACTTGTTGAAAAGGTTCGGAATGCTCGACTGCAAACCAATCTCAACACCTATGAAATCAAATTTCAGAATGTGTGCACATGAAGGAAAAAGCCTAGAAGATACAACTATGTATCAAAAATTGGTAGGCAGTCTCATCTACTTAACCTTAACTCGACCTGATATTTCTTATGCAGTTAGTGTAATAAGTCGGTACATGCAAAATCCAATGAAGCCTCATTTGGAAGCAGTTCGACGAATACTAAGATATGTGAAGAGCACAATTGATTATGGTCTTGTGTATAAAAGAATTGGAGACTGTAAGTTAGTTGGTTACTGTGATGCTGACTATGCAGGAGATCATGACACCAGAAGGTCAATAATTGGTTACTTATTTAAGCTTGGTTCTGGAGCAATTTCTTGGTGCAGCAAGAGACAACCAACTGTATCATTATCAAGCACTGAAGTTGAGTATCGAGCAGCAGCAATGACAGCTCAAGAAAGCACATGGTTGATTCAACTATTAAATAACCTACATCAACCAGTTGATTATGCAGTTCCAATATATTGTGACAATCAATCGGCAATTCGTTTGGCGGAAAATCCGATATTTCATGCAAGAACTAAACATATTGAAGTGCACTATCATTTTATCAGAGAAAAAGTTCTCCAAGAAGAAATTGAGATGAGACAAATCAGTACAGATGATCAAGTTGCAAATTTGTTCACAAAAGGCTTGAGCGCCAGCAAATTCAAAAGGTTTCGTGATCAACTCGGCATAGTACAAACGATTGGTGTTGAGGGGGAGTGTTAAATGTCAACTCCAACCCAAATAAAGGATAAAACTTATCCAATAAAAGATAAGAGTTATAGATAAGATTTGCTATTTAATTATTTGTTTTTCTAATAGATAAAGATGACGACTTGATAAAAGATAAAATTAAATGTGTGGTCAAGAGTGTTTTTCTCATTTCATGGATAAGAATTAGAATTTCAATGGCTATGATTTAATTTAATTGAACGGTCCAGATTGTATGAAGAGTACTATAAATACTCTACCGTGTATTTAGTTTCATTGATCAAATCAAGTATCAATTTGTGAGTCAAATTTTTTTGTTTTTCTTCTTTGTCTTAGAATTGTGAGTGATCCACAAAAAGGTGTTGTAGTGTTGTTATTGTTAGTGTAAGATAAGTAATTTATTTACTTGTTTGTTGGTCCAATTTTCAACAAGGTAAATACTATTTTTTAATATTTTTTAGAAGCACCGGCTAGCTACTACATAGACAAGAAGGAACTTTGAGAAATTCAACAACTTAACCGTATTTGAGAAATTCAGTGGCACTCCCAATAGTTTCAAAGACATTTTGTTACAAAATCAAGAATGTTTCTTCAATCTCAGAATTCTGTATATCAAAATTCTGTAACATTTTCTTAAGGAAGAAATATTATGTAATCAAGAAAGCTTCCCCAACAATCACATTCATTTGGTTCTCCAAACGACTAAACACTTGTCTTCTATATTTTTCACTACCATGGCACAAAAATCACTTGGGGGCCTAACCCTTCTATATTATATATCTTTACTATTCAAGCCTTTGTCTAAGGATATTCGTCGGCACCCCTCTTACGGTGTGCACTTGTTTGGGTGACCATCCGCGGAGCACAAACTTGATCACCCAAAAATTTCTGGTAGCATTCTCCCTATGCTGGTGACGTGGATTGTCCATTGAAAATGTGATCACTCTGTCGCTGCATATGGCTCAATTTTTGCTTGATAGAATTCTTTACTTCTTCTTCCTTCTTATCTACAAAGGAAATCAAATCCTTGATGCTAGTTAATCGTGTTGGACGCTTCAAGCTGCGTTCGGGTTCGAGCTTTGCATCTTCGTCTTGGCTACTATACCTGCTATATTGGCAACATATTCTCATGAAGAACACAATGAGAGCCACCAAACATGCAATGCCACAAATGAGAAAAAGGCCCCAGAAGCTCCGGAGGCTGAGCCGGTTGGCATCGATCTCACTTTCTTGTGAGCTACACCCTGTGTGTTGTAACCATTTGTCATGGATCCTCTGGAGATCACCATTTTCTGAGAGTGCCAAGATCGCTGTGGATAAATCAATTGCAAGTGGTGAATCTCTTGGAAAGGCCTGTTGAGCAGAAATGATGATTGTCATTAACACAATAGACTTCATGCTGTTAGGGAATCATGATAGATGTGTAGAAATGGAACATCTCAACACTTACAAAACCCCATCCATTTTTTGTGAACTCCTGGCCTACTGGCCTATATTTGCAATTGGTGGACATGAAGAGCTCAACGTAGGCAAACTCATCAACTATCGCAGCAACACCTCCATTTTTCGGGCCAAGCTCAAGCGCCCTTTCATAGGCTTCTGGGTTATTCAAGGACACTAGCCGGGATTCAGCAATATTAAGCTCTTCCATCATATAATTTTTCGCAAATGACCCTACCTGGTATCCGATAGGATCTGAACTAGAGATCAAACTATCAAGTCCATGGATACCCGAAGAGAGTTGCTGAACTGTGAGGATGGATGTTAAGCTTGCAGTGTAGCTAGAATTTATTATCAACACCACGAAAAGCCAAATGATCAGCACAAACCTCCCCAGGGTGCTCACAGTGTTCTCTCCTGGAAGTACACAGGCGATATTAGAAATGCATGTTCAAAATGTCACAAGAGTGTATCTGCAAATTTTCATTAAGTGAATCAGACATAATATTTTTACTTACTGTGAGAAAAGAACATTGTGGAGAAACTAAACCTGCAAAACATAGTTTTACTTGAGCATCATATTAAACAAGTCATACTAATAATATTATGGCATTCACTGACCAAAATATTGTCACAAGTTGTTGTCTTGGTGATCCACGGAATTCGGTATTTGAACGATGCTCGAGAATCCATACTACGGCTCCCACAAAAAGAAAGAAAGCCCCTGTCACACACCACATCTGTACTGAAAAAGGTTTTAGGAAAGCCCAAGGACTTGAAGATCTCTCTTTGACTGGTGCAACAATGACGAGGCCAGATTCTATATATGGCTGTGTAAAGTCTACAATTCTTGTCCTATTCGTCACGATTGATATATCCCCAACAGCTGCATCAAAGTACTAAAGAGCATATTGATAAGTTACATGATTAGAGAAAGTGCAACAAAAGCTGCAAATTAAATGAAATCATCTTCAAACTAAACTTGTAATTCACAGAAAGAAAACATAAACAATATGTAAAGATACTTACATTTTCATAAACCTTTTCCACTAGATCATTGTAGCCAGGATTTTTAATGCCATCTCCAAACAGAATAAATGAATATGGAACAGGATAGGGCAACAAGTTGATCGCAGCTTTAAACACATCAATGCAGTATCCTTGTACACCATCAGGGCTACTGTCTTTTGATATGAATTCCTTATAACTTGTACGATAAGGAACTCCAATCCGTATCGGCTTTCCGTTGTTTGGGAACACCCAACCTCGAGGCTTTGTTGTTGTTTCACCCGGCCAAATGGCATTGTAGAGCAGTTGGTTACTGGTGGGCGCATTCAGCGATTTGCCATAGAGAACTTCAGGAACAACAACTGAAAAACCAGAGTAATTAGACCAGAACCCAAGTGTTCGTAGGCCTGTCCCACCAATATTGAGTATTTCATAAGCCGGATGGATTAGATTGCCCTCAGAATCAAATTGAACTTGACCAGTGACACCTGTGAAGTTGGTTAGCAGCAATTTCTTGAGAAGTTGTTCACCACCATCAAAGTACTTGAGTGAAGTTAAATGTAGCGAGCTTCCATTTGCATCATGTAATCTCGGATCATCAGAGAAAGAAAATGTCTCTCCTTCTCGGAGGAACTGGTCAATAGCATGAGCAAGTAACCAAACAGAATCATAAGCATACAACGCATAAGTATTCAAGCTTGAACTTGCATTCCCACTCCTAACCATCTGACTCCATCTGGTCACAAATGCTCTCTTCAGATCAGAATCTGCTGTATGCTGACGAAAAACAATGACCCCTTGTATAAGGTTCATGGTGTCAAAATTTTGCGGATAAGTTGAATCTAAAACCGAAGCAAGCCAATCTGAAGCAATCCACACATAACCACTACCCATCATTCCTAAAGATTTGGCTAGCGAAAAGACTGTGAGACCGGAATCTGGGTTTACATGTACAACATAAACCCTGGATTCCATGAGATTTACTTGCACCAAAACGTCCTTGATCATGGTTGCATCAGCATGTGGAGGAAAGGCTGCTTTGTAGGAGATCTTAGAGCGTTTAGTTGCTAGAGCATCATCTAATGCGGTTATTCCACCTCTACCATAATCATCATCCACAAAAATGGCAATGGCTTCTCTCCAACCATAGTTGCTAATTAGATCAGCTATTCCATTCATCTGGAAATAGTCGCTCTGTGTTGTACGAATCAAGTAAGGATACTGCAGAGAAGAAAGAGTTGGGTCTGTGGCGGCAAACGTGAGCAAAGGTACATGGAGTTCATTGACAGCGTGAGATATAACATGAGCAATCCCAGAGGATTGTGGTCCTATTATAGAAACCACCTTCTTCTCCATTAGCTGCAATGCTGAAATAGCAGGAGCTTTGCTTGTCAAAAACATTCGTTATGATCATCCTGCAGCTGAAATATTTCTTAACTAAAATATATATATTTTCCAATTTTGAATTTTTAAAAGCAAAAAAAAAAAATATCTGCAAATTTTTTTTTGGCATGGTTGTATATTAAAATTTATTTTGATACCACAGATGCGTAATCTTTCTCAAAAGAAAAAAAAATGAAAATTTATTCGTTATTATCATTAAAAAAACAAAACTGTTTCACAAACTGAGACAACCAAAAAACAGTCAAACTCCACAGAAATAATGCTCTCTAAAATCCCTAGAACCCTAGATCATCAATTGAAACAAACAAAAGATAGTTGTTTCATAAAAAGAAAAGCAGTTTCACTCACCCTCAATAGTTCCCAGAAACCCACTGCAATTTGTGTCTTGCGCCAGCAACTTGAGCTTCGTCCATGCGAGAACGCTCGAGTTCCTGTTTACATCGTCCACAGCGAGCTCAATCGCCAACCTCGCTGCCCTCCCGATGTAAGAATTAAAGGTGAAGAGGGCGCCTATGCTGATCTCGCTCGGCCTGGTGGTGGAATTTGTACTGTTGTCGCCTGCAGCCATGGCGCTCGTCACAGCAACGCAAAACCACAAAGCAAGGAGAGAGCTCGAATCCATATTCAACAAAAAAAAGAGAATAAAAACGAGTTTATTTTTCGAGCGGTTGTAGCTCTAAAATATGGTAGAAGCTAATAAACAAACGTTCATGAGAAAAGGAGATGACTGAGAATGATGGAGACTCAAGTAGCCTAGCCATGAAACATGTCGCCTGAGTCATTTGAGCAGGTGACGAATTGGGAAATTTTGTCTTATCATCCAAATTTTTAGTTTCTTTTCGAAATTCCCCTAAACTTTCCGATTCATCTTTTTACCCCGAAGATTTCCATTTCTACTATTGAAATACAAAATAATGAAGGGGGTGACTAGACTGTTCCATGATCTAGTTTCTTGTGTCAATGGCGATGAGAAAGGTCGAAACTCCAAATACAAGTTGGCATAAAATCTAGTCAACACGAGTAACTTAGATACGTATTAGAGTCAGTATCTTCTATTCGTCGTTGATACCGTTGACGTCGGTCCCACTTATCATGGTGGGTGAACTTATGGTTTGCTTTGTCTACTATTTACTAAAATAATTTAATTCTTTTGAATTAATAAACGAAAGAATATTTTCAATATTATAGGGTCATTTTGAATAATGAGCCAATTGAAAAATCAGGAGGCGTTTGGTTCTTTCCTAGGAATAGGAATCGGAATGGGAATCATTGTATTGTGGAATGGGAATGGGTATGAGCATGGATATCACTCTTAAAAGTAATGTTTGGTTAGTTGTATATCTTCTATCGGAATAAATCAAAGTTTCCTTTTTTACCCTTAAAGAAAAATAAGAGAAAAAATTAGATGTGTGAAAAAGATAAATGTGAGAGAAAAATATGATGAAAGAGAATGATGAGAGAGAAAGTATTATGAGAGAGAAAGTGTGATAAGAAAGAATGAAGAGAGAGAAACTGTGATGAGAGAAAATGAAAAAAGAGAGTGTGATTGGAGAGAGCATGATGAGAGAAAGTATGATGTGAGAGAAAGTATGATAGGAGAGGATGAAGAGAGAGAAAATATAGTGAGAAAAAATGAGAGAGAGTGAGGAGAGAGAAAGTATGGTGAGAGAAAAAGAGAACAGTGAATATGATGGGAGAGATTGAGGAGAGAGAAAGTATGATGAGAGAGAAAGTGTGTTGAGGAAAAAAGGAGTAAGTGTGATAAGAGAGATTGAGGAGAGATAAAGTATGATGAGAGAGAAAGTGTGTTGAGGAAAAAAGGAGTAAGTGTGATAAGAGAGATTGAGGAGAGATAAAGTATGATGAGAGAGAAAGTGTGTTGAGGAAAAAAGGAGTAAGTGTGATAAGAGAGATTGAGGAGAGATAAAGTATGATGAGAGAGAAAGTGTGATGAGAGAGAAAGTGTGATGAGAGAAAAAGGAGTAAGTGTGGCAAAAGGCGAAAAAGGAGTAAGTGTGATAAGAGAGATTGAGGAGAGAGAAAGTATGATGAGAGAGAAAGTGTGATGAGAAAAAAGAGAAAAGAGAGTGTGATGGGAGAGATTGAGGAGAGAGAAAGTGTGATGAGGAACAAAAGAAGGAAGAGAGTGCGATGGAAGAGATTGAGGAGAGAGAAAGTGTAATGAGAAAAAAAGAGAAAAAAGAATGTGATAGGAGAGATTAAGGAGAGAGAAAGTGTATGATAAAATGATGAGAGAGAAACTATGATGAGAGAGAAAATATAATGAGAGAGAATAAGGAGAGATAAGTGATATGAAAGAAAAAATAAATAAATATATTTTGTATTTGATATTAATGGAAAAAATTTTAGTTTTAAGTCAAGGGTATTTTTGGAATAAGGGAATATTTTGATTGATGAAAATAGGGTAATGACTCATTGAAGGGGAGGTACATGGGAATGAGTCATTACCCAATTTCAAGGATTCATTCCCTTATTTGTATTCCTATTCCTATAATCCAAACATTAACAATGGGAATCAATGATTCTCATTCCCATTCCCCACTCCTATTACCCTAAATCAAACGTCCCCTCAATATTTTGGAGCACAATGTAGATAGTACTGAGTGATGACGCTGAGCTGGTTTGGCTGCAGCACAGCCAATGAGAATGTAGTCGTCGGTGGAAAAAGGATTAAATAAAGAGCAAATGGATGAATATAAAAAGAATAATTTTACAAATTGGTGGAAAGATTTGGAATCTACTTTCTCTGATTTGATAGATTCACAAGCATTAATCAAAGCAGAGTATTCTTTTCTCCTTTTTTTTTTTAAAAAAAAAGTGAATTATTTAATATGATTTCTTCAGAAAATATTTTTAGAAAGTAAATTATTTATATGATTTTTTCAGAAAATATTTTAGAATACCAACATGAAAATTTGAAAAATATACTGAAATAATGTAGGAATCACCCATGTGGCTCTAATTAAATGCACTTAAAGAAGTCGAATAAATATACAAAAAAATATATAATTCATTTATGACTTGATTTGTGCAACTGTAAGAGTATTTTCAATACAAGTTTTGAGAGGTTTGTAAAATTAAAAAATTTTAATAAAAAAATATGAATCATTATAGTTTTTTTAAAAAATGGAGTTTGTAATTAATGATAAATTAGTATTGTATTGTGATTTATAATGGAAAGAGTTATATAATTTGTACTCATGGTGTCAAATAAAAAAAATAGATTTTGAAAATCATGGAGTTAATTTTATATTTTGTTATTTTTGTTCCAACTGCATTTCCTCCCAATGAAAACTTTGAAATAGATCTGCCAACTACTACCACCATTAACCGTACGAACATCAATTTAATACTCCATCAAACAACGTGGGCTCCGACACACTGTTGAAAGAGACAAAGAGTAGTGGCCGGTTGGTTTTTCAAGTGGCAAGATCTCATATCACGTTTTCCTCCACACGTTTGAAAGAGTAGTGATCATATCTATCTATCTATCTATCTATCTATCTATCGGTTAGTTATAGTGGAAGTGTTCATATATATTACGTGGCCAAATATGTTCCACGTTGTCAACACCACTGTAACTAAGTGTCAACGTTAATATACATTGTCAACCAAACTTGTTCTTTCACGACGGCCGACCTTTTTTAAAAAAAAAAAATAAATCCGAATCACGATGATTGATTTCAAATTGAGACTATCCTCTTAATTCCCCATCAATTCCACTATACAATCCAGAATTTGGACCTCAGCTTGCAGATGGATTTCTCCAATGTGTTAAATGAGCCTGTCTTCACTTAGCTTGTTCGAGGAAGAAACAGAAACGAAGCTTACGCCTTGGCTAAGCCTTCATCTGTAGCTGATCCATTAACAAAATGGCGATCCTTTTGCGCAGTTATATGGGCTGTCAAACGCATGCAAGTATGGATTTTCTCGTCTTGTGAATTTTGTATCTGCTTTCTCTTTAGCCTAATTTGCAAAGTTAATTTACTCTCTCTTATAACTAAGATATAAGTGCATTTATGTTTCGATGTGTAGTTCCTGCTGTTTACTTAGACATCTGAAGATGGTGATTATGTGCAGAGTGGCTATGATACTTTAAGTATTTGAAGAAAAAAAAATCAATTACTTTGATGATGATCATCTAGACTGAATACTGCTTGCATTTTTAATTAGGATAATTAATTTGTAAATTTAGCATGAATTCTTACTATTCTAATGAATCTAATACAAATTTGAAGTGTTAATAAATACATGTACATACTTTCAATTTTATGACAAATTTAGCACATTAAATCTAAGGTCCATACTGGGGAGGGTATCATTTGGTTGTCGTTTGAGAAGTCAAACAATGCTTCACTCTTAATCTAGGCATTTCTAGTCATTCTTAGATTCAGGTGCCAAAGCTGTTGTCTCAGATGCACTAGTAAATCTAAGCTACTGAACAAAATTAGCAACACAGAACACCATTTTGCATCACAGCAAATTCAGATTGGAGATCAACCGAAAATAAGGTAGTTGACCATGGAAAAAATCACTTGGATCTGGATTCTGATGTGAAACATAAAATCTAATTTGAAGCCAGGCTCAAGTAGGTGGATGATTGTTCTAGTGATGTCACAAGGATTGCTGCAATAGGATATTGATTCCGAGAGCTAGGATATTGATTCAGAGAGCTTGGAGAAGCCAAGTTTCTTCAACCGGGTGCTCATTGGATTGCTGCACTTTAGGTCTACAACCTCCACGATGTAAGAGTGTGCTTTCTTTTCTGCCTTAAAATTGTTCAGAGTTTGGTCCATCGGACTACCATCAGATACTAGCATTGGAATCTTGTGTCCATTTTTTCGTGGCGCATGCCGAAGCTTGTGACCTTTGATGTTGCTTGCACAATTAGCGTGCCCTGTATTTCTACCGCCGCCATTGTAGTTGCTGCTGCTTCCTTGTTCATTAATTTGGTTTCTTTTCTGCAATGCTTTCCTCGGATTAGCAACACAGGGTATGGACACAGGCGCTGTTTGTTGTTTTCGCTGTGTGGGAGGGCATGTTTGGTCTGGGCGTTTGATGGATTCTAACTCTCGAGTCATCAAGGAACTGATTGTGCCAGTTGTGCCGACCTTGACAGTGCCTCCATTGTGATTGAGGGCATTTGTTCTCTGTGCCATGATGTAGAGATTGGGAAGTCGCTATATTCTTCAAATGTTACTTTAATGAATGTGCAAGGCTTCGTGCCAAATGCTAGTCCCAGTTAGTTGTCGATGATATTTCTGATATGATCCCATAAAAAATTATGAGTTGAAAACTTCATGATCACAAATAGATTGCGGTAGCATTCAGATTTCAACAAAGGAAAAGGAAGAATACCTCTCATTCATCAAGATCTCCCCAATGCTCTGGATTCACACCCAGTAACGGTCAAATCCAACGATAAGAAGGCAAAACATGGAAATTAATGATAAAAATTAGGGAACGTGAAGATCTTTATAAACATATCGAACTCAATTTGCTTACCAATGAGAGATTGCTACGCTCTTCCTCTCTACGCCTCCACCTGCCCTAGCTCTCCAGCTATAAAAGCAGCAGAAGAAATCTAGAACGAGTAAAATGACGATAAGTAAAGATCTGCTTATCAATGACAGATTGCTTACTCTTCTTCCTTTCTACGTCACCACCAGCGCTAGCTCTCGAGCTACCAAGAGCAGCCGAAGAAATCCAAATCAAGGAAAATAATAATAATAAAATTTGGGAAATTAGAGCTCGTCATAAAGAGATTGAGCACAATCTGCTTTTCAATAGAAGATCCAGCTATAAGAGCAACCAAAGAAATCAAAAAAGGAAAGTGACGATAAAACTAAGGAAAGTAGAGATCTTTACAAAGAGATTGAGCACAATCTGCTTAGCAATAGCAGATTGCTTGCTCTTCTTCGTCTCTACGCCACCACCAGGTCTAGCTATCCCAGAACATGGGAAGAAATCCACCAGGAACGAGAAGATAGAGAGATGATGATGAAAAAAAATCTCTTCTTTTTTGAGGCGTACCGGCGGAATCCATGGATTAAACCTGTGAAAGGTCAGCATCAGCTGATGTTTTATTATGAAAGAATTAAAATGCTACCATGTCTCACCGTCGACTCTCTTGAGTAGGGATTTAGTTAAATACTTCTAATCGTGGAAATTATTTTAATTATAGGGTATTTTATGTTGGAAAATATTTTTTTTTTAAAAAAATTAAAATTTTCTTATTCCTGATTAATAGAAATATATTTATACTTGATGCATTGAGCTTCCACCCTTTCTTTCTGTACAATCTACATAAAACAAGCCAGATGGGATAATTTTTAATTAATTTTACTCTTGTTTGAATTGTTTGAATTTGAATGTATTATTGCTGAACCGAAGGAACAACTGCCACGCAGTTTTTTTTCATTTACTTTTTATTTCAGTTGGTCAACGAGAATGGTCGCCGCCTGCTCGATAATAACGTACGGAACCGACCAGATCCAGCTATTCTTGGACCGGATCTAATGCGGATCAAAATTGGGTCGGAAATAGAAGATCTTTATGTTTTGCCCAACCAAACTAATGATGACTGCACCGCATAGTATCTTTGACCAGAGGAGATTTTCTGGACCATTTTTTTGTGACCAGGGGATGTGTCATTCGAATTTGTAGTTAAATTATGATCATGATCCGATCGTAATTGGTTGTGATCCCTTCCAGAGTTCATGGTCCCCACCGGATTATAATTTTTATTCGGAGCGGGCGGCTGGAGGCCGCCAGAAGACCTCCGGTGGTGGATAAGTGGTCAGGTTACTGGGTGCCGAGCGAGGGTGTTCTCCGGGTGGCCTCCGGACGCCCGCTCCGAACAAAAACTATAACCTGATGGGGACGGTGAACCCTAGAAGGGATCGCAACCATTTACGGCCATGATCCAACCGTAAATACAAATAGTACATCCCCTAAATCACAAAAAATAGTACAGGAGATCTGTGCTCCTAGATACGGTCCCCGTCACCTACGACCTACTCACCCCTATTAAATCTCAATAAGAAAATTGATTGCAAAGTTTCCATTTCACATTACTCCTTTTCCAGAATACTTACCTCAAAATTTCAGAATATCTCACAAAAAATTTCTACAGGATTTGGAAACTCTTTGGGCTATTATATCTTCATCATGTCTTCCAATCTCCTTGTAACAAGCATATGTTTCTTTCATAGAAAACAGTAGATTGAAGATCACATGCCCGTCGCGAAGCATGTGGGTAGAAAGTGTTGTATGGATAGCCAATGAAAGGAGGAGAAAGCATACCGAAACTAAGCAGCTTCTTCAGCTCCTGATATCACTTCACCTTCGATGACTATGTGGGGAATCATCGCAATCTTTGGCCAGTCGGGTCCGTCATCCTTTTGGCACCGATCTTTCAATTTTCTACATCCATAGATCTTCAATTCTTTGAGCGAGATCGGCAAGCCATTCTCTGGCAGTGAGTCAATACTGGGGCAATGGGTGATGATTAACCTCCTGATGGAGAAAACAGTTTCCAGATTAGCAGGAAGCCTTTGCAGATCTGGACAACTCACAAACTGCAGCTCTTGTAGGGAAGTTAATTGCTGAAACCATTCCTCCAGCTCTGGCTTGAAGTGTTTAAGATGCTCGCAGTTCGCTAAAATTAACGACTTCACAGCTTGTGCCCTTCCCACTATGACCCAGACATGGTTGATAATACTCTCGTCAGTAATAATATAAGAAAGAGATCTCAAACCCTCTTCCACATATGGTTCCTCTAAAGGCTGTGAGGATTCATTTAGCTTGGGGCATTTTGTTACTTTTAAAAGTTTCAGGTTACCGAGGGATTGAAATCCACCGAGTAAAATCAACTCTGGGCAATTTTGCAGCTCCAAATTTTTGAGGGCCGTAAGGTTGGACAGGCAAACAGATACTCTGTGAGGGTAATTTTCCAATGATAAGTCGACTAGGGAGGTTAAATGGAGCAGATACTGAGGCAGTGTGGTGCCAATATCACCGCAATTCCAAATTTTAAGAACACTCATTGATCTCAAAGGGAGAAGGGGTATTTGTCTTAGCTTGACACAATTTATGATGTTGATTTCAAAAAGGCGAGGAAAAACTGACTTTTTATCTGTGCCAGACCACTCTTCCCATTCATTTAACTGGTCAAATATCAGTTTCTCCAATGAAGGAAAGACTGTATCACCATCACCAAAGAATTCCCTTCCAATTCGTTGTATTGAAGGCATCATCTTGAATACCAAGTTCTTGAGAAATGGAAGTTTCCCAAGAGGAGGAAGAGTGTCCCACCTAGCGCATTTATTTAGATAGACAAATTCAAGATTGGTGATCTGATTGTTCTCCAACCAACTTGGGGACTTCATACCACCGTAATGATGAATTTCAAGTGATTTGAGATTGTGATGTGGTTGAAGGCCATCAAGTATCTCCTTTTCCTTGTCTCCTTGGCTTCTAATATCAGGCTTTCGGTTCAATATCAGTTCATGAAGGTTCTCCTTGTCATCTAAGTTTGCCCCCACTGCCTCTTCCTTTGATTCAACATTCTGAATATCTTGGATAGTTAGTCGTCTTCGGAGATATCTTAGGTCCTTCAACTCTTCTATTTGACGCCCTCTCTTATTTGAAACATGGAATTCTTCCAACTCCTGCAGCTCGGTCAACTTCCCAATCCCATGTATTAGAGATACTGTGTTAGCATCAGCATATAAATGTCGCAATTTGATTAGCCTGTTCATTCCTTGTGGTAGAATACTGAAGGTGCCACGCCTCTTCAAATTCAGCACTTGCAGATGATAAAGTTTTGGAAAACCTTTAGGCAACTGCTTGATCTTAGTCCAAGAAACATCCAAGTATCGCAGATGAGGCAGATCACAGATAGCATCTGGTAGTTTGTTTATCCCACTGCGATCTTGTGATAAATCTATCACTCGGAGACTCTTCATATCTTCCAATAGTCCTTCCAGAAATTTGAAAAACTCTTTAGAACCATCCCTTGGTAAGAGTAGAAATTCACTATCATACTCAGGATAGAATATAAGTGTTCGCAATTTCTGCAACTTTCTCAATTCTGGTAGCGCATTCATTTTAACAACCCTCAGTGTCAAGTGGCAAACAGTTGCTGGAATTTTGACATGTTCATCATGGAGCACTAAACATTCATCAATGGAAACACACACTGCTAATTCCCTGATCAGATCGTGCATGACATACCTATCATTCACTGTACGCATAAAGAAGTATCTGCTGGTTAATTCATCAAAAATCTGGCTCCCAATATCCTCCAATGTCATTCTCCCTCGCAGAGTTTTTTCCTGGATAAAACCTTGAGCTATCCACATCTGGACTAACCGTTCTTTGTTGAACATGTGGCCCTTTGGGAATATGGAAGTGTAGGCAAAGCATTGTTTATAATTTGAGCTCAGATGTTGATAACTCAGCCCCAGTGATGGAAGTATGTTATCCACAACAAAATCATGCTCCCACCATTCACTTTCTTGGATGGCTTTCCAATATTGCTCTTCTAATCTGCAACGCAACATACTACCGACTGTCTTCGCTGCTAAAGGTAAGCCATGCATTTTCTTAGCTATCTGTTGACCAAGTAACTCCAACTTCCTTCTTAAATCCAGATCGATCTCCTTATCACCTAATGAACAATGCTCAAAGAGTCTCCAATAATCATCTTCCTCGAGAAGTTCTAGTTTGATTGGCTTCACAGTCCCCATGATCTCTGCGACTAATGGACTTTGTGTTGTGATCAGAATGGTACTTCCTTTGCTCCCAAATGTTAAGGCACTCCGGAGTTTTGTCCAACTGCTTTCTATCTCATCCCACACATCATCAAGCACAAACAAAAACCTTTTATTTGCAGTGGCGTCCCTGAGCTTGCATAGCTGTGCATCCAAACTAGCGTCGCGGAAAGGGTGGGAATCAGAAGTCACGTTGGTTTCCAGCTCCATGGCGATCCTTTTGACATCAAAATTGTCCGAGACATACACCCACTTCCTGAGCTCAAAATGCTGAGCGACCCTTTGGTCACTGTAAACAAGCTGCGCTAGAGTAGTCTTCCCTACGCCTCCAATGCCTAAAATTGGTAGCACATCAAGATTCGCGAGGTGGCGGCTGCTCCCCGCTCTCTTTGTGTCGTCATAATCAGGCCCATCTCCTGCGCTCAGAAGGATCTCCAAGATCAAGTCCCGCTCTTTGTCTCTCCCAAACACCACCTCCTGCGTGCTGAATGAGCTGGTCTCCCTGTTCTGCTGCCTTGCGTGGTTGTACTCTTCCAGTTCAGCCTTTCTCTGGTTGATCTCTAAAGAAATCTTATCGAGATCCCCCAAGATATTCTTCAACCTCCTCAGTTCATCATCCGAAACAAACAGATTCTTGAGAAATCTAAGAGATGAGGAGGCGAAAGCACTCACCTTGCTCCTGTCCTGCACCCGAGCTTCCAGTTGCCTGTAATCCAACTCGTCCAGTAAGTCATCCGCTTCGAAAGCGGCGTCTTTGAGTTGCCTCATCCAACTGGCAAGCGCAGGGTCCCTGATTGGCCGCCCCTCAGCGGCGTGGATCGCAGCGTGGATCCGGGGAAGTCTGCCCTCCATCTCTTTCAGCTTCTCATCGACGACCGAGAAGACATCACGGTGAGGGTCAGCGAGACGGGAGGAGGCGAAATCGACCAGCTTGTCCATCACGTAAGTCGCAAACCATTCAACCACCGACATGCCCACGCCGGCCATATCCCTGAGGCTGATGGCGGTGGATTTCTTGCTCTGAATCGGAGAAGGGAATTTCTTGCTCGCAATTTCTGAAATTAAGTTTAAATATCATATTTTAAATAAAATTATTATGGAAAATTTTCACTTACTTCTCTAATTTATATACTTTCCAAAATTTCCTTCTAAAGCTTTAAAATTATCACATAGTTTCAGATGTTCAGTAAGATGCTAGGTGAAAATGTATTCTGATGAATTTTAAAAGAATTAAAGAGAAATATAAAACTAATCCAAGGTGAATCAAACAAAACTCAAAACGAATTTAATAATAAAAAAAGACGATCACAAAAATGCATCCCAAGTCGGTCTCTATATACCATTGAATCTGCAATAGTAGTCGACAACTGTAATTACTAGGTTGCTTCCTGATCGATTAAAGACTTTAAGTCAACCCATATATTACAACTATTTTGGATATGATATGGTTGGTAATGGGGGGCCCCCATAAGAAAAGAGGAGAAGGGTCAAGGTCATATGGTGGTCAAAAGTTAAGAGGATGTAACAGTCAATAGTCAAGGTGACTTGGCGGTCAAATAGTCAAGCTGACGAGGCAGTCAGAGTTGAGCATAGGGGATAGCCAGAGTCCTGACAGGCTTGTTGATCAAAGGGGCAAAGCAGTAGGAGAACGAAGGGAGACGACAGGCGAGGTACAAATCATGGGTCAGGATCGGCAGAACTGATCAGAAATGGCCTGATTTACAGACCTGCAATTCAAAGGACTGGAAGTACCAGTCACAGGTCGGAATCGGCAGAACTGATCAGAAACAGCTCGATCTACAGGCCTGCGGGGGAGGGCCAGGAGATGCAAAGCGCATGAGAGCTGTTTAGGGATGACCCGATCTACAGACCTGCAATTCAAAGGACTGGAAGTACCAGTCACGGGTCGGAATCGGCAGAACTGATCAGAAACAGCTCGATCTACAGGCCTGCGGTAGAGGGCCAGGAAATACAAAGCGCAGGATACAGGTCGGGATCGGCATAACTGTGTAGAGACAGCTCGGTCTACAGGTCTGCGATTCGGAGGCCCGGAAATACAAACCACGGATCATACACCGGGATCGGCAAAGCCAGTCAGAGTCAGCCCGTCTGGCAGGTGACACTTAGAGGCTAGAGCCGATCGGAAGAGGCGAGGCCGGTGCAGGTCACGATGGATCGGATGAGCTAAGTAGTGCGGGTGCGGAGAATCTCAACGGTCCGTCGAGGATAATCATTACATACCAACAATGCGTGCGAAGGCGGAGGTTCCTAAAACGAAAAGATGCCCTCATAACCAATAGCAGCCTGCCAGCTGTCCCTCACTACAAGACAAAACCCATGTGCGAAGGCAGAGGTTCCTAAACAGAAAGATGATTCCATGACAAATAGCAGCACGACAGGTGTCCGGGACTACACGACAAAGCCCAGCGTCTAACGTTTTCTGACAGGATTGCAGGTTCTAGGAGGAGACGACGCATAAAAGGGGAGAGATCCCTCGTACGCAGGTACGCGCACACACTCCCTCGTCACTTTTTCCACAACTGTTTCATTAGCAGTCTTTTCTTCTTCTTCTCTCTGCTTTTTCTAGGAAAAAAAAGGACCTGACTTGAACGTCGGAGGGCCTGATCCGGGGACTTTTTCCCTGGGTTTTGGTCTCTAACGTGAGGGGGGATTGACTGAGTGTGCGCAGGGTCCTGCAGCAGCGTCAGCCACCCGTGAGAGCCGGATCACCTACGATTTTCCGTCAATAACTAGGCCACCGCGACCAGCCTCCTTCCGACTCAACCTTCGGACAGGATCAGGATATTTTGACAATTCGATGTGGACTTGTATTTTTAATCGCAATTTCGACGAAGCGGTCGATGAGAAGGATAATTAGGGTGGTTTAGGGCAATTACAGCTAGCTAGCAATTTGAAGCTGCTGCAAGCAGAAGCATGCCAACGGAGAAGAAGAAGCCTTGCTCCGAGAGAGACGACGGAGCATTCGCCGTTCTCCCGCCGGAATGCATCGCCCACGTGCTCTCCTTCACAACGCCACGGGATGTCTGCCGGGCGTCCTTGGTGGACAAGACCTTCCTCGCCGCCGCTGAAACCGACGCGCTGTGGGAGCGCTTCCTGCCGTCCGATCGCGTGGAGATCCTGTCGCGAGCCGTTGATCCTGTCGAGTACGCCTCCAACAAGGAGCTCTACTTCCGCCTCTGCAACCCGATCCTCGTCGACCAAGCCAAAATGGTAGGCAGCTAGCTAAATTATATTATCTGGCCGGCTACAAATTCATTTGCACTTGGATAGATTAAATAAAAGGTTGAATAAATCTATTAATTTTATTCTTTTATATATATATATAAAATTTTTTGTTATAGAGGTGTCCGGTCAAAATTAAAAAAATCACACATCTATCTCTCCACTATAATATGCATGTATCGTCTCTCTCATATGCATATATCTAACACATGCATTATCTCTTACATAATTATAGTAATTATAATTTCATAATTATTATAATTATAATTATTTTTTATATTATAACAACTACGATTTTATAGTAGCAACTAATACATTATAACAGTTACTATATAGCAGTTGTTACTATATTATAATAGCTATTGTGTATTAGATATATCATGTTTAAAAATTAGAGATTACTGCATGTAATTATAATTATAGAAGAGAAAAAAAAATTTTATTTTAATTTAAGAGGAAAGATAAAAAAAATATTATATACAAATGAGAGAATGAGTAAAAAAAATTAAATTTTGACCGTGACACCCCGTACTATGAGAGTTGTCTAAGAACGATGCTTAAATTTATTGTACATGATAATATATATATATTCCACCCATCGATTAGATGAACAACATCCAACATGACCAATTTCGATTATATATTATTTTTAATTGTGCGGTTGTGATATATGATGATGCAACTTTGAGCAGAGCTTCCAATTGGAAAAAGCAACGGGGAAGAAGTGGTACATGATATCTGCGGAGAAGATGCAGGTGACGTGGGGGAACACCCCGCAGTATTGGAGATGGGTTTCTCTAAAAGAATCGAGGTAATTAACCGACAGTGGAATTTAATTTAAATGAAATGTTTAGTTTATATAATAATATATTATTTTTTTCAAACCCATGCATAAGTTTTGTTTATATATGAATTTTGATTTATATATTGGCCTGGTTTCAGATTTGCTCAAGTGGTAGAACTTTTGGCTGTTTGTTGGCTACATATTTGTGGTTGGATCGACAGTCGACTCTTGTCTAATGACACCACATATGTTGTTTACCTCGTCTTTAAATTAACTCCCGATGCATTTGGCTTTGATTCAGCTTCCCAACTTGCCTCTGTGAAACTAGGGGCCTATGCATCAGAAATGCATGTCTCTTTAATGCTAGACGATGACGACGATGAAGAAGACGACAACCAAGGCATGGAAGAGACAGAGAACACAAAAAAATAAGGTTGAGAGAGGATGGATGGCTACAAGTCGAGTTGGGCGAATTATATAACAATGAAGGGGATGAAGGGGAAATGGAGGCTACATTGTGGGAGATACAAGAACTACATTGGAAACAAGGTCTTATCATCCAGGGCCTTGAGATCCGACCAAAGAAGGGACAATAAAATATGCAGTTATATATAATTCATTATCAGTGTAGTTTAATTTATATAATTATAAGTGCACTTTTATATTATTATATATTGCGTGCAGTGGTTTAGTTTTAAACTTGTTCAGTAACAAACTTCTAGACCCAGTTTGTCCTAAAACATTCAGAGATTTCATGATAATTAAGGTTTGTTTGCTTAATTAGCTGCATTTAATCAAACATTTAGCTACCTAAATATAATAATTTTATTGGTCTAGTGTCATATCATTTTTGTTATAAGAGAGTTCCTTAATTACTCGCTTATTATTTATTTATTTTTTTTAAAAATACTGTATTTGTTCAATTTTAGCCATTATTAAACTATATAAAATTATTTGTATAATTGACTAAGATAGAAAATTACAATTAATTGACGTGGCAATAAATTGACACCAAAAAATTAAGTGTTTATCCATCTCATTTTGAGAAATGCCCTTCATAATTTCACCCAACAGTATGATTCTAAAATCAGCAAAATCAATAAAAAAAAATTAACAAATATAAATTTTCGTTTAATTTTATAGGTAAACTAATTTTTAAATTTATAAGGTATTTTTTTTTGAATTTTTGAATGATCAAGCTATTTTGTTTTTAGTGAGACATCACCTGATTGCATAATTTATTTGTCTTTAAAAAAATAAGAAACCATGGAATACTAATTCAGTTTACTTGCTACTAATCTTTTTTAATAAAGAATAAAAATTTGAGCTTTTTAATTTCTAACCATCAAACTTAATCGAAGGAAATCTGATTAGTTGAAATTTGCTCTGTTTCTTATCTTTATTTTTTGCTAATTTCAGTCCCTCAATTTTGAAAACAAACTATTTGAGGAAATAAAGGATATTTTAATCTAGAAAATAGAAGGGGCTCTGTTTGTCTATTTCGAAACTGAGGTGCTTGATTGAGACATTCCTCAACATTAGTTTAAGCAATTTTGGAACAAAAAGGGCTTGATTTAAAACATTTTCCAAAATTAAGGATCGTAATTGAATGGTTGATTAAGAATATTAAGCTGATAAATTATGGATGTATGAAAACTTGCATCCTAAAACTCATTGATTATCCACCGTATAATATACAGAGGTCATCTTGTGACTACCAAAACATATATCAATGTGATAGTAAAGTTGAGCACCTATATCAATTTTTTTATCACTATCTCGAAAATTTAGGATAAATAATTTATTTTATTGAATTTAGATAATCATTTTTCACTACACACTACATCAACTATGCTAAAATTTTCATTATTTTTTAATTTTTGTTATTATTTTCTTATCTTTCTTCTATTTTTTTATTATTATATTTATAGTATGAGTAGAAGGAGAGAGATTGAAAAGAATAAGCAGAAAAAGAGAAATTGAAAAGAAATTCAGATAATAGATAGGGTAACTGATGTAAAGACTTTTTTAACTATCATATCTAAAATTTAGAATAAAACCTTTAGATAGAATAATTGATAATTAATTACATTACAACTAGACATTAAAAAAAAATTGCTAAGACTTTTGAAGGCATAATTATCCCAAAATTATAGTAATTTATCAAAAGACATTTTTAAGTTTCTGAATTAACAAAAAAAAATACATACTACTTTAATATTTATTAGCATATTTAATTTTATACTCTTTCCATTTTACCTTCCCTGCCAAATCTAACTTTTTTATCTTTTCTTTTTTTCTTTCCTCTCTCTTATCCATGCAACCTCTCTTCTTTTTGCTTTCCTCTCTCTCTTTCCTCCTTCTTTTTGCATTTGTCTTCCCTCTCCACTCTCTCTTTTTTACATGCATGCATAAATATCATACCTATATTAGACCTGATATGATTCTATATCAGGCACAATGTGGACCTGATATGATTCATATTAGGTTTAACATTGGTCCACATTAGGGTTTAGAATTGATTCTTTTTTATTATATTTTAACACGCCCGAAGAAGTCGAAATTAGCAATAGATGGCACCGTTGGATTGCTTACAGTCTTAGAAATCCATAGGGTCTAAAATGAGTTCAATCGGATATGTCTAGGTCAATAAGTGGATTTTGGTCACAATTCACTCATGGACCTAGACATGTTCGATTGGACCTATTTTAGGTCCTGAGAATTTTTAAAACTGCAAGGAGTTCAACGGTATCATTCATTGCCTATTTTAGCTTCTTCGGAGGTGTTAAAATATAATAAGGAAGAATCAGTTTTAAACCTCAACATGACCCTGATATGGATATATATTAGGCCCACACTAGGATTTAGAGCCAATTCTTTCAATTACATTTTGGTGGATTCAAAATCCACTGATGGACCTAGATATGTCCGATTGAATCCATTTCAGGTCCTATGTGTTGGAGCAATCTAGGTGCCCTAAGTTTTGATGTTTGGGCAAAGGTTTAAGTTAGGTTTATTGTTGTACTTGATATGCATTGTGAGTGTGCAGGATACAGGTACAACAAGGAAAGTCCAAGTGTGATCTTGGCAAAGGAGGAAAGTCCAAGGATGAGTCTTGGCGGTGTAAGTCCAAGTATGTAGTCTTGGCAACGTAAGTCCAAGTGTGACTTGGCAATGGATGAAGTCCCGGAGGTGAGGAGCCTCTTGGCAAAGGAAGACCCGACAATAATGACAAGGCCGATGGAAGTTCCAGAAGGCAAGACGTGAAGGATGGGGAGGCATCCGAGGGACGCAAGGCTGATGAAGGAGGCTAGAAGGCTAGGTCTAGATTGGTCGGGCGAAAACGAGTGTTGAGTGAATGTACTCGAGGTAAAATCCTAGAATTAGGGTTTACTGTAGCAGTACTGTAGCGTTACTATAGCAGTACTGTAGCAGTCGACTGGTGCACTGTAGATAGCCGTTGAGAGAGTCGTTGGGCTGACACCAGTCGACTGATGCAAAGACCAGTCGACTGGTAACGAGCAAATCAGCTTATTGATTTGTTCCAAGCTCTATAAGAAGGAGCTTGGGATGGCCGGCCAAGGTGACGAAATTAGACTTGGTTAAAGCCTAATTAGTAGTCACCAAAGTGCTCAAGGATCTCTTGTGTCCAAGTGTTCTTGGTTGAAGTTGTGGTGAGGTTTCTCCACCCACAAGGAGCGGTTTGAGCTAGCCGGAGTTTCCGGGGACTAATCCACCGACGGATTGAGGGATCGTCCACCTTACGGACAGCCGTGGAGTAGGAGCATCATCTCCGAACCACGTTACATCGACGTGCATTGGTTTGCTTGTTCTTTTCTTTATCTTTAGCTTTCGTATTCGTAATTTGTATTGTATTATTCCGCTTGCGCACTAACGAATACGTAGGAAGCCATCGATTTGGGTGAGACGCTATTCACCCCCCCTCTAGCGGGCACATCGGTCCCAACAAGTGGTATCAGAGCGAGGGCGCTCTTCTACGGACTAACCGCCAAGAGAGCAAGAAGCTAGAGGAAGAAGAAGATGGAGTCCGAATGACCACTCGGATGGGATATCCGAATTCCACCTCCGTATGACAAAGAAGACTTCAATTATTGGAGGAAGCGGTTGGAGACATGGTTCCAAATGGATTGGAACCAATGGGTTGTCTTGAGTGACCCATTTGAAGCTCCTACGGACAAGAAGGGTAAACGCCTCCGACCTCGTCATTGGACCGAAGAGCAACGAGAGCAATCGGAGGCGGACAAGGAGGTAACGAGAATTTTGCATAATTTACTACCTTCTAATATTTTGTTGAGTGTAGGTGGAACCACAAATGCAAGTGATCTTTGGAAAAAGATCATTGCCTATCATGAAGACCCTATAAAAATCCAAGGAGTGGAAGAGCCCAAGGAAAATGGCTCATTGGTCCAAGAAGAGAAGGAGCAATCCGATGTTGATAAGAGGTCAACATTCGAGGAGGAAAAGGAAGAGGAGGAAGAGAAAGAGAAGGAAGAGGTGGAAGAGGAGAGATCTTCCACATCCTCAAGAGATGAAGAAGTGGAAGAGTCCACATCAGAGGAAGAAGAGAAATCCGAGGAAGAGGAGATCTTGGAAGCTCAACCCTCTACTTCAACTACCAAGAAGAGCATAAAGGACCACATCAAATGTTTTGAGTGTGGTAAGATGGGGCACTACAAGAGTAGGTGTCCTTCGCTCAAGAAGGTAAAGAAGGTAAACCCTAAACTCACTAAAGTTAATTTAGAAACTAATGTGAGTTGTAGGAAGAAGAAGAAGGAGAAGAAGCACATTAGGTGCTTTACATGTGGTGAGTGGGGTCACTACCACACAAAGTGCCCAAGGAGAGGAGAGCTCAAGAAATTGGCGCACTTGAAGAAGTGGGAGAAGAAGGAAGCTTCCAAGGTAAAAACCAAGGTATCATTTAATGAATCCATTCCGTTGACACATGATAAAAATCATGCTAGAAATAACTCTTATCATCTTAATGCTATTTATCATGAGAATAGGAGGCATGATAACCTTAAGGATAAATATATTCCTCCTTATGCTAGATTTACCACACCTAAGGTTAGGAAGATAAATAACAACTTAGGCAATAACATCAAGGATTTTAGATATAAGCCTAAAAATATAAATGCTCAAAGATTAAATGAAAACCCAAAATCTAGGGATTTATGGAGTGAAAATCAAGTCTTGAGGACAAGACTTGATAATTTAGGAAGGACCTTAGCAAGAATGGAAAACATGCTTAGGGGTCAAAATGAGCATAACCTAGGAAAAGTTAGACAAGAGTCATCCAATGGCGATAGGGGTTTGGGATACAAACCTAAAGCCAAGGAGGATGTAACTTTTTTTCATAGGGTTCCATATAACTATGGGGTCAACCCTAGGTGTAGAGGTCAAGTCAAAGATACTAGGGAAGGAATCCCTAAGAGTACTTTTGACAAGACAAATGTGACTAAGACTTCTAAGAAGTCTAACAAAGTCACAAAGAAGGTCGCAAGGGAGGCCATCCCTAGAAATGACCTAGTAGAGGTGACCAAGGCTTCTAAAAAGCCTAGAAAGGTCCTTAGGAAGGTATCTAGGGAAGTCATCCCTAGTGAGTACCTAGAACATCCAAGGAGCACCAATAGGTTGTGGGTTCCTAGGAGCATATTCTCTACACCCTAGATAGGTTTAGAGAGTGTCAACTCCAATTGGAAGGGTATTTAACCCAAACTTGTTAAAGTTGACACTTGAGAGCATTTTCAAGATTATTGTTAACCTATGAAAATGAAAAGGATTGTAGGGTTACTCTTTGAAAGAGTAATATATGTGTCAAAATTTGAGGAGTTAAATATAATTTAAATTGACACACTAGAGAGAAGCAAAAGTAATGCCAAATTTGGAATTCGACATTTTCTTATGGAATTAAGGGAAATGCAAATCTTAATCCAAATTGTCACTCTTGGAAAGAGTAACATGTGCCAAATCTTAAGGAATTATGTTTGAATTAAATTGGCATAATGTGGAAAAATATAAGAAATACCAAATTGGGGTTTTGGTATCTTCTTAGGGTAATTAAAGGAAAATCTAGGTCCTAATGTAAGATGTTTACTCTTTAGAAGAGTAAAATGTGTCAAACTTTGAGGTTTTGAACTTAATTTAAATTGACACATTTAGAAAAGGATAAGAAATGTCAAGTTGGAGTTTTGACATTTTCTTAGAAGGTTAAAGGCGAATCTAAGTTTTAATTTGATTTCATTTACTCTTGGAAAGAGTAAAATGTGCCATACTTTGAGGAATTTGTTTAACTTAAAATGGCACAAATTTAGAAAGAAATTAAAGAAATGTCAAGTAGGGGTTTGGCATTTTCTTGATAAAATTAGGCAATCTAGGGTTAAATTTTGAGTTAGCTAGGGTTAAGAATACTTAGATAGGTAATCTAGGTAAATTTTATTTATGCTAACTTGCCATGATTGTTTGCCCATCATATGTCATGACATCATATTTAACATTCACATTTTATTATGAAAAATACAAAAATACCATGTCATGTCATACATACATCATGTAGCTATAACATGCTTTGCTTTTGAAAATTACTTATTTTGATGTATGTCATTAATCATCATGCAGTATGTCAATTTCTTTATAATTAAGGACAAAAGACATTTATTATGTATGTAAATGTTCCAACAAGAGGGATAATATCAAGTGACATCCTAGATGGATGATCATGATTTTTACAATGCCTAGATAGAGATGCATGATCCCTTAGTTTAGGGCAAGACCAAATATACATCTCACAAAGAACTATAAGGTGACTTGTATGTGTTTTAATACACGTTAGATACAAGTGAGATGTTAAGATGGTGAACAAAACTCAAGATGTTGATCTAGTGCATCTTGTTGAGTTTTAGGTTCATCAAAACACATAGTTATGTGTCTTCCAATCATTGGGAAAGCTAATGTACAAGTCATGTGCATTGAGCCCAAAGAACGTGGTTGGATATTGGTTTTGAAAATGATTTCAAAATACTTTTGAAAAACCTTGGTGAAGACTATCTTTTGATAGTAATCATCATTGAAAAGTTAGATACAAATTAGGAGAAAACATTGAAGTTTTCAAGAGTTTTCAAATTTGTGTCAATCTTTGAAAATAGGAAGTAGTTTCATAGAAAACTATTTTTCCATGATAAAGTATACCCTAAATAATGTTTCCATGAGTTTTCATGATGAAAACAAGTATGGATTGGTTAAGAAAAACCAAAGTGAAGTTTCGGTTGAGGTTTAGTTTCATTATTGAATTTTGAACCTCAAAACTTTGAGTTTTGGTTTTCCTAATTATTTAGGAACCCCAAGTCATTGTTGGTACAATGATAGAAGTTTGACCATATTTTTAGGGGGAGTTACACTTTGGAAACATAAAAATCTTTTCCAAGACCAAAAGGAGGTCAAGTGTTAAGGTAGCACATAACATTGGTATGAGAGGTGTTACCAAGGACAAGGGAGAATCATCCAAGGCCAATAAGAAGGAATATGTTAGGGTAGCATATAATTATAGTAAGGATGAGGTGTCCAAGATTGAGGACAAGAAGAAATTAATCAAAGACAAGGCGTCTAAGGTTAAGAAGGTGAGTCTTGTAGGCCAAGTGTCACCTGAGGTGCACCAAAATGGCCTAGTCATAGTAAATGAGTCACCTAGGGAGGTGGATAAGATTAAGAGCTCAAGGGGGAGCTCAAAGAGTCTTTGGGACATATGTTAAATGATCTTAAGTGAACCAAGATGTGCCAAAGGGATTAGAGATAGATTTGAGTCTCTACTATACTTGGTTGGCACAATTGGGTTAAGTTTTTTGCATGGAAATATGAATTGGGTTCATATTGCATGAAAATTAGTTTTTGATGTATAGATGCCATATAAACTCATGCTAGGAAAGTATTGTGGTTTGGTATGGGCAGATACATCAAGAGGAAGCCAAAACTAGGACTTTAGGTCAAGGTTCAATTGAACAATTTAGCTAGTTTTGAATTTTGTGTCAATCTTAGGATCTGTGATAAATATATTTATATATATATTTTTCCCAAGTATACAAGGGTACAATAGACCTCTCCACAAAATTTGGGGGTTTTTGGAGGTCTAGGGAATTTCTGGTGCATTTCTGAAGTTAGCTTGAAAAGGCTGATTTTTGCAGAAATAGGGTGCCAGTCGACTGGTGCAGATACCAGTCGACTGGTAACAATGTTTTTGAGCACAGAATGTTTCTGTAAACTCATTTTGTCGATACCAGTCGACTGGTGACGATACCAGTCGACTGGTAACAGTATATTTCGACCACAGAATGCTTCTGTAAGGTTCTGTCGAAGGGGGCAGTCGACTGGTACCTAGTTCAGTCGACTGATACCAGCCTAAAAGTGTTTTTCAACATTATTCTTGACCGTGTCAACTCGTTTAAATATATGAGATCCATGGGGGATAAATACATGAGTTTAGGATCAATTTGGATGACATGTTTTCAACAATTGGGATATTGTTGGAGCTCTTTTTGATGTATGGCAAAGGGGGAGAAGTCTAGGTTTAAGTGGGAAACCTATACACCTTTGCAAGAAATCCTAACTCGAGGGAGAGCTTAGGTGAAGGGGGAGCGATTGTTTAGGCAAAGGGGGAGAAGTTTACCTTTGCGGGAAATCCTAGCTCAAGGGGGAGCTTAGGTGAAGGGGGGGCCTAGGGATTTAGGTTCCATTATTTATGTATGAGTTGATTTGCATATTTATTTGCATATATATTGCATTTATGTTTCCCTAACTTAAACAGGTTGCCAAACATCAAAAAGGGGGAGATTGTTGGAGCAATCTAGGTGCCCTAAGTTTTGATGTTTGGGCAAAGGTTTAAGTTAGGTTTATTGTTGTACTTGATATGCATTGTGAGTGTGCAGGATACAGGTACAACAAGGAAAGTCCAAGTGTGATCTTGGCAAAGGAGAAAAGTCCAAGGATGAGTCTTGGCGGTGTAAGTCCAAGTATGTAGTCTTGGCAACGTAAGTCCAAGTGTGACTTGGCAATGGATGAAGTCCCGGAGGTAAGGAGCCTCTTGGCAAAAGAAGACCCGACAATAATGACAAGGCCGATGGAAGTTCCAGAAGGCAAGACGTGAAGGATGGGGAGGCATCCGAGGGACGCAAGGCTGATGAAGGAGGCTAGAAGGCTAGGTCTAGATTGGTCGGGCGAAAACGAGTGTTGAGCGAATGTACTCGAGGTAAAATCCTAGAATTAGGGTTTATTGTAGTAGTACTGTAGCGTTACTATAGCAGTACTGTAGCAGTCGACTGGTGCACTGTAGATAGCCGTTGAGAGAGTCGTTGGGCTGACACCAGTCGACTGATGCAAGGACCAGTCGACTGGTAACGGGCAAATCAGCTTATTGATTTGTTCCAAGCTCTATAAGAAGGAGCTTGGGATGGCCGGCCAAGGTGACGAAATTAGACTTGGTTAAAGCCTAATTAGTAGTCATCAAAGTGCTCAAGGATCTCTTGTGTCCAAGTGTTCTTGGTTGAAGTTGTGGTGAGGTTTCTCCACCCACAAGGAGCGGTTTGAGCTAGCCGGAGTTTCCGGGGACTAATCCACCGACGGATTGAGGGATCGTCCACCTTACGGACAGCCGTGGAGTAGGAGCATCATCTCCGAACCACGTTACATCGACGTGCATTGGTTTGCTTGTTCTTTTCTTTATCTTTAGCTTTCGTATTCGTAATTTGTATTGTATTATTCCGCTTGCACACTAACGAATACGTAGGAAGCCATCGATTTGGGTGAGACGCTATTCACCCCCCCTCTAGCGGGCACATCGGTCCCAACACTATGAATTTCTAAAACTTCAAGGAGTCCAATGATACTGTCTATTGCTTATTTCAGTTTCTCCAGAGGTGTTAAAATGCAATAAGGAAAAATTGATTCTAAACTCCAACATGGACCCAGCCCCGGTCCTAACAATCAGGAGGCCCGGGGCGAAACGATCAAAATATGTCCTTAATTTTTTTTTCATAAAGTAAAAATTATTTATAATGACTTCTTCTAGCTTTTCTAGATGCAAAATCATCTATAATATTATTAATTTCAATGTTTTCTAAAATCTCTTTTTCAATAGATAAAATTGCTAATCCATTCAATCTCTTTTGTGACATTGTTGATCTTATGTATGTTTTTAACAATTTTAATTTTGAGAAACTCCTTTCAGCTGATCCTACGGTAACAGACATAGTTAACAATATTCTATAAGCAATTGCAACATTTGGATAACAATCTATATTTTTCACAAAATTAAGAATATCAATTGCTGACATTATCTCATTTGGTAAAGTCACTTATAATATTTTTAATTCCGTAAACAAATCATCTAACTCAACATCTAATGAATTTTCATGTGTAAAAGTGGATGTTAAATTAATACAACATTTTCTCAACTCATCATTATCTAATGATTTTAATGTTTTCGAATCAAACCAAAAACCAAATATATTTTCAAATGTTTTCATTTCATCAAATCTACTTTTTAAAGAAGAAATTGTCATGTCTACAACAATCAAAAAATAATCAATTCTAAAAGATTCTTCCAGTGATAGTAGAATTTCATCATCTTCTTTCTCATCAAATTATTTTTTTTTCTAAAAATACGAAGTTTCATTGAAAATATTGGCTCTATATTCATATCAGATGCAAGACTTTTAGCAATAGTCAAATTTGTTGCAAAACCATCGTTCCTATATTTTTCAAAATATGATATTACACCATCTAATTGTTTCATAGCACAATCAATGCACATAGATTTTGATTGTAACTTCTTACTTATCATGTTTATAGCAAATAAAATGTCATACCAAATAACCATACCAAGTAAAAATTCAAAACTTTCAATTGAGTTAATTATACTTTCAGCTTCACTTTTAGACTTTGCATCATCACAAATGTTATATAACTCTAATAAAGCACTTCGCACTTCAAGAGCCTGAAATCTAATAGCTTGAACACTTTTAATATGACTTTCCCAATATGTGTTTAAAAAGATTTGACAGTTAATCCTTTCACATTATCAAGTAAAACTTTCCATCTTTTAGGAGAACTTGAAAACAATGTATATATGCGTTGGACTACTAAAAAAAAAAAACAGCTTTAACACAAGAATGTGTCATATCACTAAGAGTCAAATTAAGACTATGACAAGCACATGACATGTATAACGCTCTTGGATTTATTTCAAGCAACCTCTTTTGAACTCCTTGGTGTTTTCCTTTCATATTAGAACCATTATCGTAACATTGACCTCTAATATTTTTAATACTAAGATCAAGTGATTTTAATACATTTTTTAATTGATTAAAGTCCAAAACCAGATGTATCATTAAATTTTAGAAACTCTAAAAAATACTCTTCTATCTTCACATTGCTAGACGATATATTAACACATCGTATTATGAAAGTCATTTGTTCTTGATGACTTATATCTGGAGTACAATCAAGAATTACTGAAAAATATTTTACCTCCTTAATTTTCTTAATGATAATACTTCTAACATTATCAGCTAAAAGAGAAATCAACTCATTCTGAATTTTATAACCAAGATAATGATGATGAATTTCATGATTTTGAATGCATCTAATATGATCTTGCATCAGAACGTCAAATTCAGCAATCATTTCAATCAATCCTAAAAAGTTTCCATTGCTTTCTTGGTATAGTTTCTCATTAGATCCTTGAAAAGCCAAACAACGTTTAGAAAGACATTTTACAATTACTAATATTTTTGTAAGAACTTGTCTCCAACGCTCTTTTTCTTTAGAGATTTCTCGTTGTAGATCTTTATCAATTGTTTCATTTTTATCTAATCTCATTTTTAATTCTTGTAACGACCACCCTTTTTACTACTACTCTCTAAGGGCGATCGTTACCTAACTACTACTCTACTTACTAATGTCACTGATGCTGTTATTAGCATCAGTTAGATTTATCACGGCTCAGAGGAATTCCTACCGAAAAATTTCGACAGAATCTCCCCTGTACCGGTGACCAAATCCATAATACAAACAACATATACGCAGCCACGGGCGGCTGGAACACATTTTTCACAACCACGTAGTAATAAAATCACACTATAATCAACGAAAACTAGTCTAGCAATAAGAACTAAACATAACTCCAAGAGTAGGACATGATAAGCTACAAATACGAATCAAACTCAATCACAATCTCACAAAACTTCATAATAGTATTTAAGAAGAGAACTAAAACATAAACTCTAAACAGATAGGTCCTGAAGATTTGCTAGCAAATTCTAGATAGATCTCTCCATAGTCCAGTCATCACACACCTTCATCACCACCACCACCCTGTCGCCTCCCTTTCATATCTTAGCTTTTCTTTTATCTGCAGTAGGAGGAAAAATAAAACTATAAGCGAAACACTTAGTAAGTACTAATCTATCTCACAAAACTCGAAGTGCATAAAAATAATGCAACAATACTAAATCTGAAATGCTAAAAGGAAAGATGCATGTACTCATGGTATACAGAAATAAAGCTGAATACTAAATATGCTTACTAACTGACAGAAAAATAATGAAACTACTACTGTAGACTTAGAATTAAATAACTAAACTTCTATTGATTCTAAGCATAATACTCGTTTTATTTTCTTATATCTTTATACTAGAAATTAATCTTTTAATTTCTCTTTCACTTTCTTCTCTTTTTTCTTTTCTTTTCTTCTTCTTTGGGCCCAGACTTAGTACCATCTTTGTTTTGTGCGCTCTCTAATAGTGACTGAGGTAGCGAGCCTCTAGTCCTATGAGGTAAAGACCTTGGTCTTACCAGGGCTAAGACCTTTGAATTGGTCACCTGGATTTATTTAACGACAACCTTGGAAGTCGGGTACTAGCCTCTTACTTTAATTTACTAGTTATTTCTTTTTAACTAAACTCTAGTCTTTTCTTTACTCATACTTCTCATACTCCTTGATTAGAGCTTATTAGAATCCTGTAGATATATCTAACAAGTGTAGGATTACAACTAACCAAACATGCTATATAAAAATAATATAAGGGAAGCAGATCTGAACTTTCTAAGCATGTTATAAAACAAAGCAAAGGAAAGCAAATCTGAACTTACTAATCATGCTATAAATAGAGCAAAAGGAAGCAATTTTGAGCTTACTAATCATGCTATAAAATAGAGAAAAAGAAAGCAACTTTGAGCTTACTAATCATGCTATAAAATAGAGCAAAAGAAAGCAACTTGCTGGAATTTATGGCAGCAGGTAGACCTACCCGGATGCAACATTTAAGAACTAAAGACATGCTTAAAACACAACCACAGGCTGGAATTAGGGGTTGTTCGGCTTAACAATGAATTCAAAACAGAAATTCTATGCAAGAAATGCTCTAATCTACATGGTATAAAGAGCTAACAACATAGGCAGAACATGCTATTACTTAACTGCATAAGGAAATTAATAGCATAAGCAAGAAATGCTACAATCTACCCGGTATATGGGAACTAATAGCACAAGACAGCTACATATCAAACCCCAAACCCTTCCCTTCTTATATCCTTAATGAACTCACGGCAGCAACCATGAACTGACAATCTGTACGGTATGATCCAAAACAAAGGAAGAAATTAAAACTCCAACTTGAGCTTAAAATCTGTTCATACTCGGAACATTAATTAGGGCATCCAAAAACTACACCTAATACTTCGTATTCTTCCCTTATGACTCACGGCAGAGAGCCCAAAAGGACCAAAAATCTCTACAACATGCTTTGAATTCAAAATGAACAAAGAACCCGATTTCTTAATCTTAACATGCTGTGCTTGTATAAAGGAGAGGTCGAACTTGCTGTGCAGCCAAATACTAAGAGTCTAGGGTTCATGCTATATATATATATATATATATATAAACATTTAACACTTGTGGGCCCCTCCCAAACTTGGGGCCCTGGGCAATCGCCCAGGACGACCCGACCTCTGGGCTAGGGCTGCATGGACCACGTTGGACCTGATATGTATCCATATTAGGTCCACGTTGGATCTGATATATATTTATATCATACCCAATGTGTCCCTGATATAGATATATATTAAGCTCACTTTAGGCCTGAGATAGAATCCTATCAGGTCCACGTTGGGCCTGAAATCGAATCATATCAGGTCCACGTTGGGTCTGATATAAAAACATATCAGACCCAATGTGGGTCTGATATTTATGCATACATCCAAAGAGAGAGAGAAGAGGAAAGAGAGAGGGAAGAGAGAGAAGAGGGAAGAGAGAGAAGAGGAAAGAAAAGAGAGGTTGCATGGATAGAAGAGAGGAAATAAAAGAGAGGTTGCATGAATAAAAGAGAGGAAAGAGGAAAGAGAAGAGAAAAAAAATTAGATTTTGATTGGAAGGGTAAAATGGGAGGAGTACAAAATTAAATGTGCCCTTTGATAAATATAGATGCACCATTTAGAGCAACTGCAACGCGGCGTTAATGCTGCGTTATAACGCGGCTGTTCATTTAACGCCGCGTTACAGTTGCCAACGCGGCTTTAAAGCGCTTGAACGCGTTCAAGCGTTCATGGGGTGGGCCAGGGCGGGCCCACCCCATGTGTAAACTTTTTTTTAAAATAACAACTTATTTTTTTAAATAATGGCTAGTTATTTTTAAATGTAAATTTTTAAATTAAAAATTAAATAACGGCTAGTTATTTAATAGTTATTTTTTAACGGCTAGTTAACGGCTAATTCCAAATTTCATCTATAAATAACCATCAATATGCACACATATTTTCATTCCAACTCACTACTCTTTCAATTCTACTCTCTAAATTCTCTCCCCATCTATTTTTTTCAAGTTCCTACCATCTTATTTTCTATCCGAAATGGATGAAAATAATAGGATATTTTTTACAAATTTCTTGAATTCTACAAACAACTCGCAAGAATATTCATCTTCCCAAAATCCACAAATTCCACTAAATTATCAATACCCACATCCATTTCCCAATATGTCATTTTCTCCACAAAATCTTTAAAATTTCCAAGGTTTTGGAAATTCTATGAATCATCTGAATTACACCCCTCAAGGTCCATATCAACCGCTTCCAGCCGAATATTGGTAAAACATGAGTCATCTGTATTTCATGCCGTTGGTTGTTCATGGATATGGTACCCCGCACACAACTGGTATGTCTTATTGGTGCGGGAAGCATCCGACGATCGAACCTTAGTTTTGATAATGACAAAGGATTCAAAGTTAAGTTAGTGTGTGATCTAACATGTTTGAATGAGTGTTTCAGGAAAGTCCTAACTGCGGTTAGGCAGGTGAAAAACCCTAAGGGGTGGTAACCTTAGGTCCTAGGGGCGGTAACCCTAGGTGGAGGAAAATCCTAAGGGGCAGTAACCTTAGGTCCTAGGGGGCGGTAACCCTAGGTGGAGAAAATGCCTAGGGGGCGATAACCCTAGGTCCTAGGGGGTGGTAACCCTAGGCGAAAAGTCCAGTCGGTTTGGAGGACCGGACTGGCATCAGGTAAATCTCCTGAGTGGAGTAGGTGAGGACGCGTTCCCCGTAGAGGTAGGGATCCGAAGTCAGACTCGGACAGTCCGAAGACTGTCAGCTCTTTTTCACTTATGAATTATCAGATTCTAACATTGTCTTGCAGGGTATACAATTGCTCGGACTAACCTTGTTTTACAGGAGAAGCGGCTCCTGGAAAAAGGAGGTCCGGGCGCCCGGGACCAACTTTTATCCCCTGCGCGACTTCGCGACGTGGAGCAACCTGGTTGGCTGGCCACGTCACACTCCAAGCGCCCGGAAAGGTCCCAAGCGCCCGGAACCTCATATAAAAGGAGGGTTGAGGTGCAGCTTTAAGAACAACAATCTTCTAAGCATTCTCCGTGCGACAAGCTGCTAACGTCTCGACTCAGAAGTGCTGCAACGACAACCCGGAGCTTCAGTTTTAGTCTTTTTATTGTCGGTACAATATTCTTTTCTGCTTAAATTGTACTTAACTTGTAATAGCTTTTACGAATTATAGTTGTTGCCCACCGGAAGCGATCAAGGATCGCGGGCCTTCGAGTAGGAGTCGTCACAGGCTCCGGACGAAGTAAATCCTTCGTGTCCACTTTATTTACTTTCCGCTGCATTATTTCTGAACAAGCTTTTACGATTTTGAAAAACGAAATAGCCACGAGCGCTATTCACCCCCCCTCTAGCGCTTTCGATCCATCAATTGGTATCAGAGCGGAGTCATTTTGAATCAGTGCAACCACCATTCAAAATATTTTTTTCGTGGTATTTTTTTGATTTTTGGAGTCGATTAGAATTTAGCCTCATAGCTATATTCTAATTCTTTTTCCCTCAAATCGGTTTTTCTCAGAATTGGTGCAACACCACCCGAGTTCGTAATCCATTTTTTTTCCTTCCGCACTACTAAGCCAGGACCAAGTCCTGGGACATTTTGTTAGTTGTTTTTCGTTTTAGGTTAATCTGAAATGGCCCTTCAAGAAGGTTACAGTACAGCCCGCCCTCCGCTATTCACCGGAGACGACTTCGGGTACTGGAAGGGTCGGATGGAGGCATATCTCCAGACTCACTTTGAAGTCTGGATGATTGTCAAAACCGGATTCCAACTACCATCTGATAGCGCCGGCAAACCACTATCGTACGAGGACTAGGATGCATCTTTGATCAAGAAGGTGGAAGCTAATGCCAAGGCAACCTGCACCCTCCAGTGTGACCTATCAAAAGAAGAACTCAACCGCGTCGGCCCCTTCAACAGTGCCAAAGAGTTGTGGGAGAAGCTAATTGAACTTCACGAAGGGACATCCGACACCAAAGTAAGTAAAAGAGACCTAATTTTTAATAAATTATTTAATATCAAATTGCAGGAAGGTGAAACAGCTGCCCAACTCCATGCCCGGATTCAAGATCTGCTCAATGGTCTTCATGCAATTGGACAGAAGGTAGACAACCGGGACATCATAAGGTATTCTCTAAACGCCTTTCCAAGGAACACCTTGTGGGCATCCATGGTAGATGCCTACAAGGTCTCCAAGGACTTATCTACCATTAAACTAGATGAACTTTTTGCAGAATTTGAACTTCACGAACAGACTAATGCACGCCCGACCGAGAAAGGGTTGGCTTTGGTTGCAGGAACAGGGAGATCGCTTGAGTCAAAAATCAAGCGGAGAACCGAACCTGAGTCAGAAGAAGAACCAGATTCGGAAGACGACGATGAACTTACAACCGAGATAGTCAACTTAGTAAAGAAGCTCTGCAAAAAGAAGGGCTTCAACAAAAAGGATCTCAGAAAGGCCATCCAGTCTAAAGAAGCCCAACCAAGCTCGAAGGTTAAATTCGAAGTGACCTGCTACGGGTGCAATCAGAAGGGTCACATCAAGGCAAATTGCCCGAACCAGAAGGATCCAAAGAAACCCAAAAGAAAGAAGGCATTGAAGGCAACATGGGACGAGTCTTCTTCCGAGGAATCCGACGACGAAGAACTAGAACAGACGAACTTTCTCGCCTTGACAGCCCGGGACTACACCAACGGATCCGGAAGTGAGGACAAATCGGAAGCCGAGTCCGAGAGAAGCCACGGATCCGCATCCGTTTCCGAAGGATCGAACCCCTCTGTAAGTAAAAATCGTTTATATAGCTTAATTAATTATTTAATGCATAAAGTAGCTAAGTCCAAGATTCGAATCAAATCGCTTCTAAAGGAGATAACACTCCTTAAAGAAACGCCTAACAACGAATCCTTAACTGATCAAGTTCAGACTGGAACCTCAACTCAAGTTCAAAAACTTGAGGAAGAGAATTCCAATCTGAAAAGTCAAGTAAAGGATTTGAAAACAACCCTAGAACGATTTTCCTTGGGATCCAAGAATCTTGACTTGATTCTTGGAACACAAAGGGCAATTTACAATCGAACTGGACTAGGATATAAAAAGAAATATAAATCTTACCTATCCTTAATAAACAAACCAAATAGTAAATCAGTCCAAGCTTGGGTTGCCAAGTCCAACCTGATCAATCAAGTAGGACTTGGACATTATTGGGTTCCTAAGGATCAAATACAATACCTCGATAAACCTTATCGAGGCTATGATCTAGGGGGAGCTAACAGAAAAACAATTAAAATTAATAATTAAAATTTAAATTCAAAATTCGTAATTAATAATTAAATTTAAATTTTAAAATTCGTAACTAATAATTAAAATTCAAATTCAAAATTCGTAATTAATAATTAAATTTAAATTTTAAAATTCGTAATTAAAATTTAAAATTCAAGTTCAAAATTCGTAATTAATAATTAAAATTTAAATTCAAAATTCATAATTAATATTTAAATTTAAATTTTAAAATTCATAATTAAAATTTAAAATTCAAGCTCAAAATTCGTAATTAAAACTTAAAATTCAAGTTCAAAATTCGTAATTAAAATTTAAAATTTAAATTCAAAATTCGTAATTTAAAATTCAAATTCAATTCAAATTCAAAATTCGTAATTAAATTTAAAAATTCAAATTCAAAAATTTGAAATTAATTATTAATTAAATTTAAAACTCAAAAATCAAATAGAAGGAGGGTCCAGAATAGCTGACAACTCCGAAATCTATTTACCCTACAGGGTAACCGAACTTAATCTACCCGAAATGGGTAAACAAGAGTAGATTACCCGGATGGGTAAATAAGGATAGATTAAAAAGGGTTAAATTTTAACTGAAAGCACAGTACTGGTAAAGTTTTTGGATGATAGTACGTTGGGAAAATTTGGGCATCACATGTCTAGGAAGATATGGCTTCGACCTGGTGCATTTGGCCAAGTGGAACTAACCAAAGCTACCCTTAAATGGATCCTAACTAGTTAGACCAAGGTTTAGTATTAAGTTCAATGGGTAGGACTATTTGGAAAACCTCAAAGGCTTGGTTACTTTAATGAGCTCCTTGTGACTCACCATAGCCCAGAAGTTTATCCAAAGAATGCTTACTTGTTTAACCCAAAGCTAAACCCGAATCTAACATAAAGTTAAACTAAGCCCTAAAAATTAAACTAATTCATCTCACAGAATAATAGGATCCCCTGATTGAAAACATAGATCGGGTGAGATGACTAAGCAAACTAAATTTTAAATGTTACTTAAGTCAAGTTAAACATTTTCAAAATTAAATTAACTTAAATATTTTCAAAATTAAATTAACTTAAATATTTTCAAAATTAAATTAACTTAAACATTTTTTTAATCAAATTAACTTAAACATTTTAAAATTAATTAATAAATTAACTTAAACATTTTTTAAAATCAAATTAAATTAAACATCTTCAAATTAAATTAACTTAAACATTTTCAAAATTGAATTAATTTAAATATTTCTCAATTAAACATCAAATCACCAAACAAACCCCCATAGAATTAACTCAGATTAAGTAAGATGCTAAATTAGGGACTTACTTCAATCAAACTGTCTTTTGATCCATCAACTACTTTATGTGTAGGAATTGGATCAATGGATGTTGGACAGTGGATGCTCCAGACATATGACTGGAGATAGGTTGAAGTTCACTAAGCTAAAACTAAAGAACCTAGGATCAGTTGCATTCGGCAACGATGGAAAACTGAAAGTAATCGGAAAAGGTAATATCGAACTTAATTCTGATTTTATTATTCGAAAAGTACTGTTAGTTGAAAATTTTAATTTCAATTTATTAAGTATAAGTCAACTATGCGATACTGGTTATTCAGTCAATTTTACCAAGTCTGAATGTATAGTCAAACATGTCGATAATCCAAAAATCATACTTAAGGGCACTAGGAAAGATAATGTCTACACCATTTATCTACTATCATCCTCAATAAAGTGTTTTCTAACACAACAAGAGGAAACTGAGTTATGGCACAGAAGACTCGGTCACACTCACACAAGACTCATTTCAAAAATGAGTCAAAATGGACTAGTTAGAGGGTTGCCCAAATTAAAAGTTATTGAAAACTCAATCTGTAATGCATGTCAACAAGGAAAACAAACCAAGTCCACCCACAAGTCAACCAATACGGTTAGAACTACCTATCTACTTGAGCTCCTTCACCTAGATCTATTTGATTCACATGGAGCCAAGTCACTAAGCAAGAACCAGTATTGCTTAGTTATAATTGATGACTACTCCAGGTTCACCTGGGTAAAATTTCTAAAAACAAAAGATGAAACCTTTGAAAAATTTAGTAATTTTTGCAAATTAACAGAAAATGAAAAAGATACTAAAATTAAAAGGATAAGGAGTGATCATGGAGGAGAATTTGAGAATCACAACTTCACTGAATTTTGTGAGATAAATGGGTACAAATATGAATACTCCTGCCCTAGAACCCCCCAACAAAATGGTTTAGTAGAACGTAAAAACAGAACCTTACAAGAAGCTGCTAGAACCATGTTAAACGAATATAATCCATCTAATCAATTCTGGGCTGAAGCAGTTAGTACAGCATGCTACATTCAAAATAGGATCTTAATTAACAAATTTCAAAATAAAACCCCCTATGAAATTTATTATAATAAAATTCCTAACTTAAACTATTTAAAAGTATTTGGGTGTAAAGTTTTTATTTTAAACACTAAAGACTACTTAGGAAAATTTACATCAAAAACAACCCCAGGAATATTTTTAGGGTACTCAACCACTAGTAGAGCATATAGAGTATATAACAAGAATACCCTAAAAGTAGAAGAAACAACAAATATAAAATTTGATGAAGACACTATAGATGAAACTGAAGATACAGAAAATGCTAATCCAATAAACAGAGAAGATGACGAAATTCAATCTGAACCTATTGAATCTGAAGAACAAATCACTAATTCAAATGACATACGACCAACCAGAACAAGCACAAATCACCCATCTGACCAAATCTTGGGTGATCCAACTGTAGGAGTAAGAACTAGGTCATCCTATAGAAACCAGAGTCAAATAGCCCTAATTTCAAAAATTAAACCCAAAACCTTAGAAGAAGCCCTACCAGACCCAGATTGGACTATAGCAATGCAAGAAAAATTGGCCCAATTTGAAAGAAATCAGGTATGAGAATTAGTGCCTAAACCCATTAACAAAACAATAATTGACACTAAATGGGTTTTTAGAAACAAACTAAATGATCAAGGTGAAATAGTAAGAAATAAAGTCAGGTTAGTAGCCAAAGGGTTCAATCAAATAGAAGGGCTAGACTATGATGAGACCTATGCTCCTGTAGCAAGACTTGAATCCATCAGGATGTTGTTGGCCTATGCAGCACACAAAGGATTCAAGCTATTTCAAATGGATGTAAAATCCGCATTCTTAAACAGATTTATAAAAGAAGAAGGATACGTAGGCCAACCCCCAGGATTTGAGGACATAGAACATCCAAATTATGTCTTCAGATTAAAAAAGGCCCTATATGGACTAAAACAAGCACCTAGGGCTTGGTATGAACGACTATCCAACTATCTAATATCAAAAGGGTTCAACCAAGGTCAAATAGACCCAATACTCTTTGTAAAAACCTTTGAAAACGACATCTTTATAGCCCAAATTTACGTCGACGATATTATTTTTGGATTAACCAACTCAAAGTTTCTAAAAGAATTTACCAAACTAATGGAAAATGAATTTGAAATGAGTCTAGTAGGTGAACTCAATTTCTTTTTAGGTTTACAAATTAAGCAAACCAAAGATGAAATTTATATTTATCAAACCAAATATGCTAAGGAATTAATTAGTAAATTTGGAATGGAAAATTCAAAAATCATTAATACACCAATGACTACTAATGATGTTAAAATTGACTCAGACTTAGAAGGAAAATCAGTAGACTTGAAATACTATCGAAGTACGATAGGAAGTCTATTGTATCTAACTGTAAGTCGACCAGACATCATCTTTGCAGTAGGTATGTTTTTAAGATATCAATCTTGTGCAAAAGAGTCTCACTTAACACTAGTAAAAAGAATCCTTAGGTATGTTAAGGGAACCCTAAACGTAGGACTTTGGTACCCTAGATCCTGCACCCTTGATCTAACCGGCTACTCTGACTCTGACTATGCCGGGTGCAAGCTAGATAGAAAAAACACAAGTGGCAGTTGTCAATTTTTAGGGCACTGCCTAGTAAGTTGGTCAAGTAGAAAGCAACACTGTGTTGCCTTATCTACCACTGAAGCTGAATATATAGCACTAGGTGAATGCACATCTCAATTACTATGGATGATGCATACCCTTAAAGACTATCAACTTGAATATCAAAAAACAAAAATCTCAATTGATAACATAAGTACAATAAATCTAACAAAAAATCCAATTCATCACTCAAGGACTAAACATATAGAAGTGAAGCACCACTTTGTAAGGGATCATGTAGCTAAGGGTGATATTGTACTCAACTATGTTGAGTCCAAATCAAACCTAGCTGACATCTTTACAAAACTCTTACCTGAACTTGAGTTCAGTACACTTAGAAGACAAATAGGAATGTGCTGGGTAGAATAGATACTTTCAATTCAGTCCTTTTAATGTTTTTTTTGTTACATTTTTATAACTTCTAGGCAAAATTTTGATTTTTCAAAATCCCTACTTTACTAGACTTTCAAAAGTTGGATTTAGCCTAGGATTTCCCCCTAGAAATAATGTTCCCCCAGGACTCAGCCAAAGCATCTCACAAACACCTAGGTTTACCTTGATTGTGTTTGTAAAACATAGAACGGTGTGAGATGTATAGGGTACAGCCTGGACTCAAGAATGCTTATTTCTGTGCATCAATATGAGTCTGGGCGTTAAATACGTGATTAACAGTAATCAAATCAAGTCTTCCAGCCTTAGTCAAATCTAACTGGATCAATTGACTTGACTTGACTAACCAAGTGAACACTGTTGCACTCTAGGCAATCAGCAAGTAGCTAAACGGTTAGACAGTTGGTGAAGGAAATAATAAGTTTAAGCATGTCTGTACTTAAGGGATCTGATACCTGATCAAAACAAATCTTGACTCATGCTTGGTCTTTAGGGCTCTGATACCTTACTAAAACAAAATGGCAAGCTATTAAACATTAAGGTTATCGCTTCTCCTTTGCCTTAAGTATTCTTGAAATTCATTTCAAAAACATGCCTTAAGCAGCTTTTCAAAAACTTTCTCCAAATTTAAAACTTTCAAGTGTCCTTTATTTTGAAAATTTTTTTTTAGAATTTTGTTAGAAAATTATTTAAGCTGAAACTTTTTCAAAAATTCATTAAGTTAAAATTTTTTTCTTAAGGTAGAAAATTCTTTAAAGTTTGAAAATTTTTTTTTAAGCTGCAATTAACTTCTTTAAGTTGAAAATTTTCCTTGGAAATTTTCTTTAAAAACCTGAATATTTATTTTTCCCGGAAAATTTCTGAAGTTGAAAATTGTGTTTTGAAAATTTTTCTGTGAAAATTTTGGAAACTCCTCAAAATACACTGCTCCTTGCCTAAGTTAAAATATTTTCTGTTAAATTCTGTCTTGAAAAGTTAAGTTTTTCAAAACTAGCTCATTTTTGATATATGGCAAAGGGGGAGAGTAGAGAAATTCAAAGAAAATATTTTAAAGGGAGCTTGTATTAAGGGGGAGCTATGACTATTAGTAAAAAATTCAAAGAGAATAACTTATATTAAGGGGGAGCTATGTTTATGCTTATCTTGTTTCTTGTGCTTATACATAACTGCATATTTTTGACTTAACATTGAATTTCGGTTGCCATTATCAAAAAGGGGGAGATTGTTGGTGCGGGAAGCATCCGACGATCGAACATTAGTTTTGATAATGGCAAAGGATTCAAAGTTAAGTTAGTGTGTGATCTAACATGTTTGAATGAGTGTTTCAGGAAAGTCCTAGCTGCGGTTAGGCAGGTGAAAAACCCTAAGGGGTGGTAACCTTAGGTCCTAGGGGGCGGTAACCCTAGGTGGAGGAAAACCCTAAGGGGCGGTAACCTTAGGTCCTAGGGGGCGGTAACCCTAGGTGGAGAAAAATCCTAGGGGGCGGTAACCCTAGGTCCTAGGGGGTGGTAACCCTAGGCAAAAAGTCCAGTCGGTCTGGAGGACCGGACTGGCATCAGGTAAATCTCCTGAGTGGAGTAGGTGAGGACGCGTTCCCCGTAGAGGGAACAGTAGGCGTTGGGTCGACCTAAGGTTTCCGGGTGGAAATCCGAAGTCAGACTCGGACAGTCCGAAGACTGTCAGCTCTTTTTCACTTATGAATTATCAGATTCTAACATTGTCTTGCAGGGTATGCAATTGCTCGGACTAACCTTGTTTTGCAGGAGAAGCGGCTCCTGGAAAAAGGAGGTCCGGGCGCCCGGGATGGATCCGGGCGCCCGGAGGTCCGGGCGTTCGGGATGGATCCGGGCGCCCGGAGGTCCGGGCGTCCGGGACCAACTTTTATCCCCTGCGCGACTTCGCGACGTGGAGTAACCTGGTTGGCTGGCCACGTCACACTGCAGGCGCCCGGAAAGGTCCCAGGCGCTCGGAACCTCATATAAAGGAGGGTTGAGGTGCAGCTTTAAGAACAACAATCTTCTAAGCATTCTCCGTGCGACAAGCTGCTAACGTCTCGACTCAGAAGTGCTGCAACGACAACCCGGAGCTTCAGTTTTAGTCTTTTTATTGTCGGTACAATATTCTTTTCTGCTTAAATTGTACTTAGCTTGTAATAGCTTTTACGAATTATAGTTGTTGCCCACCGGAAGCGATCAAGGATCGCGGGCCTTCGAGTAGGAGTCCCCACAGGCTCCGAACGAAGTAAATCCTTCGTGTCCACTTTATTTACTTTTCGCTGCGTTATTTCTGAACAAGCTTTTACGATTTCGAAAAACGAAATAGCCACGAGCGCTATTCACCCCCCCTCTAGCGCTTTCGATCCATCATGTCTTTCACTCCTTCGATGTCGAATGAACCTGCAACTCCGACTTTTGTCTCGGAGACTCAACTTTCCAACTGTGAATCCCCAATTGAGGTGGTCAATTTAGAAAAGACGGTTTCAAATGCTGAGGGTACAAGAAAGCGTTCAAGTTGGACAAAGGTTAAAGATGAGGTCTTAGCGAGAAATTGTCACTATCAGTGATGATCCAATAATCGACAATGATCAAAAGGCAGATGTTTTTTTAGAACGGGTTGCAAGCTACTACAATGAGAATCTTCCCCTAGGTTCAAACACCAGAAGTGCAAATGTTATACGACCACATTGGCACAATACAATCCAAAAGAAGGTATATCGATTCAACGCAAATTATAATAATATTTATGGTTCATATCGATGTGGTCACAGTGATGAAGATATATTGAGGTTTGCGTACGAAAAATATCTATCTGAAAATAATGGTGTTGCATTCAATCTCGAACATGTGTGGAGAATTGTCAAAGACCGTCCAATATTTACTCCACAGTCCGCTGATCACTTTGTGGCCACAAAGAAGACGAGGACCTCAGAGTCAGGAGCAAGCAACACCTCCTCCAACCAAGATGTGAGTATAGACCTGGATTATGAAGATACTCGTCCAATGGGGCAAAAGGCAGCAAAAAGAAAGGGAAAAGACAAAGTAAAATCGACCATGGTGGATCTGACAGTAAACTACAACAATATTATCACAAAGTTCACTGAGTACACAAGCGTGAAGAAGTCCGAAGTCGATTTGAAACAAAAACAACTTGAAGTAGAGGAGATTAAGGCAAAAGCTGCATTGTCCAAATCTGAAGCTAAGAATCGTCGCTTGAAGTTGAAGGAGTACGAAATATTGAACAAAGACACCTCGCAAATGACAAAGGAGCAGTTTATCATACATGAATGCCTATACAAGGATATTAGGTCGAGATGGAATATCTAAATTGTTTACTTAACGTTCATTTTCTAGTATTATTATATTTTCGAGCGATTGTAATTTTTAATTATTGTATTTCTCATTTTGATTAATATGATTTTTAATTATTATAATTTTGTAAAATAGTCGTTATAAACAAGTCGTTGGAAACTACCTGTTACAACTAGCTATTGGAAACTAGCTGTTACATCTAGTCGTTGGAAACTAACCGTTGCAAACTAGGCGTTACAAACTTACCGTTGCAATTAGCCGTTGCAACGCAACGTTGCATACTAGCCATTGCAAACTAGTAGTTGCTTGAGAAAAACAATATATATAGACCATCATACCATTTCTCAAACACATATACTAAAACGTGTTTCCTCCAAAAATGTCTCATTCTACAGGCAGCTCTAGCTCAAGTTCCAGCTCGACAAGCGAAGACGAAGTCCATGTTGAAATCGATGAGCAAGCTTATGATCCGGGTGAAGAACTGATGTTATTGGTTCTTCAACAACACCAACAACTTATGGAAGCATATCAGAGGAGGGACACGCGCAGAAGAAGGTTCGTCCAAAGAAATCGTGAAGCTGGGCATGAGAGACTCGTCAATGATTATTTCTCTATAACCCCGGTGTATCACGATGAAATATTTCGAAGACGATTTCAAATGCAAAGAGAGTTATTCCTCCGCATAGTGAATGCATTAGAAAATCATTCAGCATTTTTTCAACAAAGGGATGATGTTGTACGAAGAAAAGGGTTGTCACCACTACAAAAATGCACCGCTGCGTTTCGTCAACTGGCTTACGGAGTCCCCGCCAATCATCTTGACGAGTACCTACGTATGGGTGAATCAACTGCCATCAGGTGTCTTTTCAAGTTCTGCGAATACGTTGTTGAAATATTTGGTGATAGGTACTTGAGAAGGCCAAATGCTGATGATGTTCAACGTCTTCTTCAAATGCATGATGAGAGACATGACTTTCCTGGCATGTTAGGTAGCCTTGATTGTATGCACTGGAAATGGAAAAAATTGTCCAGTTGCTTAGAAAGGTCAATTTACAAGGGGACATGGGTCACCAACAATCGTACTTGAAGCGGTCGCGTCTCATGACTTGTGGATATGACATGCAATTTTTGGGGTCGCCGGTTCACGCAACGATATTAACGTGTTATATGAATCTCCCATATTCAACAACGTCTTGCAAGGAAATATGCCGGAAATTAATTTCACGGTGAACGACACTGCATATACGAAGGGCTATTATCTAACAGATGGAATATATCCTGAGTTGGCTACTTTTGTTAAGGCTTTTCCTTGCCCGGATGATCCCAAGAGGAAGTTGTTTAAGGAAAGACAGGAGTCTGCAAGAAAAGATGTTGAACGTGTATTTGGGGTGCTCCAACCTCGATGGGCGATTGTCAGAAGTCCAGCTCGGTATTGGTATAGGAAAAAGTTAAAACAAATCATGTTAGCATGCATTATTTTGCATAATATGATTGTTGAGGATGCGGGAGGGCACGTGACAAATTGGTACAACGAAGAAGGTGACGAACCCGCAAAACCTATCCATGGCTCAAACCGAGGAATTCAGGATTATCTTCGAACAAATTCGGAGCTATGTGACACTCAAGTTCATCACCAACTTCGCGCCGACTTAGTTGTGCATTAAAATATCTAGGGGCAATACAACAACAATCCGTGAATTAATATTTCATATATTATTTTTAATGACAATAGTATGATTTATTTAAGTTATTGTTGCATTTCAATTTCATAATTACATGGTAATTTAAAATAAATTTTGTTTACCCAACTTTGTAATTTTAGTCGCTCAGTTGTAATTTTCGTTTTCCCAACTTTATACTTTCGTTTTCCTAACATTGGAATTTCGTTTTCTCACAAACATCTATTTTATTTAATATATATATTTAAAAAATTAATATTATTTTTGAAAAATAATAAAATTATATTTTTAAATGTAAGATTATTATTAAAAATAATAATAATAATTTAAATATTTTAAAATATATTTAAAATATATTTATTTAATATGATATAATTTTAAGATGAGTGAGTGGATGGTGGAACTCATGAATAATGAACATTAATATTAAAAGGGATGTGGATGAAAGAAAAATGTTGTTATAACCACTAACGTTACAAGGGATGTTGTTCAGACAAGTTGCTCATCCCCAAAATACCAAAATTTGACAACTTCCAACCCACAAAAGGATTCCAGGCAAAACGTACCGTAACATTAAAGCAAAAGGCAGACGAAAATTTGCATTTCACATAGATTTATTCTACCAAAAGAAAGCACGATCAAGAACCATCAGCCTTGGTTGATGAGAATGGCTAAATATATGTTCAGATATGTGCGTGCAGACATGATTCATCAGCAATGTTCATTTGCCCTACGGCTTGACGTAGTTGATATTTACATCTGTGGTTGCTCTAATAGATCTTGTGGTCAATTTTCAGTAGGTGCAAAATATCTTATTAGTTCATGACCTTCTCATGCAAAGGACTGTTGTGTTAGGACAAATATAAAGGGCTGCCCTTCTAGAGAGTAGGACCACCCTGGAGGGGTTGCATGCTAAGATGACAGCTTCACCTTTTGCAACAATCACCAATGTTCATCTGTAAAATACTGAAAATAGGCGAATCTTAATAAGGGAATTTTTCGGAATTTTTGGAAAATTTTCGGGAATTTTTCGGAGCTCGTACGGACGAGTTAACGGGGATAAAAACGGGGTCCGAAAAAACCTGTTTAGGCTACCCTGTTTTAATGAGGAAAAGTTTTATTTTTATTTTTCTTTTCTTATTTATTTCCTCTCGTCACTGTGCTTCTTCCCCCATGCCTTTCCTCCCGAGCCCTCCTCGCGACACCGATCTGCCCTAACCGCTACATTGCGGTTTTCATCTCTTCGCCGAACATGAAATCCCTCAGCCACTTCTTCTCCTCCTTCTCATTTCTTCTTCCCGAGCTCTGCCCTAATCTCCTTGGAGTCCGCCGCACGGAGGAGCGACGACGCCTCCTTCCTCTCGCGTCTCCCGATCGCCACGACCGATGCCGACGCTGTGAGAGCCATCACTAGCCGATTCTCTGTGTCGGCACCCGAGCCCTAGCGCCGACGCCGCCTCCCGATTCCTCTCCCCTCCTCTGGTCCGACGAGACATCGCCGGCCCCTCCTCTGTGGTTGTGCCCTAGCAAGCCAGACACCACTTCCTTGCCACTGTCGCTACACCCTTTGCCCCAGTGCCGAACCGACCCTTTCTTCTGCCCTAGCCGAGCCTCACACTTGTGTGAGTTGTTGTCCTGAGTTCTACCAAGCCTTGGGTTTAGGGTAAGCTGTTGGTTTAAAATTGTGGAGGTAATGTTAGAGTTTACTTCATGTATTGACTACAAATTTTGGGTGTTTGATGTGTAGGTCAGTGGCTCACTCTAGCTACGGCCACAGTTCCGGCAGCAGGTGCTCCATCGACAAATTTACAATGAAGTATATGAATTTGGGTGAGTTTGGATTGAGGTAAATGCATTGTTGTGAGTATAATTGATTTAGGTTTAAATTATTAATCTAATGGGTTGATTAGGGATTAGGTAACTAACCCTAATTAACTGTTGGATTTAATTAAGGTAGGTTGAGGTTTATGGTTTAGGGTTTTGCCCTAAATTGTTCGTAAGGATTTTATTTAGCTATTTATAGGAGTGTAGCTAAATAAAATTTATATATATTCGTGACTCAGGGTTTTGACGCGAAACGAGCATCTCGACGTCATATTTGGACTAGATTTGGATCCTTTCTTTTGGAGGTGGGTACTTTGACTTATGTCTTTTGATATGCATAATAATGTGTTTAACATATAGCAATGATTGTGTTCTCCATTTGTTTCAGTTGGTCACTACATGATCTGTTACATGATGCTTGTTTACTTATTATGCACTGCATGTTATTATTTACCTGATCATACATGCTTTAGAGGTAGTGACACAACCATATTATACATTATGTTCAGGACCTAGGGTTTATTTGATACCCTATCTGATCGGTGTACCTTCCATTTAATACATTGTTCTGTGGTACACACTTTGTATTTATTTATATGGTTATTGTTATGCTGTTCATGATATTGCCATGTTTAGTGTCATGCATCATCTTGCATGATTGCATGCTGTGCGATTGTCTACTCCATTATTGTCGAGCACATCGCCAGTTACATGTATCTGTACACACCACCACTCATGGGTTAGTGGTATATCAGACAGGTATGTGGCAGTTCTGCTGTTTGGCTCCGTTGGTCTGGTGACTCAGCGTGGTAGCCGGCAGTTCCGCTCTGTTTGACTCCGTTGGTTTAGTGTAGCAGCGTGGTAGCCGGTAGGCAGTTGGACTTTGTTTGGCTCTGTTGGTCCGCTCATGGGTAGTGTGACACAGCGTGGTAGCCGGCAGAGATTCCTCCCCGTCATCGTGTACCGGGAGGTGAGAGCATTGCACTCCCCCATTTATGATTTGGGGTAGGAGTATGTGTGTACTCCGACAGCATCCCGTCCACTCGGTCACTCATTAGGGGCAGTGATGTCAGAGTGCACGGTTGTCACAGCCCTATCCACTCGAACTCACCATTGTGTGTGAGATGGCTGACTGGCGTCAGGGGTGACCATATCATTGGAATCATATGCATGATGCATTTATTGCTTGTGTTTGCTGCATTTACTTGCTGCATTTATATGGATGCATATGATTGACATGCATACAGGATTATGACACTTTCGGTCTGATGACCTGCTATCATTATACCTTGGTCCTGGTTAGTACAGTTTTCTCCTGTATTCTTCAGTTGCATTTTATCTTTCTTGTATCAGGAGACTGTACGCATGATTAGTGCTAGTTGTTATATTCCTTATTTTGCATATCAGTTATACCTGCTGAGTGTTGGACTCACACCCTCCTCTGTTGCTATTTCAGGTTGATGCTGTCAGGAGAGAGTTCCAGTTGCTAGTCCCCTGCAGACCATGAGGATATTGTTGGTCTTTTGGTTTTCTTAGTTAGATTATGCTAAACTTGTTCTGTTTGATGGTATGAACATTGTATGGATTTTGTGATGTCGATGGATTTGGTTTTGGATTTGCTTTTACTACATGCTTGCCTAGATGGCAGAAGAGGTAAGTTGGTTTTATCGTCGGATTTGAGCTTTACGAGTGTAGTGGAGTAGGAATATGTTTTGAGCTTTATGGGTGTAGTTGAGTAGGGTTGTTTTCGAGTCATCGTACTACTGTTCAGTTTGATTATTATTAAACTGCGTGGTTGTTTCAGCCAGAGGCTGAAATTTATATAAACTGCGTGGTTGTCTGTGTTGTTGTCTATTTATTATTGTTGTTATTCCAGCCGCATGTGGCTGAGGTATATGATGATGTAGTAAAGTTTCAGATTGTCAGTCGTACAGGGGAAATGCTGCCGAAATTTCTTCGGACAGGGACTCCTCTGGGGTGTGACATCATCTACAAAGTCGGCTCTATTCACCATTCAACATGACTATAGTTCACATGGTAGATTTCCAACCAAAATGGTTGATTCACCATTCAAGCAAAAGATCAGTTGATTTGAGTAGTTTCCATGAGGATGATTTCCTTTTTCCATTATCTATGTAGAGATTAAGAAAAAAAAAATTAATCATATTATTGAATTCAAAATTGATACTTCAAAATACAGAATACAAAATTCATATTAACATTCCTTTCTCATCCATAATATTGTTTGCTTGACACAAACCAACCTTGAGAATGGAGTATCAGAGCTGCAAAGCTATGTCTGCCTGCTGAGAGTCCTTGAGAATGCAAGGAGAGTGCAGAACCGGAGATCCAGGAAGTTGGAAACTAATATTTAGATCTGGAGGGCACATATTCTTGCTATGCTTGTTTTCTGCTTGTGGAACCAGACCTTGTCGTGGACTCTGATTTTGAAATCCAGACATATCATTCGTCACTAGCTGAGGAAAGATGACCAATCCCTTGTCACGAACCTGATGCTCCAAACCTACCACCTGGATAGGTTGCCTAAGAGCTTGAGACATAAGAGATTGTAATGGAATCGTTGGAGATCCTGGGGGATGAATTTGGTGCTCTCCATGAGCCAGAAGAAAATGTTGAAACAGATCCATTTGAAGTGTTGCGAGCATCTACTGTATGCTGTGGTGGTTTAGAGTGTGAGGAAGCTCCAGCAGTCATCCACATTTGTGTTGCAACATAATCTGGAACATTTGGTTTTTCTCTGCCGCTTGGTGGAACAACCGATAACCGCCCAATGACTGAGGGTCATTGGCTATGACTCTTGTTTGATGTGGTGAAAGAAATCTCGTGGTATTATCAAGACTATTGCAAGAACCGTTCAAGATTTTTCCACTACTTAATTGTGTTGAGATGAATATCAACCTATGGATAAGAATAAATATATATGGATGAAAGTAATTTTCTCATTAAATGGATAGGATTTAATATATAGAAATTAGAATGTGGTTGGAAGTATTTCTCTCATTCAATATATAGGATTTAACTTATAAGAATAAAATATGTGGTTAGGACTATTTCTCTTATCTAATGGATAGAGATAAAATTTCTTTATAGATATAATTTAGTTTTCTGATCAACTATGTATCTTGCATGGTGAGTACTATAAATACTCCCCTTACATTCATGTTTAATCATCCAACGAGAAATAAAAGTGTAGAGTCTTCAAGTTGAAAGTTGTTTTTCATCTTCATTTTCTTTTTCTCTCTAAAATTATGAGTGATCCTCAAAAGTGTTGCAGTGTCTTTGAAGTGTGGATATAATACAGGTAATTTATTTACTTATTTATAGTCTAATTTTTTTAACAATTGGTATCAGAGCAGAATGATTGTGCTTGGTGGAGTTATCTTGAATCGTGAGAATATTTATGTTGTACAAGGTTGTTAACGAAACTTGTTTGGTATAATCAAAATTCTTTCTGACATGATGGGTGACCTTCAAGTAGTAAGAGTTAAGAAGCTCAACAATAAAAACTACAACACGTGGACAACATGTATAAAGTCATACCTACAAGGTCAGGATCTTTGGGGAGGTTGTTGGTGGTAGTGAAGCCATGCAACCGGACGAAGATGCCAATGGCATCTTGAGAAAATGGAGGATCAAAGCAGGTAAAATATGTTTGCTTTAAAAATCACAATTGAAGAAGAAAATTGGAGCACATCCGAGATGCCAAAACACCAAAGAAAATATGAGATACCTTTGCTATACTCTTTTCAAAGAAGAATGATGCAAGATTGCAACTCCTGGAGAATGAGTTATTAGCAATAGGGCAATGTGATAAAACGATTGCCCAATACTTCCACAAGGTAAAGTCGATATGTCGTAAAATTTCAGAATTAGATCTAACAACTTCTATTGAGGAAACTAGGATAAAAATAATAATTATCCATGGTTTGAAACCAGAATATCGAGGATTTATTACTGCTATACAAGAATGGCTAACACAACCATCACTTCTTGAGTTTGAAAATTTACTTGCAGGCTAAAAAGCTATGACTAAGCAAATGGGAGAAGTCTCGCTAAAGGGTGAGGAGGAATCACTCTATACTAGTAAAAGTAAGGGCAGCTTTAAGCGACACACTGGTGATGGATCTAAAAAGGATGGTGACAAAGTGAAGAGTTATCAAGAAAATGAAGTCCATCATCCAAGAAGAGCCCCAAAGAATAATGTCGATAATAGAAAGTTTATTGACGAATGTTACAATTGTGGGAAGGTGGACCACATGGCAAAAGATGTTGGTGCGGGAAGCATCCGACGATCGAATCTATGTTTTGATTATGTCAAAAGGTTCAAAATTAAGGTGTTTTGTTTTCTAATATGTTGAACAAGTTTGCAGGAAAGTCCTAAGGTTTCTTAGGCAAAATTCCTAGCTGCGGTTAGGCAAGTGGAAAACCCTAGAGGGTGGTAACCCTAGGTCATAGGGGGTGGTAACCCTATGCGGAAAGTCTTGGTAGGTCGAGGGCTTCAGACAAAAGTCCTAGGGGGTGGTAACCCTAAGTGGAAAGTCCTGGTGTCACGAACCAGGTGAAAGACTGGACGGGTCAGGGAGCGGGCGTCCAGAAAAAAGTCCGGAAGCATCGAACACTGAGCAAAAGTCTAGTTGATCTGGAGGATCGCACTGGCAACAGGTAACTCTCCTGAGTGGAGTAGGTGAGGACGCGATCCCCGCAGAGGGAACAGTAGGCATTGGGTCGACCTAAGGTTTCCGGTCGGAAATTCGAAGTCAGACCCGGACAGTCCGGAGATTGTCAATATTTTGGTTACTATGACTATTATGTGCTAACTTTGTTTTGCAGGGTATATGTTTGGAACTAACACATTTTGCAGGAACAAAGGAGCAAGTCACACCTCGGATGAACAGTATCCGAAGCGCCTCCATGGAGCTTGGAGGCGCCTTGGGTGCAAGGCTGAAGCTGGCTGCAAAGTGAAGCTGGAGGCGCCTTCATGGGGATTGAAGGCGCCTTGGATCACTGCTTGAAGGCGCCTTGGAGCGACGTTGAAGGCGCCTTCAGATGGATAACGAGCAGCGAGCAGGCCTTATCGACAACAGTTGAATCGGGATCGATTTTTTGGGTTGGAGGCGCCTTGGAGCTTGATGGAGGCGCCTTGAACACCCTTTATAAGAGGGTCTTGACCAGCAGCTAAAAAACACACCTTCTAAGCGAACCTTTTGTGACAAGCTGCCAACGAGAAGTTCCCGAAGTGCTGTAGCAACATCCCGACGACCTGGAGCTCCAGATTTGATATTCTTATTGTCGGTATTGCTTTCTTTACAGTTCAAATTGTAAGTAGTTTGTAATAACTTTTCGAGCTTATAGTTGTTGTCCACCGGAAGCGATCAACGATTGCGGACCTTGGAGTAGGAGTCGCCACAGGCTCCGAACCAAGTAACTCCTCGTGTCTTTGTGTGTGATTGCCCTTTTAATTTCCGCTGCGTTTATTACTCGAGTTTTACGAATCTGAAACGAGTGAAAGCCATGAGCGCTATTCACTCCCCCTCTAGCGCTTCTCGATCCAACAAAAGATTGCTAGGCCAAGAAAAAGTTTGTCCAGAGTAATACTGCTAACTCCCATTCTAATCCGAATAGCGAAGATGACTGGGATGCCGAAGCCTTGTTCACTGTAGAGAAAAATGAAGTAGCTTTCACAACAATGCTAGACAAGATTAACTACAAAAATGACTAGATCATAGATTCAGACTGCTCAAATCACATGAGGGGTAACAAAGAAAATTTACAAAACTTGACCGAATACAAGGGAGCTCGTATGATGGTGACAGCCAACAACTCAAGATTACTAATAGCTCACATTGGTAAGACAATAATTATGCCTCGATATAATTCTAACCAGGTGTCACTTTAAGATGTCTATTATGTCTCAGGAATGAAGAAAAATTTGTTATCTGTGACTCAATTAACATCATCAGGTCACTATGTTCTATTTGGTCCTCAAAATGTAAAGGTATATCAAAATCTAAAAATATTAGAAACACCGACAATGGAGGGGCAACAACTAGAGCCGGTCTACGTGATGTTAGCAGAGTCTACATATATAGACAAAACAAGGAAAAGAGAAACATCAAATATATAGCATATGAGATTAGGTCATGTTAACTATTCTAAGTTAAACATGATGATGAAGAATTCGATACTTAAGGGGCTCCCTCAACTAGACATATGAACGGTATACACGAGATATCAATATGGTAAAGCACACCAATTACCATATTGAGAGTCAAAGTTTAAAGCAAAGGAACCATTAGAATTAGTCCACTCTAATGTATTCGGGTCCGTTAAGCAACCATCAATTGGTGGTATGTGGTATATGGTGACATTCATTACCGATCTAGCACCTCAAAGGCCAAGAGATCATATGCTAGGGTGGCAAATGATCATGGCAAGGGAGGATCATCTAAGGCTAAGAGAAAGTCTTATGTTAGGGTTGCATATGACTATAGCAAGGATGATGTGTCCAAGGTCAAGAACATAAGGAAATCTTCTAAGAGACATCATTGTGGTTTAGCCACAATAGATGAGTCACCTAAGGAGGTGACTAAGGTTAAGAGCTCTAGGGGGAGTTCAAAGAGTCAAGTTGGGACTCATGGAAAATGGATCTCAAGTGGGTATTACTTGGGAGTTTAGAAGAGCCATGAAATGTGCCAAAGGGTTTTACAGATTGACTTGAGTCTCAAACCTACGGAATTGGCACAATTGGGTTGTGTTTCATGCTTAGAGATATGACATTGGGGTCATATTGCATGATAATTAATTTTGGATGTATAGATGTCATATAAATCAATGCTAGGGATGCATTGTGGGTTGGTATGGACAAACACATCAAGAGGAAGTCAAAACTAGGACTTTAGGTCAAAGTTCAATTGAACTATTTAGCTAATTTTGGATTTTGTGTTAATCTTGGGATTGGTGATAGATTTTTGTAATGTATTTTTCCCAAGTAGACAAGAGTACAATAGACCTCTCCACAAAATTTGAGAATTTTTGGAGGTCTATGGAATTTCTGGTGCATTTCTAAAGTTGGCCAAAAAGGTTGATTTTTACAGAAATAGGGTACCAGTCGACTGGTGCAGATACTAGTCGACTGGTAACAGCATTTTTCGGCCACAGAATACTTCTGTAAGGTTATGTCAAGGGGGCAATCGACTGGTACTTAGGGGAAGTCGACTAATACCAATCTGAAAGTGTTTTTCAGCACTGTTCTTGACCGTGTTAACTCGTTAAGATGTATAAGATCCATGGGGGATAAATACATGAGTTTAGGATCAGTTTGGATGACAAGTTTTCGACAATTGGGATATTGTTGGAGAACTTTTTGGATGTTAGGCAAAGGTCGAGAAGGTTTAGTTGGGAAAATCTTAAGTGTCTTTGCATAGGAGGAGCCTTGTGATAGGTTCTTAAATATCCCTGTGGTAAAATCCTAGCTCATTGGGGAGCTTAGGTATAGGGGGAGCCTTGGGATAGGTTCCAATGCATGTTTGCATTTTGTTTTGGCGGTGTAAGTCCAAGTGTGTAGTTTTGGTAACGTAAGTCCATTCGGCGGTGTAAGTCCAAATGTGTAGCCTTGGCAACGTAAGTCCATTATTTCTTTTTAGCATGTTTATTTGCTATATGTTTTCCCTAACTTAAACGGATTGCCAAACATAAAAAAGGGGGAGATTGTTGGAGCAATCCCAATGGTCCGTGTGACCATGTGTTTTGGTTTTTGGGAAAGGGTTTAAGTTAGAATTATCTTTGTTATTTGATATGTGTATGTGAGTGTGCATGTTTGCATGATACACATATGATTCAGCTTGATGGCTTTGGGTCCAGTGAAGAATGGAGCATCCGAGAAACCGTGGACAAGATAGCAAGGACAAGGGCCGAGGGAAGCGACTTCGAGACATACGCGAAAGATGACATTGAGGAAAAGCCGCGGGCTTGAATGCATCCGAGGGACGACAGCCAAAGGAAGTAGACTTGAAGGCAAGAGGTCAAAGCTGTGAAGAAAAGTCAAGTGAGTCGTGAGGGTCCGAGTGCGAGAGAAATGTACTCGGGAAGGGGAACCCTAGGTTTAGGGTTGTACCAGTCGACTGGTACTGGGATCAGTCGACTGGTGGTGAGCACAGAGAGGTTCTGTGCCCAAAACGGCTGGGATTAGTCGACTGATGACCAATCTGTTGGATCGTGAAGAATCTATAGAGGGGGGGGGGGTGAATATCGATAACAAAAATTTCGAGGCGAGTTAAGCAGCGGAAAAAGAATAAGGAAAAGAATTGCAAGGCTAACACAAGTTCTTTTTACTTGGTTCGGAGCCTTTGACGACTCCTACTCCAAGGCCCATACATAAGGGTGCTTTTGATGGACAATTCACTAATAATTCGTAAAGTGATTACAAGAATTGAGTACAGGAATTATTAGCAAAGAGAATACCGACAGAAAGTAAGAACTGAAAAAAAAGCGCATCATCCGAGAACTTTCGCAGCGTCGCGGGAGCACAGGAGAACAGATCTTGAATTCTGAGTTGTTGTTGGAGCTGCAGCTTTGACCCTCCTTATATAGGAGGTTCGGGGCGCCTGGAACCTTCAGGACACCTCGACCATAACGTAGCCGACCCAACCAGCGAGCTCCACGTGGCACAACAACGTTGGGGATAAAATTCCGCCTCAGGGCGCCCGGGTACCTCCCGGGCGCCCGGACCCAAGTTTCCAACAGACTCCTTCCTGCAAGAAAAACTTTAGTCCGAGGCAATTATATCTCCTGCAAAACTGAACATTCGCACAGTTCATAATTCAATGGAAAGTGTATGACTTAGATTCCGTCTTTTCGAGACCGGAATCTAGTCACGATCTCGACTTAGAGTTCTGAAATGGTTCTAAGTTGGATCGGCGCCTAAGTTCCCTTCCCAGGAATGCGTCCTCTCAGTCACTCAACTCCAGTGACTTACCTTCACTTACCTGTCAGAAGTCCGGTCAACCCTTCGACCCGTCTGGACTTTGCGCCAGCTATCCGGTCAGCCCGTCGACCTAGCTGGACTTCGTGCCAAACGTCCGGTCAGCCCATCGACCCATTTGGACTTTGTGCCAGCTATCCGGTCGGTCCGTCGACGTAGCTAGGCTTTCGTGCCAGACATCCAGTCAGCCCGTCGACCTGTGTGAGCTTCTCCTGCACACTCGATCAGAGTGTTAGATCAGCAATAAAACTAACTTAACATATTTTGTCATTCATCAAAACTTAGGTTAGACCGTTAGTGCTAACCGCACCAACAATTTCCTCCTTTTTGATGGAATGACAACTTGGTTAAGTTAGTGTAAAATGCAAGTGAAACAAGCATTAGTAGGTTTTTAAGTTAGTGTTTTTGTTTTAGCTAACTTAACCACCTAATCCTCCCCCTTTGGCATTCATCAAACACAAACACATTTAAAAAATTGCAATAAGGAGTATGGACAATTGCAAGAACTAGGTCAGATTGACTTGGGGGAGTTAAAATAATTATTTTTCTTTAAAGAGTACCTTTTCAAAATATCTAAATTAGTTAATTTTAGAAAAGTAACTTAGTAATAAGTTTGCAGATTTTCAACATATAGTTTTTGAACCATAAATTTATAAAGGCTAATTTTCAAATATAAGTATATAAGTTCCAAATTTCAAAACTAACTTAATTTTTAAAATAAGTTTTAACTTGAGACATTTTTCAATCGTAAATTTTATAAAAGTAATTTTTCACAAGTAAGATTAAAAAATCAGATTTAATGTTTAAGATCCAATTCTTTATAATTAAGTTTGTGAAATCAAATTTCCAAAACTAAGTTTTTAATTTCTTAAATTAATTTTCAATATTTAAGTTTGAACAGTGCATAGTTTCAAAATTAAGTTTGTAAAATTCGATTTTCAAAACTAGTTTTCAAAGACCAAAAAAGATATAAAACTTGGTTTTACAAAGGTTAGGTTTCTAAAACATTTTTGGAAGAATATTTTCCAAAACCTAATTTCAAAAAAAAAAATTTAAATGTGAAAATAGTTATTGCTCCCCCTGAACCTGACATTGTTGAATTTGTCTAACCAGTTAATTACTTATTGACTATTCAGAAGATAGCAGCTTTCACTAGGTTAGTCAAGTTAAGTCTAAGTATCAGTTAGTGTTTGACTATACTGAATGACTTAATTTGATTAATGTCTGTTTGGTATTTAACGCCTAAACTTATATCGATGCACTGATATAAACATCTTAAGTCCAGGCAATCTGCCTATGCATCTCACCTCTTTCTATGTTTGACAATCACATACAAGGGAGTCCTAGGGTGTTGGTGAGATGCTCAAATACTAACCCTAAGGGTACATGATTTCTAAGGAATTATTCTAGTCTAAGGCTAAAACATTTTTGAAATTTTAAAAATGGGAAGTTTTGAAAACATAAAAGTATTTTACCTTAGAATTTGAAAATCCTTATTTTTTAAAACACTTTTAAAATTCATAGTCTATTAACCAAGTCAGAATTAATTATATTAAGATATACCTAAGTAGGTGAAGTCCAAAATGTCGTAACTCAAGGTCAAGGTACAATGATAAAATATACATAATGGTCGGGATGTCTATCAAGATGAGGAGGAGGGGTGTGATCCGGGTAGTCTAGCTCCGAAGGAATGGAACATCTCGATCAACTCAGCGTGACGGGTCCGGGCATCCTCGCGGGAACTGGATAGATCGTGTCGAAGATCCGCGATATCCTGTCGCACGTCTCGTCGCAGGTCCGAGATGTCCTATCTCGCGTCTCGTCTCAAGTCTGAGACCTCCTGCCGAAGACTCGTCATGGATAGCTCTAGTCTAGCAACTCGATCTCCTAGAGTGCACTGTGCAGGATGGGGTGCTCGCCTGGAGGTGGAGCTGGTGCCAGAGCTGGAGCATCATCGCCGAATAACGCAACCATAAACTCATCATGCTCGGCCGCGTCCTAGGCATCTAGGTCTAGCTGGTGCTGTGCCCCTCTCTGCCAAGACATGACTCCATCACCCTCATCTACGTTGACACCCGCTAATGAAAAACTCCTGGATCCTATGACGTCGAACTCAGTCATGGCCCGAACATTACCTTGGGTGACGTCAATGCGTAGGTGAGCGAAATATGCCGTCAAAATATGACAATATCGCATATGAACTCGAGCGCTGGTGACATATCCAGCTACGTAGATAATGGTCTGAAATATATGTAGACTGATATCTATGTCTAGTCTATGGCAAAGTGCGTACAAAAGAAAGGAGTGGAATGAACGCATCATCGCTATATCGCGAGTGGATAGTGGTACTATGCAGTAAACTAAGACCCTATACAGTGCATAATCATGAACTCGAAGGTCAACTGACTTAAACATAGTCACGGTGGGTATACGCTCTCCTCTGAAAAAATACGAATAAATCGTATCCAGAGTGATGTGTGAGTAAGGATCACTAAATGATAGATCCCTAGGAGGGTAACACTGAAACCGACACATAGATGGTCGTAGGTCTAAAAAATCCTGGATAGTGGTAGGAGATAGTATAATATCTGTACCAACTACCCTAATAACATAAGTGAGATCATCTACTCTAACCAAGTTATTATAAAACTTAGCACATAAATCTATGTTTACTGAATTGGTACAGTAAACAAGGTTTTGCAAGTTATAGTGACTAATAACCTCTATAACTGGAACGCAAGAACGTAAAAAGAACGCTCTATCTAGACACTTAATCCTAAGAGCCATGTAAATAGTCGACTCAAATTTAATCCTAAGTTCGTCAGTAGGGAACCTAGGGTCTATGCTAACAGTTGAGAGTCCAGCACCAGATCTAGAACACTTTCTACATTATAAAAGAAACTATACTTAAGCATATAATTAATGAAATATTTAAAAAAACTTCGGAGAAGAAAGAGATTTATCGAGGCATCGTGAATAAGATTTTAGAAATGACGACCTCGGTTGAGTGGCGGCAACGGAATAACCGCAGAATAAAATTTTATATTTGATCACTCTCGCAGTAAAGCTCGAAAAGAGCCTTAGCAAGTGCGAAGGGAGGGGGTGCAAAAGCTGAGGGCGCCCCTGCCCCCCTATTTATAGGGGCTCCGGGCGCCCGGGGCTGGCTGGGGCGGGGCGCCTGGAGTCCCTTCCGGGCGCCTCGGAAGGGAATACCAGGGGCGCCCGCCCCTGGTTTTTTACCTTTTTTTTTTAAGGAAAAAAATTTAGATTTTTAAAATGACTTTTTGATAAAACAAATTAAGTTTAAAATTTTAAGATAAATTTTTAAGTTTAAAAAGTTTTAAGTTTAATTTTTAAAATAGAATTTTACGTTAAAAAGATTTAATTTTTAAAATAATTTTTTAAGTTAAAAAATATTTAATTTTTAAAATAAATTTTTAAGTTTAAAAAAATTAATTTTAATTTTTAGGATAAATATTTAAGTTAAAAAGGTTTTAAGTTTAATTTTTAAAATATATTTTTTAAAAAAATTTAAGTTTAAAATAAAAATTTTTAAGTTAAAAAAATTTAAGTTTTTTAAAAAATATTTTTTTTTAAAAAAATTATGTTTAATTTTTAAAATAAATTTTTAAGTAAAGATAAAATTTTTAAGTTAAAAAATAAATTTTTGAGTAAAAAAAATTTAAGTTTATTTTTTAAAATAAATTTTTAAGTTAAAATAAAATTTTTAAGTTAAAAAAATAAATTTTTACGTTGAAACAATTTAAGTTTAATAAATGTTTAAGTTACAAAAATTTAAAATTTTAAGTTTAAAAAATTAAGTTTAATTTTAAGATAAATTAAGTTTAATTTTAAACTAAATTTTTAGGTTTTAATTTTAATTTAATTTAATTTTACTTAATTTAATTTTAATTTTAATTTAATTTAATTTAATTTAATTTTAATTAAGTTTAATTTTAGTTTAATTTTAATTTAATTTAATTTTAATTAAGTTTTAATTATAATTTTAATTTAATTATAATTGAGTCCTTAGTCATCTCACCCGATCTATGTTTTCAATTAGGAAATCCTATAATTTTGTGAGATGAATTAGGTTCGATTTAGAGTTTAGTTTTAACTTGTGTTAGATTCAGGTTTAGCTTTGGATTCAACAGATAGACATTTTATGGATAAATTTCTGGGCTATGATGAGTCACTTGGACATCATTAGAGTAACCATGCCTTCGAGGTTTTCCAAATAGTCCTATTCACTGAACTTAGTACAAAACCTTGGTCTAATTAGTTAGGATCCATAAAGGGTAGCTTCGGTCAGTTCCATAACGTATTATCATCCAAAACTTCACCAGTACTATTTTTCAAGTTAAACTTGAATCCTTTTCTAATTAATCCTAAGTACCCTGCCGGGTAGATTAGTTTGAGTTACCCTTGCGGGTACGTTAGTTTTGGAGGTGCCAGCTATTCTGGAGCCTCCCCTTGAATTATTGGCCTTTAATTTAATTTTTCGTTCTAGGTTTATGTCTATTTCTTTTATAGTTATAATTTACTTGATGATAGTCTGAGTTTTGGTGAGTTTTAAAATATTTAGTTTTTGATTTTTTTTTTTTGTCTAGGTTTGCATTCTAATTTTGGATTTGATTTATTTGACTTTACGTAATAGATTTTGTCTTTAGGTATATAATATTGGTTAAGTCCTACTTGCGTGGTTAAGTACGTTTTCGGGACTCAAGCTTTACTAGTTGGTTTGTGTTGGATTATTAACGATTTAAATGTTTGTTTGAACTTGACTTATAGCCAAGTCCAATTTTGTTGTAGGTTGCTTTTTGATTATTTAAGATTAAATTTAAATTTTTTGATCGTGTAGTAAATTTTTCTAACATATTTTTTAATTTATTAATTTCTAATTTTAGTATCCAATTTTCCTCCTCAATTGTCTGATCTTGAGTTGGATTATTATTTGTGATTTATTCTTTGAAGTTTTGATTTTCCTCAAGGAGCAATTTGTTTTCATTTTCTAATTTGACTAATTTATTATTTAAACAAGAAATAATTTTAAAGAACTTTCTATTTAGATTTAGGTATACCTCTTTGGAACATTCGGAAATGAGTACAGACTCGTGGCTCGATTCGAGTTCGGACTCGTCTTCCAATTCGTCCTCCGGCTCTGCTTCACGGGCCATCAGCGCGAGGTAACTCTGGTTCTTGTGATCTTCGTCCTTCGATTCTTCCGAAGACGAGTCATCCCACGTTACCTTGAGGGCCTTCTTTTTGGTCGGCTTCGTTTTGTCGTTCTTCGATCTCGAACACTCATTCTTGTAGTGCCCCTTTTTGATGCATCCGAAGCACGTCATGTTCTTTGATTCCATTGGAGAATTGATCTTCTGAAGATCCTTCTTGCTGAAGCTCCTTTTCCTCCTGGTGAGCATCTTCCTTACCAGGTTCACCAGGTGCTCTTCATCTTCAGAGTTCTGGTCAGAATCTTCTTCAGGTTCAGGCTTGTTCTTCTTTTCTTTGGAGGAACCTGCAAACAAAGCAATACCTTTCTCAGATCTAGCATTAGTTTGTTCGTGTAGTTCTAATTCACTAAAAAGTTCGTCTAATTTTAATTTAGATATTTTTTTTGAGATTTTGTAGGCATCTACGATAAATGCCCACAAACTATTACGCGGAAAAGCGTTTAATGTGTACCTTATCAAATCCCTGTTTTCCATCTGGTGGCCTATTGCGTGGAGCCTGTTGAGGATGTCCTTGATCTTCGCGTGGAGCTGACTAGCCGTTTCTCCTTCCTGCATTTTTACATTAAATATTCTATGTAATAAAAGGTCTCGTTTCGTTACCTTAGCGTCGCTGGTTCCTTCGTGCAGTTCAATCAACTTATCCCATAGCTCTTTAGCGTTCTGGTGCGGTCCCACCCGATTCAGCTCTTCCCTTGTCAGTCTGCATTGTAACGTGTTGATCGCCTTGTTCTCCGTTGATGCTTTATTCTTCATGTCCAGAGTCCACTGTTCCGGGTCTAGTGGAATTCCGGAGTTGTCAATGGGTGTTTTGTAGGCTTTTGCGACGCTCATCCACTGGTCGAAATCCGTCTTGAGATACACCTCCATCCGCTTCTTCCAGTACGGGAAATCATCCCCGTTGAACAGGGGAGGTCGCACTGTGCTGAAGCACTCAAGTTGCGACATTTTAATCTGCACACAGGAAAACAAACAAACAAGAGAGGTCCCAAGACTTGGTCTTGGATTAGTAGTGCAAGAAGAATTAAAAATAATTAAATTGGTGTTGCACCAATTTAGATTTAATTACAACAGAAAGAAATTTCTAAAAAGGTAATAATACCAGTTTGGAATTATACGAAAAAAATGAAAAGTCGGAAGAAAAAAATTGGAAAGAAATGTCACCCCCTTGTCTGGCTGATGGTTGCACCAAGTCATAGCGGTACCTACTCTAATACCACTTGTTGGATCGTGAAGAATCGATAGAGAGGGGGTGAATATCGATAACAAAAATGTAGGTGCAGCGGAGGCCAACAAGAGGAGGGTGAATTGCTTCTGAAAAATAAAACTACCCTCCTCGGATCTTTCAACTCAAAAATAAATCAACTATAATAAAATTAAAAGCAGAAATAAGAAGAGACAGAATTTTAACTTGGTTACAACCAAGACGGTTGTTAATCCAAGGCAGTCGAAGATCGCACTAGCAGAATCTCCTTCACTGTAGGCGGAGAAGCCTTTTTACACACTTAGAACACTCACTAGTTGCTAGGAATGACTACAGAATTGATTGCTTGAGTTGTTATTTCTTTCCTAGCTCCAGGGGCCTTTATATAGCTACTGGAAAGTCTATCTCGAGGGTCCAAGGTGCCTCCAACAAGGTCCAAGGCGCCTCCAATGAGAGAGGGGATAAAACTTTATCCAAACAGCTCAACGTTCATTTCTGCCGGGTCCGAGGCGCCTTCAACAGGGTTGAAGGCGCCCTCAAGCTGGAGGCGCTTCCAAGCCTGATTGAGATGCCTCCAAGCTGGTTGGCAGCTTTTCCAGCTTGCTTGCTTCTTTGCTTCGTCTTCCGAAGTTCCGTTCTTTTGGGTGATTCCGTCCAACCGAAATATGGGTCACCCAAACCCAATTTTCAACCTTCTCCTTGAGCAGGCTTCCGTCCGGCTTCTTGTCCCTTGAACGCCGCACACGTTCTTCTCGTCCACCGGAATACTCTTCCGCAGCTCTCTCGTCCTTCGGACGCACCGAGCCCGTCGGCTCTCTTCGCGTACCGTCCTTCTCGCTAGCTGCGTCTTCCGCTCGACTTCCTGCGCTCCTAAGCTCCTGCACACTCAGACACAGGGCTCAAACACAAAGTAGGACCTAACCAACTTGGTTGATCACATCAAAACACCCACGGGGTCCAACAATCTCCCCCTTTTTGATGTGCATCAACCCAAGTTCAAGTTAGGGTAAAAATAGACACAAAAGTAATTTTAAAGAAAATTACTAAACTAACATCTTAAGAATAAATTTGCAATAAATAAAATTGCAACACAGTTTAGAAAAATATTTAAAATATTTTAATTTTCCTAACTCCCCCTAAACTTGTACCTTTTTCTCTTCTCCTTTGATCACAGCAAAAATGGGGTAAAAATAATATTTAGCAAATTCTTAAGTTAGAAAATTTTCTGAGTAAAATGAATTTTCTAAAAAATAATTTCTAAGTAAACTGTAGAATTTTTAAAAAAAATTCTAAGTGAACTGACTTTTTGAATAAAAAAAATTCTAAGCAAGAATGAATTTTTAGAATTTTTCAAGAAATTGTTTAAAACCAACTTTCAAAACATTATTCTATTCTAATTTTAATGCTTTTACCATAAAGTTAATTAAACCTTTCATTTCTATATTTGGCTTCCAGTTAGTGGCGAGGTACTAGGTCTTCTTGGTTATTGGAGCAACAAGCACTTTCTAGTCAAAGCCGCATAAGGACATTTTCTATTTAATTTTCTTCTCTGAAAAGCGCTAAGTCTAATTAACATTTCAATTTAAATCAAAATTCTCTATGATTTTTAAATTTCCATTTTAGCTTCTCATAATTTCTCAAATCACAGTTTTTTATAATTGTAGCGAAAAATATTGAGCATGCAAAAACTTGTATATTTTCTATTGTTAGTTTGTCGAAATCTCTTAATTGACAAATTGTGTCTTTTAACTTAATATTCTTTAATAGTTTTTCAGTTCTTAATTCAAAATATTCTTTCGATATAATAATTCGTAATTCACGAAAACCTTTCGACAATATTTCAATTGAATCAATTAATTTGCCAAGAGGTGGAGACCATACCTGACTTATCTTGTCGGCGGTTGATTCTCCCCCTGTTGAGTTGTTTTCTTCCGAACATTCTCCCCCTTCATCGATGCTCATTTGTGATGAGCATTCTAGGTCTTCAAGTTGGAGTTTGGTTTCTTTTTCTATCTCGGCACTTACCTCGATTTCAGACTCTTCTGACGTCGGATCAGTGTCCATCGAGGAGTCGAATTCAACTTCAATTAGTTCTTCGTGGAGTTTTAAGAACTTTTCCCAAAGTTCTTTTGCACTTCGGTAGTTGCCAATTCTATTGAGATCTTCATCTGACAGTACGCTTAGGAGGTGAAATTCAGCTCGAGTGTTTGCCATAGACTCGTCACGTTGCTTATTGTTCCAGAGGTATATCTCGAGTTCTTCTCCATTCGTTGTCTTTGATGCTTCATATCCAAATTGCATTATTGATAAAATATTAAAATCTGTGTTAAGATATACCTCCATTTGTTGTTTCCACGTCATGAAGTCTCTGTCGAACTTCGGGGGATCAATGCTTGTTTCGGCCATTGTCTTGATCTTCGTGCTTCAGCCGGCGGTTAGTCCTTCTGAGGCGGTCAGACTCTGATACCAATTGTAGGTGCAGCGGAGGCCGGCAAGAGGGGGGTGAATTGCTTCTGAAAAATAAAACTACTCTGCTCGGATCTTTCAACTCAAAAATAAAGTAACTATAATAAAATTAAAAGCAGAAATAAGAAGAGACAGAATTTTATCTTGTTTACAACCAAGACGGTTGTTAATCCAAGGCAATCGAAGATCGCACTAGCAGAGTCTCCTTCACTGTAGGCGGAGAAGCCTTTTTACACACTTAGAACGCTCACTAGTTGCTAGGAATGACTACAAAATTGATTGCTTGAGTTGTTATTTCTTTCCTAGCTCCAGGGGCCTTTATATAGCTCCTGGAAAGTCTATCCCGAGTGTCCAAGGCGCCTCCAATGAGAAAGGGAATAAAACTTTATCCAAACAGCTCAACGTTCATTTCTGCCGGGTCCGAGGCGCCTTCAACAGGGTTGAAGGCGCCCTCAAGCTGGAGGCACCTCCAAGCCTGATGGAGGCGCCTCCAAGCTGGTTGGCAGCTTTTCCAGCTTGCTTGCTTCTTTGCTTCGTCTTCCGAAGTTCCATTCTTTTGAGTGATTCCGGCCAATCGAAATAGGGCTCACCCGAATCCAATTTCCAGCATTCTCCTCGAGCAGGCTTCTGTCCGGCTTCTCGTCCCTCGAACGCCGCGCACGTTCTTCTTGTCCACCGGAGGACTCTTCCGCAACTCTCTCGTCCTTCGGACGCACCGAGCCCGTCGACTCCCTTCCTGTGCCGTCTTTCTCGCTAGCTGCGTCTTCCGCTCGACTTCCTGCGCTCCTAAGCTCCTGCACACTCAGACACAGGGATCAAACACCAAGCAGGACCTAACCAACTTGGTTACGTTGATCACATCAAAACACCCACGGGATCCAATAAAAAATTTCGAGGCGAGTTAAGCAGCGGAAAAAGAAAAGGAAAAGAATTGCAAGGCTAACACAAGTTCTTTTTACTTGGTTCGGAGCCTTTGACGACTCCTACTCCAAGGCCCGCACACAAGGGTGCTTTCGATGGGTAATTCACTAATAATTCGGAAAATGAATACAAGAATTGAGTATAGGAATTATTAGAAAAGAGAATACTGATAGAAAGTAAGAATTGAAAAGAAAAGCACGTCGCCGGAGAGCTTTCACAGCGTCACGGGAGCACAGGAGAGCAGATCTTGAATTCTGAGTTGTTGTTGGAGCTTCAGCTTTGACCCTCCTTATATAGGAGGTTCGGGGCGCCTGGAACCTTCAGGCCGCTTCGACCATGATGTAGCCGACCCAACCAGCGAGCTCCACGTGGCACAGCGACGTTAGGGATAAAATTCCGCATCAGGGCGTCCGGGTACCTCCCGGGCGCCCGGACCTCTGGGCGCCTGGGTACCTCCCGGGCTCCCGGACTCAAATTTCCAGCAGACTCCTTCCTGCAAGAAAAACTTTAGTCTGAGGCAATTATATCTCCTGCAAAACAGATCATTAGCACAGTTCATAATTCAATGGAAAGAGTATGACTTAGATTCCGTCTTTTCGAGACCAGAATCTAGTCACGATCTCGACTTAGAGTTCCGAAATGGTTCTAAGTCAGATCGGCGCCTAAGTTCCCTTCCCGGGAATGCATCCTCCTAGTCACTCAACTCCAGTGACTTATCTTCACTTACCTGCCAGACGTCCGGTCATCCATTCGACCCGTCTGGACTTCGCGCCAACTATCCGGTCAGCCCGTCGACCTAGCTGGACTTCATGTCAAACGTTCAGTCAGCCCGTCGACCCATTTGGACTTCGTGCCAACTATCCGGTCAGTCCGTCGACCTAGCTGAGCTTCGTGCCAGACATCTGGTCAGCCCGTCGACTTGTCTGGGCTTCTCCTGCACACTAGATCAGAGTGTTAGATCAACAATAAAACTAACTTAACCTATTTTGTCATTCATCAAAACTTGGGTTAGCCTAGCACCAGTCGACTGGTGCAAGGACCAGTCGACTGGTAACGGTAAAATAGCAGGATTATTTTCTTCTAAGCTCTGTAAGAAAAAGCTTGGGATGGCCAGCCAAGGTGACGAAATTAGAGGTGGTCAACCCTAATTAGTAGTCACCAAAGTTCTCAAGTGTTTGTGGAATCCAAGAGGTCTTGGTGTGTTTTGTGGTAAGGTTTCTCCACCCACAAGGAGCGACTTGAGATAGCCAGAGTTTGCCGAGGACTAATCCACCGACGGATAGGGATCGCCCACCTTACGGACAATCGTGGAGTAGGAGCCATAATCTCCGAACCACGTTACATCGGCATGTCGATTGGTTTGCATTTGCTTTTTTATTGTCTTTAGTATTTAGCTTTCGCACTTATATTGTTTGTATTATTTCGCCGCGCAAGCTAACATATGTAGGGAGCGAGTATTTGGAGGCACCGTCCATTCAACCCCCCTTCTATCTGGCCGCAAAATCCTCCAACAGGCTTTAGGCTGAAGCAATGAGGACTGCAACTTTTGTCATTAACAAACTTCTTCAACCAAGGTTAGCATTCACACTACAATAAATATGACTTTCCGCAGCGCATTATCAACGGTTAGAGCACGCTGTTAATAATAGTTTTTACGACGCGCCCAAATTATATGTGCTGCGGATAGTATAATATTTATACAAATGACGGCGTGTAAAAAAAGTACGCTGTTAATAAACTTTTCTATGGCGTGCAAAGTGCACTGTTAAAACTTAATATTAACGGCATGCAGAGCGCGCTATTAATATTATTATACTTATATCAATGATGATGTGCAAAAAATACACGCCGTTAATAAATATTATTTACGACATTATTAACATGAAATATTAATCATTTTAGTTTTTTTTTTAATTTTTAAATCCTAAAATTCTAGCCGAATTCTTCGACCAAATCCCTAAAGCCACCTACGACTCCCTCTTCGCCCAAACTTCTCTGCCGCAAGTCTAACTTCCTCTCCGCCGAAACCTTCCGCACTCCGCCTCCCTCTCTGCCTCCGCGCTCTGCCTCCACGCTCTGCATCCATGCTCCACCTTCATCTCTGCCGTACTCCGCCTTCCTTCAACTTGACGCCCAAGATCGGTCCACCATTTACCATCTCTGGCCAACTCTCTACGGGTTAGAAGAGGGAGAACCGGAGTTTCATTTTCTTATTCCTCTCTTTGGGTTAGAAGAGTCGAAGCTCTTCCTCCACTTCTTTCATCCGGACTAGATTTGGACAGAACAAGCTTCGATTTCTGATCATATCTGCATTCATCAATGCAGCTACCCCGTCAGCAGATTCGATATTCTTTGCGCATCCAACAACAACTTCTTCGTCACCAAGATTGGTATATTTCTTTGATTGTTGATTGCTTCTTTGGTTTTTTATGTTTTGAATGAGTTCCTGATGATTGATTGTAATCGAATTCAAGCTTCCATGTTCTAAATTCCCTACATTAGGCTAAAGATGAATGTTGCTCACAAGTTGTTTGATGTAATTCCCCAACACCTTTGACAATTTTATTAATGCATTTTAGTTCCTTAATTTCTTTCAATGTCTATTTGGTTAACCGTTAGTGATAATTTCTCTTTGATTTAATGCAATCTGATTAGATTAAGCATAGACTTCATTAAATGCTTTCCTTCCTTTATATGAGTGCTCGTAGGTTAGGTGCAATAAATTTGGTTAGCTTAAGATATTTTCTTTATGTTGTCTTTAATTTCCTTGCAATCATAGTTTAAGTTAGACTAAATTTTCATACTTGCATTGCTCTTCATTTGTTAGGTTTAGCACTAAAATCCAAACCCCTATTTTAATATAAAAACCTTATGCAATAACATACGATCCTAAATTTATCACTTATCATTACATTAGTTGGGAGATGACCTGAGCCATCTCTATATTACCTTAGTGTAGAGGGGTTTGGTAAGTTTAATTATAATTTAATAAGTTCCCGTAGTATGGGTTTACTGCATATTTCTTGTATATGCCTTTGACTTGAGAGAAAAAAATGCATACTTTGTCATGTATGGAACTATGTCTCCTCATTGAAATATATTATTTTACAAATATAATGTATATCCATTTTACTTTTAAGTCTCAACTCTTTTGAAATTAGTTGCATGTGTGGTGCTTTTTATTGTAGATCTTTGGAATTGACATAACCACACAAGATACTTTGCCATCAATCATGTTGTTTTTTTGACAGATAAAGGTTCATCTTCAATTCTGCGGAGGTATGATAATCCTAAATGTAATACTTAAATCTATTTGTGCTTCTAGTCCTTAAGTTAATAATAATTTGGGGGATCTTACAACAAGTGATAATGATAACAATTAAAAAAGGATACTTTTACTTAGAAGGTAAAAGGAATTTTATAACTGAAAACTTGCTCATATAATCACTATGCTGTTGTATTTCTAATTAGTCTATTTCTACATAGTAGGTAAAAGGAATTTTGTAGTTCTACTTAGTCTTGTTATATTTCTAATTTCTGTGATTCTATACTTGTGTATTATGGAATAGCAACGCTATGTTGTTGCTTTATTTCCATTTCCTACCATGCTACAAATAGAGGTAAGCAAATTTAGGAGAGGGCAAATTCAAAGAATAAACACATGTAGTTTTAACTTTTTAACATATCTGAACTTTGGAAGTATTCAAGAAAGTGATTAAGAGAAAATGTTGATTATCAAACGAGATTAAGAAAGTTGTTTGTGCTTAGGAGTTAGAAAGAGTATGGAACCAAAATCCATGGTTTTTGATGCTCTATTAGAAAGATTATGTTGGCTTTCTTTTGAAGATATCATGTATCTGTCTAAAATATCTACTACAAAAATTTCAAGCTAATTGGCAAATTCATCAAATTTCCTTTTTTTGGATATACAGACTACTTGAATTTGTAAGATGGGATTCAGATGGCATTCCAATCCAGGCAGTGAAGTTTCACTTACCCTTTTCATTTATCCCACATAATTGGTTTAGCACATTGAAATTTTCAAACATGCTTGGTTGTAGCATTGCATCGTGCTTCACACACCTGATATAATGTGGCTCTATAATATGTTTCTGTTATGCTCAATATTTATTTCTACTGTATATACCTTGAAATGAGTACCTATGCAGGAGAATTAGGATCATTTTGAAGCTACTATCTCATCTTCTGAAGGAAAGGGATTTGCTACAAAAGAACATTTTGAAGCATTTAGTAGAGCTTGTTGCTCTTCTTGGGTGAACTACGACACTGCTGTGCACCATCTGCACGAAGTTTTGCGCCATATGCAAAAGGAAGCATCACCGCGACGATAGATCCAGATGGTCCAACCATGTAACTTTTGTACTGGGCAATAGACTTAGGGTCTTTCTTTGGTTCATGTCAATATTTATATTGTTGTTTAGAGAAATTGATGAGCTTTGTAAAATGATTATTAGATGAATAAAAATTATGTATTCACATTTTGATTTTATTTTATAATTTTTATACTATTTTAAGTGGTGTATGAATTGTGATAATATCTAAATTTTAAATTTGTATTATATATTTTATATCAATATTAGTGATAATTATATGGTATTTTAACTGTGGCGTGCAACGCATGCTGCGGATATTATTTTCCGCGGCATGCAATGCATGCTGTGGATATTATTTTTCGCGGCGTGCATTGCGCGCCGCAGATAATAATATCCGCAACATGCAAGGCACTTTTCGCAACGTGCAATGCATGCTGTGGATATTATTTTCTGCGGCGTGCGTTGCGCGCTGCGGATAATAATATTCATGGCATGCATTGCACGCTGCCAATAACCTAGAACTTTCAATAGCTTTCAATTGTGCAGCTTGCAATGTGCTCTACAAAAAGTGAATTTGCACACTGCGAAAGCTATTTTTGTTGTAGTGTCATTTCAGCTTTTGAGAAATTATGGAACATAAAACCCATAGTTAGTTACTTTCGAGTTATTTAGTTGTGTATGTTATATATTTGTTTCTGATCACTTACGAACCAAGTTTGACAAGAAAAATATTAGATGTATCTTTGTGGGATATGATAGTCAAACAAAGAGGTGGAAATGTTGCGATCCAACAAGCGAAAGATGTTACACTTCACGAAATGTAGTATTCGATGAAGCATCTTCTTGGTGGAACCCAGTTAAGGAGGTGTTGTCAGATTCTAAAGACCTCGAAGACAAATTACAACAAAAGATGAGAGAGCATATTGTTCAACTGCAACCAAGTTCAAATGAATTAGGAGATCTAAATGACAATGATATTGAACAAAGAGTGGCTCAGAGTCCTTGGCAAACCGTCATATATCAACAACCAAATGAAGAAAAGAGGCCTAGTGAAATGAAAGAATTAACTCCACAATCTCAACTCCGAATGTCAATAAGAACACGAAGGTCGAATTCAAAATATGTCAATGCAGTCATAGTTGAAGAAGCAACATAGTCGACGTTTGAAGCGTCGCAAAGTCCAGAGTGGGTGATAGCTATGAAAGAAGAGATTGATGCACTACAGCAAAATCAAACTTGGGATCTTATACCAAAACTAAGAGATGTGAAATCCATTTCTTGCAAGTGTGTTTTCAAAATAAAGCACCGTCTAAATGGGTCAATCGAGAGGTACAAGGCACGATTGGTAGCTCATGGTTTCTCTCAACAGTATGGACTAGAGTATGATGAAACATTTAGTCCAGTGATGAAACTTACAACTGTACGAATCCTACTTGCACTTGCATCCAACAAAGACTGAAATCTATGACAAATGGATGTGAAGAATGCTTTTCTTCACGAAGAATTAGATCAGGAAATTTATATGACCTAACCAATAGGTTTTCAGAACCAACATCATCATGAATATGTGTGTAAGCTACGGAAAACGCTCTACAGATTGAAACAAACATGCAGGGCATGATATGATAAGTTTGTTGAATTTTTAACCCAAAGTGGTTATTTAGTAATATATGCAAATTCCAGCTTATTTATCAAAACAAATAAAGGAAAATTAGCTATCGTGCTAGTATATATGGATGACCTAGTCATAACAGGCAATGACAAAGCAGAAATTCTTCAAACGAATGAGAATTTATCAGTTCAATTTCACAACTTAAGCACTTTCTGATTTAGAGATTGTCAATAAAAATATTCCAAAGACTTGTTGAAAAGGTTTGGAATGCTTGAATGCAAGCCAATCTCGACACCTATAGAACCAAATGTCAAAATGTGTGCACATGAAGGGAAAAGTTTAGAAGATGCAACTATGTATCAACAATTGGTAGATAGTATCATCTACTTAACATTAACTTGACCTGATATTTCCTATGCAATCAGTGTGATAAGTCGGTACATGTAAAATCCAAAGAAGCCTCATTTGGAAACAACTTAACGAATACTAATATATGTAAAGAGTACAATTGATTATGGTTTTTTGTATTATGGTTTTTTGTACAAAAGAAATGAAGAGTGCAAGTTAGTTGGCTACTGCGAAACTGACTATGTTGGAGATTATGACACTAGAAAATCAACAACTAGTTATATATTCAAACTTGGTTCTCGAACGATCTCGTGGTGCAGCAAAAGACAACCAACTGTATCATTGTCAACCACTAAAGCTGAGTATCGAGCAAGAGCAATGGCAGCTCAAGAGAGCACATGGTTAATACAACTAATGAATAATCTACATCAACAATTAGATTATGCAGTTTTAGTATATTGTGGCAATCAATCAGCAATTCGTTTGACGAAAAATCCGATCTTTCATGCAAGAACTAAGCATGTTGAAGTGCATTATCATTTTATCAGAGAAAAAGTTCTGCAAGAAGACAGATGATCAAGTTGTAGACGTGTTCACAAAAGGCTTGAGCGCTAACAAATTCAAGATGTTTTGTTATCAACTCAGCATAGTACAAAGGGTTGGTGTTGAGAGGGAGTGTTGAAGATCAATACCAACCCGTTAATGGATAAGAATAAAAACAAATGGATGAGAGTAATTTTCTCTCTTCCAATGGATAGGGATAACATTCTTTGTGGATAGAATTTAGTTTTCTGATCAACTATGTATCTTGCATGGTGAGTACTATAAATACTTCCCCTGCATTCCTGTTTAATCATCCAATGAAAAATAAAAGTGTAAAGTCTTCAAGTTGAAAATTATTCTTCATCTTCCTTTTTTTTTTTCTCTCTAAAATTTTGAGTGATTCTCAAAAGTGTTGCAATGTCTTTGAAGTGTGGATATAATACAAGTAATTTATTTACTTGTTTATAGTCCAATTTTTCAACAAATTGACCAACAGTGACATTTTCATTAGATTAATTTCCTGCTTGGTGCCACTGATGATTCCATTTGTTTTAGAGTTTCTGGCTGCATCATGTCTTCCAATCTCATCATCTACAACAGCAACAAACATATGTTTCTTCCATGAAAGCAGTAGGTTGAAGATCACATACCCGTATTGAAGCATGTGGGTTAAAAAATGATGTATAGATAGCCAATGAAAGGAGGAGAAAGCATACCAAAACTAAGCAGCTACTTCAACTTTTGATATTATTGTTATAGCATTTGTATGACTTCACTGTCGATGACTATGTAGGGAATCAGTGCAATCTTTGGCCAGTCAGGTCCGTCATCCTTTTGGCACCGATCTTTCAATTTCCTACATCCATAAATCTTCAATTCTTTGAGTAAGATCGGCAAGCCATTCTCTGGCAGTGAGTCAATACTGGGGCAGTGGGTGATGGTTAACTTCCTGATGGAGAAAACAGTTTCCAGATTAGCGGGAAGCCTTTGCAGATTTGGACAACTCACAAAATGCAGTTCTTGTAGCGATGTTAGTTGCTGAAACCATTCCTCCTGCTCTGGCTCGAAGTTTTTAAGATGCTCGCAGTTTGTGAAAATTAACGACTTCACAGTTTGTGTCCTTCCCACTGTGACCCATACATGGTTGATAATGCTCTCATCAGTATCAAGATGAGAAAGAGATCTCAAACCCTCTTCCACATATGGTTCCTCTAAAGGCTGTGAGGATTCATTTAGCTTGGGGCATTTTGATACTCTCAAATATTTCAGGTTAACAAGGGACTGAAATCCACCAAGTAACATCAACTCCAGGCAATTGCACAGCTCCAAATTTTTGAGGGTCGTAAGGTTGGACAGGCAAACAGATACTCTGTGAGGGTAATTTTCCAATAATAAGTCGACTAGGGAGGTTAAATGGAGCAGATACCGAGGCAGTGTGGAGCTAATGTCACCGCAATTCTGAATTCTAAGATTACCCATTGATCCCAAAGGAAGAAGAGGTATTTGTCTTAGTTTGACACAATCTTGGATTTTGATTTCAGAAAGGCGAGGAAAAACTGACTTTTTATCTGTGCCAGACCACTCCTCCCATTCATTCAACTGGTTAAATGTTAGTTTCTCCAGCGAAGGAAAGACTGTATCAGTGTCGCCATAGAACTCACTTCCAATTCGTCGTATTGAAGGCATCATATTGAATACCAAGTTCTTGAGAAATGGAAGTTTCCCAAGAGGAGGAAGAATGTCCCACCTAGCGCATTTATTTAGATAGACAAATTCAAGATTGGTGATCTGATTGTTCTCCAACCAACTTGGGGACTTCATTCCACCGTAATGATGAATTTCAAGTGATTTGAGATTGTGGTGTGGTTGAAGGCCATCAAGTATCTCCTTTTCCTTGTCTCCTTGGCTTCTAATATCAGGCTTTCGGTTCAACATCAGTTCATGAAGGTTCTCCTTGTCATCTAAGTTTGCCCCCACTGCCTCTTCCTTTGATTCAACATTCTGAATATCTTGGATAGTTAGTCGTCTTCGAAGATATCTTAGGTCCTTCAACTCTTCTATTTGACGCCCTCTCTTATTTGAAACATGGAATTCTTCCAACTCCTGCAGCTCGGTCAACTTCCCAATCCCATGTATTAGAGATATTGTGTTAGCATCAGCATATAAATGTCGCAATTTGATTAGCCTGTTCATTCCTTGTGGTAGAATACTGAAGGTGCCACGCCTCTTCAAATTCAGCACTTGCAGATGATAAAGTTTTGGAAAACCTTTAGGCAACTGCTTGATCTTAGTCCAAGAAACATCCAAGTATCGCAGATGAGGCAGATCACAGATAGCATCTGGTAGTTTGTTTATCCCACTGCGATCTTGTGATAAATCTATCACTCGGAGAATCTTCATATCTTCCAATAGTCCTTCCAGAAATTTGAAAAACTCTTTAGAACCATCCCTTGGTAAGAGTAGAAATTCACTATCATACTCAGGATAGAATATAAGTGTTCGCATTTTCTGCAACTTTCTCAATTCTGGTAGCGCATTCATTTTAACAACCCTCAGTGTCAAGTGGCAAACAGTTGCTGGAATTTTGACATGTTCATCGTGGAGCACTAAACATTCATCAATGGAAACACACACTGCTAATTCCCTGATCAGATCGTGCATGACATACCTATCGTTGACTGTACGCATAAAGAAGTATCTGCTGGTTAATTCATCAAAAATCTGGCTCCCAATATCCTCCAATGTCATTCTCCCTCGCAGAGTTTTTTCCTGGATAAAACCTTGAGCTATCCACATCTGGACTAACCGTTCTTTGTTGAACATGTGGCCCTTTGGGAATATGGAAGTGTAGGCAAAGCATTGTTTATAATTTGAGCTCAGATGTTGATAACTCAGCCCCAGTGATGGAAGTATGTTATCCACAACAAAATCATGCTCCCACCATTCACTTTCTTGAATGGCTTTCCAATATTGCTCTTCTAGTCTGCAACGCAACATACTACCGACTGTCTTCGCTGCTAAAGGTAAGCCATGCATTTTCTTAGCTATCTGTTGACCAAGTAACTCCAACTTCCTTCTTAAATCCAGATCGATCTCCTTATCACCTAATGAACAATGCTCAAAGAGTCTCCAATAATCATCTTCCTCGAGAAGTTCTAGTTTGATGTGCTTCACAGTCCCCATGATCTCTGCGACTAATGGACTTTGTGTTGTGATCAGAATGGTACTTCCTTTGCTCCCAAATGTTAAGGCACTCCGGAGTTTTGTCCAACTGCTTTCTGTCTCATCCCACACATCATCAAGCACAAACAAAAACCTTTTATTTGCAGTGGCGTCCCTGAGCTTGCTTAGCTGTGCATCCAAACTAGCGTCGCGGAAAGGGTGGGAATCAGAAGTCACGTTGGTTTCCAGCTCCATGGCGATCCTTTTGACATCAAAATTGTCCGAGACATACACCCACTTCCTGAGCTCAAAATGCTGAGCGACCCTTTGGTCACTGTAAACAAGCTGCGCTAGAGTAGTCTTCCCTACGCCTCCAATGCCTAAAATTGGTAGCACATCAAGATTCGCGAGGTGGCGGCTGCTCCCGCTCTCTTTGTGTCGTCATAATCAGGACCATCTCTTGCACTCAGAAGGATCTCCAAGATCAAGTCCCTCTCTTTGTCTCTCCCAAACACCACCTCCTGCGTGCTGAAGGAGCTGGTCTCCCTGCTTTGATGCCTTGCGTGGTTGTACTCTTCCAGTTCAGCCTTTCTCTGGTTGATCTCTAAAGAAATCTTATCGAGATCCCCCAAGATATTCTTCAACCTCCTCAGTTCGTCATCCGAAACAAACAGATTCTTGAGAAATCTAAGAGATGAGGAGGCGAAAGCACTCACCTTGCTCCTGTCCTGCACCCGAGCTTCCAGTTGCCTGTAATCCAACTCGTCCAGTAGGTCATCCGCTTCGAAAGCGGCGTCTTTGAGTTGCCTCATCCAACTGGCAAGCGCAGGGTCCCTGATTGGCCGCCCCTCAGCGGCGTGGATCGCAGCGTGGATCCGAGGAAGTCTGCCCTCCATCTCCTTCAGCTTCTCATCGACGACCGAGAAGACATCACGGTGGGCGTCAGCGAGACGGGAGGAGGCGAAATCGACCAGCTTCTCCATCACGTAAGTCGCAAACCAATCGCCCACCGACATGCCCACGCCGGCCATGTTCCTCAGGCTGATGGCGGTGAATTTGTTGCTCGGGATCGGAGAAGGGGATTTCTTGCTCGCAAGTTCTGAAATTAAGTTTAAATATCGTCTTTTAAATAAAATTATTATGGAAAATTTTCATTTACTTCTCTAATTTATATACTTTCCAAAATTTCCTTTTAAAGTTTTAAAAATATTAAAATGAACTTTAAAATGTTTATATTATTATCATTTCACCTTCTAGTATCAATATTTTTTATTTATTTTTACTTGGCATGAGTTATTAATGTACACCGACTAATTCTATGATAAGTTAATTTTATTATAAGTGATTGTTTTCATAAAAATTTTACACCTATCATTAGAATAAATCGAAAAGTATTTATAATGGGTAGTCTATGAATCATGCGTTTAAGTTGATGAATTAAGTTTATTCAGTTGGATTAAAGAGATCGCAAGTTAGATTAAATTAAGCTTATAAAAACATTTAGTAGACTAGTTGATCAGACTGGGTAGGAGTGTCAGTTTGGTTAAGTTGATCCGACCGAGTAGGGCACTTAGATCGATAGAACCGATCTAACTAAATCATAAGAGATGGTCCGACTGAGTAAGGTGATCGGATCAGTGGCACCTAATCCGATTGAGGCGACTTCAACTCTGTCGGAATGTCTCGTCAAAGATAGGTAGATTGGGGGTAATTAATCTCGTTAATCTATGACTTTGATCCCCATCTTAACATTGACCATTGATTTTCTTGGAAGTTTCTATATTATATTCCCCAAATCACCTATGAATGTATTGTTAAAAGAAGAATAGAAAGAAGATAAAATAGGAGAGTAATAATTAATCTTATTGTTTTGTTGATACTTGTCCTCGAGATAATACAATAAATAGGATTTAAACAAGTACTCGATCAATTAACCAATTAATAAATAACAGAATAATTCTAAAAATTATTCTGAGAATTATTCTAATAATTATAACAGAATTATTAGAATAATCCTAAAACTAATTTGATTTATTTTGATGATTTGATCCGGTCAATTCTGGTAATTCTCTTTTATCTCTTTTACCCCCGACAAACTTAACGGGAGATCTTTGACGTTGAGTTTGCTTGCTAACTTGTTGAAACGTTGTCTGGATAATGGCTTAGTAAAGATATCAGCAATTTGATCCTCAGCAGAGATATAAGAGACGGATAATTGTTGAGTTGCCACACGTTCACGAACAAAATGAAAATCAATTTCCACATGTTTTGTACGAGCATGAAAGATTGGATTTGCTGTGAGATATGTTGCTCCAATATTGTCGCACCAAATTTTTGGTGCAATATTTGATGCAAGATGAAGTTCAGAGAGAAGTGATTGAAGCCAAATAATTCCAGACGTTGTATTTGCTATAGCTTTATATTCTGCCTCAGCACTTGAACGAGATACCGTAGGTTGCTTCTTCGAATTCCATGAGATAAGATTTCGTCCAAGAAATATTGCATATCCACTAGTAGAGCGTCTATCTTCAGGAGAACTTGCCTAATCCGCATCACTATAGGCATGTAAATCTCGAGACGATTAACGATATAAAAGAAGACCATGTAGAATAGTACATTTGAGATAGCGAAGTATTCTTTTTACATTATCCCAATTTTGTTCAGTTGGAGCATGCATGAATTGACAAGCACGATTTACTGCAAAAGTAATATCAGGGCGTGTGATAGTGACATATTGTAAGGCTCCAACAATGCTTCGATAAATCTGTTAATCAGACAGAGCAGGAGAGGATGAAGATGGAGAGTTGTTTATAACAATTGGTGTAGAGACCGGACGTGCTCCATCCATTTTGGCTCTTTGAAGAAGTCCAGTAATGTATTTGCTCTGAGAGAGAAGATAGCCATCCTCATGTGGAATAAGCTCAATACCAAGAAAAAAACGAGCAATGCCCAAATCTCGGGTAGGAAATTCTTGATTGAGAAGACTTAATAAATTTATGATGCTCTTGTGATCATTACCGGTTATCAGGATGTCATCCACATAAATAAGAAAAAATATCATAGACCCATCATTATATTTGTGAAATAGAGACGAGTCAGTCTTTGATCCAGAAAATCCTTGAGATTATAACCAATTGGATAGTCGATGAAACCATGCACGAGGAGCTTGTCGAAGACCATATAAGGATTTCTTAAGTTGACAAACATGAGATGGAAATTGTGGATGAATGAACCCAGGTGGTTGCTCCATAAATACAGTTTCCTCAAGATGACCATGGAGAAATGCATTTGAAATGTCCAATTGGTGTACAGGCCAATTGGAACTAACAGCTATCGATAATAATAGTCTGACAGATGTAATCTTGATGACTGGACTAAAAGTGTCATTGAAGTCAATACCTGGTTGCTGACTAAAACCTTTGGCTACAAGTCGAACTTTGTATCGTTCAAGAGAGCCATCAGCTCGATACTTAAGACGGAATACCCATTTAGAGCCCACAACATTCATTGAGGAAGTACGTGGAACTAGACTCCATGTTCCATTGCGAAAAAGTGCATCAAATTCTGTAGCCATTGCACTACGCCAATTTGGATCCTTGTTTGCTTGCGTAATACAAGTTGATTCAATAGATTTTGAAGAAACCACTAGAGCCCGTGGAAGAGGATATCGAGTCGCATTTGGTGGGCAACGTTCATAAATGTCACTAATGGGAAGCATGCGACGAGGAGCATTATCATCTGAATCACTTGTTGATGGTGATGAGGAAGTAGGCTGACATAGTGATGTAGATGGCGGACTTGCATTATCCGAGGATTCAGAACTAGAGAGCATATTATCTTCGACCGGCGAGGCTTCCAAGATTGGAGCAGCATCCTGAGGTGATTCTGATGGTATAGGGGAGTTATTAGAGAGCGGAGTAGGACCTAGGATGCCATCATTTCTGACAATATTAGGTGGTGTTAAGAAAATGCCACCTGTATCTGGAGGAGAGATTGAAGAAGATACTGAAAAAGGGAATAGAGTCTCATCAAAAGTAACATGTCGTGAAATATAAATTCGACTTGTTGGTATATGTAAGCAACGATAACCATGGTGCAAATTGTTATAACCAAGGAAAACACATTGTAGTGAACGAGAGTCATGTTTGTGTTTAGAGTAGGGGCGTAACCATGGATAACACGCGCAACCAAAAATTCGAAGGAAAGTGTAATTAGGAGTTTGATTATAAAGTGTTTCAAAAGGACATTTATGATTGAACAATGGAGTAGGGAGTCGATTTATGAGATATACAGCAGTGGTAACAACTTCATCCCAAAATTTGCGTGGAACTGATGCATGATGAAGAAGAGCTAAGGCAGTTTCGACTATGTGTCTATGTTTTCTCTCAGCAAAGCCATTTTGTTCTGGAGTGTGAGGACAAGAGACTCGATGAACAATTCCACAAGAGACAAGATGACGATGGAGAGCTTGATATTCGCCTCCCCAATCAGAATGAAAAGAAAGTATTTTACGATTAAAATATCGTTCAACTTGATTTTGAAATTTACAGAATATATCCAATAAATCAGATTTTCTTTTCATAGGATAGAGCCAAGTATATTTACTAAAATGATCAATAAAGGTAACATAATATTAGAAACCTTGGTTAGATAAAACAGGTGCAGGGCCCAAAACATCAGAATGAATTAATTCAAGTGGGAAATTAGAAACATAATCGAATGAATAGAAAGGTAGCTTATGACTTTTAGATTCCATGCAGACCCTACATGAATGAGATGGAGAGGAGGTAATGGAAGTAGGTAAACCATACCTATTGATGATTGACTGGACAATATGAAGAGAAGGATGACCAAGTCGAGCATGCCAAGCTGGTTTATTTGTGCGTTCACCAACAAAAGCTTTGATTGAAGAACTTTGAAGATAGTAGAGGTCATTTTTTATTCTCCCATGAAACACAATAGCATTTGTTCCTTTATCTTTTATAAGATAATGATTATGATGAAACTCAAAAATGACATTGTTATCAAGACAAAACTGACAGGTAGAAAGTAAATTTTTAGTGATAGATGGAACATGAAAGATATTGCGCATGTGAAAAGTTCGATTAGATAAATGAATATATGTGTTTCCAAGATTAGCAATTTGCAAACCTGAGCCATCGCCTACTTGAACCGTATCTGAGCCATAATACGACATTACGTCTGTAAGGATATTATAATCCGATGTGACATGATGAGTTGCTCCAGTGTCAATATACCAATCAGTAGATGAAAACTCTGGGGTTTTACCACAAGTAGGCATAGATGAGAGAGCTTTAGGATATGTTTGTGAAATAGACGGTTGTCTTGAGACTATAGAACCACCAATGAAATTTGAGGCAAATCTTTGAGGGCATAAATTTCCAGGATGACCAATGATGTGACAAATTTGACATTTTACCCGAGAGTAATCAAATCTTTTAGGGCATAGATTTCCAGTATGGCCAATGATGCGACAAATTTGACATCAGACTGAATTTTGTTTTTGGCCTTCTTGATAGTGTTGAGTATTTGACATCTAAAGTAAAATAACTTATCTTGTAGAGAGACTGGATCACCAGAAAGGGGGCCTTTCGCCTGGAGAAACTCCCCTTGGAGGAAATAGAAGCCTTGGCTGGAGCAACCACTTGTTGTCGACGTCGAGGTTTGGTCGGCATTCGATGGACAGCGGCGGTAGCACAAAAGGAGAAGTCCTTTTGTCGTCTTGTTTTGCGGCTTCAAAAAAAAGAAACTCTTCTTTTGTCTTGGGTGGCGGCAGAAAAAGGAAGGGAAGAGGATTTGTGAAGGAGAATTAAGAGAAAGAGAAGGAACGAAGGATCATGACTCTGATACTATGTTAAAAGAAGAATAGAAAGAAGATAAAATAGGAGAGTAATAATTAATCTTATTGTTTTGTTGATACACTACAAGAAAAAAGTTGATAGACAACGCTTTAAAAGCATTGTCTATATGCTTGAAAAAGCGTTGTTAAAAGCACTGTTGTTAAAAGTCTGCTCAACGACAACGCTTTAAAAGCGTTGTCGTTTGTAGCAATGACAACGTTTTTGTAACGTTTTAAAAGCGTTATTGTTTTTTTTTTTTCAAAAACAACATTATTGCAACATTTTAAAAGCGTTGTTATTTTTTGCAAAAAATAATACTTTTACAACATTTTAAAAGCGTTGTCTTTTTAAAATAAAAAAAATCTATTTACAAAATTATTATTTTTATATTTACAAAACTATTATTTTTCTTTTACCATAATAGTAAATTCGAATGTTTACAAAAACTATAATATTTACAAAAAAAATTCTATTTACACAATCACAACCTACATAAGATTATGAACTCCTCTACCCAACAACAAAGCTCCCAAGTTAGTATATGTGGCAACTAAGGCTCTTAGAGCATCCTTACAAGGCTTAATTACAGACTTTTGCATTCTTTCAAACACGTTGACAGCTTCCAAGAACTCATCATTCTGAATAAGGCCCCACATCATGATGCTCCATATGGTGCTGCTCTTCACTTGGCATTCATCATGCAACATGACTGCTGATTTCAATTCACCACATTTAGTATAGAAATCGACGAGAGTGGCACGTAGAACTGAGTTAATCTGTCTAGTTTTGATGACATCGCAATGTCCCTCTCTTCCACCAGGGAGATGCTCACACTTGGCGAATGCAGAGATGGGCAAAGTTAAGAGTCTCATTGTTAGGAGTCACCTCTAGTCTCATCTTCCTTTAGCACTTGACTAATTTATAAATGGCTTGCTTCTGTTTAAAAAATGACAAAAGCACCATAAGGTAGTTCTTCTTGTAGTAAAATTTAGGGCTAAAAAAATACATCTCAGACACCTAAAAGTTTGGAATGTTCAACTTGGAATATCTCGAAGCTAAAGATGAGATAAAATTGTGATTTTCACAAAGTAATCTACACTGCGAAAAGATGATATAGAATCTGCTGCTGCAAACTAATTTGCAAGTGAGCTGAAGATAAAATTTAGGGTTAGACGATATATTTTTCAAGCCTTGGAAGTTTAAAATATTCAACTCGAAATTTCAAAGCTAATATGAAGTAAATGTGTGATTTTCACAACATAAACTGCTTGTGGCTTTTGGTTGAAAAAATTTCACAACAGAAATTTAATCAATTATAGGGAGGTGTTACAATCTAGTTGATACAACAAAGGATGAGTGATTTAAAATAAGCATTGAAGAAATCAGTATTTAGCAGATCTTTACTAACCAGTTCTGGAGCTTTATCAACAGATTTTGTAGCTGAAAAATAGAGGGAAATTTTAGACGACTACTAGTGCAGCTATTATGAGAAAGTCACATCAGATTATTCTTAATGGTAATGAAGCCTCACATGACTGAAAATTCTTGTGGAAGTTGCCAGATTCCTTGAAGAGTTGTTCAAAGTGAGGCTTGTAATACAAAACACCTTCCATGGATGAATATGTACTTAGTTGAGAAGAAAAAGAAAGGAATTAGAAAAAAAACTACTATTTTCCCGACTTAATTTTATCATTGTCATCAAAAACTTTATAATGTTCAAATAAATTAAATGAATTTTTATCATATTAACTAATGCTTTTAGAACAAAAGGTGAAGAGCATAGAAGCTTCCCTTTTCTTTTCTGTATGGTAAAAAGTTATTTCTACAATTCCCTTCTGCTTTCAATAGAAAAGAAGGATGAATGGTTACTTCTCATTGTTTAACATAGAAAGCCCCATCTCAAACAACATGATTAACCCAAACATGTAAAATTCTCAAATTGAGAGTGGTCAATTATTATTCCCAGTAAAATACTATTAAAAATTAAGGACATTGAAAGTTGAAACCCAATGGAGCTATAACTTTGCGGGCCTTCCCATCACCAACACCTCAACATTCAAGCGGTTGTAGATGATGCAATCATGCTACAATTTCTTCCTACTAGTGGCATAAACTAGAAACAGGTTTCTGAGAAAAAGCTCGCCTTTTGTCCTTGCAGTTCTAAACTATGCAAGAATTTATCCTGATGGTAAAGATTCAAAGCGCAGGCTTTGTGCTCTCAGTTAAATAGTAATCTTGCTAACTAGATACCATCAATCAATAAATCGCTCCCGACTTATTCTGTCTTGTGGTTTGTGATTAGCCTTACCAAATAAACAATAGACAAACCAACATTTAAAAGTAGCAGATTTAGAAAGGAATCGACTATTGGATTGCATGACCTCGAGTAATTGATGGAGGCAAAATCGCTATGCTTTTAACATGATCTGAAAATAGCATATTGAATAGTTGCTATGCAGGAGTAACTCGAATATCAACTCTACAGCATCAACCATTGACCTGGAATCCTAATCTTCTAAATCATTCAGTACAATGAAGTACCCATCCTGATCAAACTCTCTACTTTGAGTATTATAAAAAAAACGAAGTTGAAACCCCCCAGAACAGAAAAAAAAACTACACAGGGAGGTGAACAACGATACCGTGAGGGTTCCTTTGCAATGATTGCACTTGAAGCAGGACTTATGGAAGACGATTCCGTCGGCGGTGAGCTGATCCACGAGGTAGACAGTCTTGTCACAGGCCTTGCATTTGTGCTGCGTGCTAGTGCATTTGCCCACCACGATGTGCTTCAGCATCTCCACCACGAAGAAGGAGGCGGCGTTGTCGAGCCCGGTGGTGGGCTCGTCGAGGAAGAGGGCATGAGATGAGGTTTGTTCGGCGAAGAGGGCGTAAGATAGGTTTGTGTGAGAGGGGTTCTGGAGGAGATTGAAGACGCGTGAGAGCGGTTCGGTAGGTATTCGGGAGATAAGTGGGTGCTGAGTGAAATCTAGGGTTTTCTACTTCTTATCCTACGGTTCATATCATCCCAAATTTAGATGAGAATTTGACAATAGACAACGCTTTTTAAAAATTATTTTTATACACATTAAAAAAATGCTAATAGACAACGCTTTTCAAAAAGCGTTGTCTTTGATCTACAAAAATTAGTAATAAACAACGGTTTTTAAAAAAGCATTGTCTATTAGTAAGAAAATAAAGAGATAGACAACGTTTTTCACTAAAAACGTTGTAAAAAGAAAAAAGACAACGTTTTTTTAAAAAAAACGTTGTCTTTCAAGTGTTGTTAAATTCAAATTTTCTTGTAGTGATACTTGCCCTCAAGATAATACAATATATAGGGTTTAAACAAGTACTCGGTCAATTAACCAATTAATAAATAACAGAATAATTCTAAAAATTATTCTAAGAATTATTCTAATAATTATAACAGAATTATTAGAATAATCCTAAAACTAATTTGATTTGATTTGATAATTTAATCCGGTCAATTCTGATAATTCTCTTTTATCTGTTTTATGTATGGCGCTTGGAATTTCACATAGTTTTAGATGTTCGGTAAAACGCTATGTGAAAATGTATTCTGATGAATTTTAAAAGAATTAAAGAGAAATATAAAACTAATCCAAGGTGAATCAAACAAAACTCAAAACGAATTTAATAATAAAAAAAGACGACCACAAAAATAGCATCCCAAGTCAGTCTCTATATACCATTAATGAATCTGCAATAGAAATCAACAACTGTAATTGCTAGGTTACTTCCTGATCTATTAAAGACTTGAAGTCAACCCATAAATTAAAACTATTTTGGATATTTTGACAATTCGATGTGGATTTGTATTTTTAATCGCAATTTCGACGAAGCGATCGATGAGAAGGAGAATTAGGGTGGTTTAGGGCAATTACAGCTAGCTAGCAATTTGAAGCTGCTGCAAGCAGAAGCATGCCAACGGAGAAGAAGAAGCCGCGCTCCGAGAGAGACGACGGAGCGGTCGCCGTTCTCCCCCCGGAATGCATCGCCCACGTGCTCTCCTTCACAACGCCACGGGATGTCTGCCGGGCCTCCTTGGTGGACAAGACCTTCCTCGCCACCGCGGAAACGGACGCGCTGTGGGAGCGCTTCCTGCCGTCCGATCGCGTGGAGATCCTGTCGCGAGCCGTTGATCCCGTCGAGTACGCCTCCAACAAGGAGCTCTACTTCCGCCTCTGCAACCCGATCCTCGTCGACCAAGCCAAAATGGTAGGCAGCTAGCTAGCTAGATTATATTATCTGACCGGCTACAAATTAGGATATATATCCTGCCGACGATTCTTACATATATAGATATATATCCTGCCGACGATTCTTACATATATAGATATATATCCTGCCGACGATTCTTACATGACGAGTGTGCGATTTATTGTAGCAGTTTCTGTATTTTTTTTAATAATTTTTTATCATAATAATGTTCCGTCAGAATTAAAGAAATCACGTATTGTTTGTCTCTCATATGATCTAACATATATATTATACCGTAATTATAGTTTCTTAGTTGTCATATGATCTAACATATATATATTATCCCGTAATTATAGTTTCTTAGTTGCTATAATTATAATTATTTTTCATAATATAATAATTATAATTTTATAACAGCTACAATATAATAATAACTATTATGTTATAATAGTTATTATATAGTAATTGTTAATATATTATAGTAGATATTGTATAGTAGCCACACTACTTTTAAAAATCAGTATCACTTTAATTATTATATGTAATTATAGAAGAGAAGAGTGAATTTTATTTTAATTTAAAAGAAAAGAAAAAAAATTCTTATATACAGATAAAAAAGAGATTAAACAATTAAATTTTGACCGTAACACCCAGAGTCATCTAACGATACAATGCTTAAATTTATTGTGCATGATATATATATATATATATATATATATATATATATATATATATATATAGAGGATATTCTATCCATGGATTAGATGATCGATCATGAGCAACATCTACGTGAGCAATTTCAATTTGAATTAGTTGGAGAGGTATATATATACATGTATATTATTTTTAATTCTGTGGTTGTGATAAATGATGATGCAACTTTGAGCAGAGCTTCCAATTGGAAAAAGCAACGGGGAAGAAGTGGTACATGATATCTGCCGAGAAGATGCAGGTGACGTGGGGAGACACCCCGCAGTATTGGAGATGGGTTTCTCTAAAAGAATCGAGGTAATTAAACGGACAGCGGAATTTAATTTAAATGAAATGTTTAGTTTATAGAATAATATTTTATTTTTTTATGATTTATCAAAAAAAGAAAGAAGCATTTATTAATTTCTTGTAGAAATATTTATTAATATATATTTTTTAATTCTATCATTTAAATAACATGTTCAATTGGTCCAAACAAACTAAATTAAATTAGATAAGTTACATAAACGAACCTATCTAATTAAATAGAATGAGAATGATTCGATTGGGTGAACACGATAACTGGGTCCATTGTGATTAGACAATCTAGTTGAGTTAGATAGTTAATGGTAATTAATTGAATTAGTCACTCTAATAGGTCAATCAATTAAGACAAATTGATCAACATTCTGTCAATTTAATTTGGTTAATAATTAGGCTAGATGATATAATTGTTTCAAATTAATTGAACTAATTAGTTTGGATGGGTCAATCGATTTAATTCATTGAGTTAGGATATGCTAGTCAGTCAAGTCAAATTGGCTAAATAGCTAGATTTATCAGATCGATTGATAACGAGTCAAATAATTAAATTATTTATCTATTGCCTAAATAATTGTTCTTTGTTTATTTTAATCTATAAACCATGCACTTTTTTAAAGAAAAAAATCCTAATCTATATATGCTTTATATGCATTCATTTGCATAAGTTTTGCTCATATATGAATTTTGATTTATATATTGGCCTGGTTTCAGATTTGCTCAAGTGGTAGAACTTTTGGCTGTTTGTTGGCTACATATTTCTGGTTGGATCGACAGTCGACTCTTGTCTAATAACACCACATATGTTGTTTACCTCGTCTTTAAATTGACTCCGGATGCATTTGGCCTTGATTCAGCTTCCCAACTTGCCTCTGTGAAACTAGGGGCCTATGCATCAGAAATGCATGTCTCTTTAATGCTAGACGATGACGACGATGAAGAAGATGACAACCAAGGCATGGAAGAGACAGAGAACACAAAAAACATAAGGTTGAGAGAGGATGGATGGCTACAAGTCGAGTTGGGCGAATTCTATAACAATGAAGGGGATGAAGGGGAAATGGAGGCTACATTGTGGGAGACCCAAGAACTACATTGGAAACAAGGCCTTATCATCCACGGCCTTGAGATCCGACCAAAGAAGGGAGAATAAAGTATGTATGCGGTTATAGTAACTCATTATTAGTGTAGTTTTACATCATTATATGTGCACTTTTATATATGTTGCTATAGTGGTTTAGTTACGTTCTAAACTTGTTCAGTAACAAAATTCTAGACCTAATTTGTTCTAAAACCTTCAGAGATTTCATGATAATTAAGGTTTTGTTTGCTTAATTAACTGCATTTAATCAAACATTTAGCTCACTGAATATTATACTTTTATTGGTCTAGTGTCTTATCATTTTTGTTATAAGAGAGTTTACTCACTTATTATTTATTTTTAAAAAAAAAACAAAACAATGCATTTGTTTAATTTTAATCATTATTCAATTATATAAAATTAATTGTATATATAATTGACTAAGATAGAAAATTAGAATTAATTGAATAGGAAAAAAATCGTTGAGAAGTGGCAATAAATTGACACCAAAATATTGAGTATTTACCCAAATTGGAACTCTCATTTTGAGAAATGTCCTTCATTATTTCACCGAACAGCAACCATCACTCAGATGAGATTTTAGTAAAAAATTATTAAATTAAAATTAAATAAAGTTAATTCTAACTTGTTTGTTATGATGATCTGAATGGATAAGCTTAGACTATCAACAGGGCTAATTCTGTCAAGATTCCGGTGGTCCGAGTCACAGAGTTGATGCAGCTCACAATCGAATCAGGAAAGGAATTTGTTGAGGAAGATGTCGAGGCCTGCGCTCAACATAATTTTCTTAAAACAAATTCGCCCCACCTCCTGCTATACTTCGAGGTTCTATCGGATCGTCTGTTTCTAAGAATACAACAGCTCAATCACGTATACAACCAAATACTGGTTGTTTGTGACGAATTAGAATGCACCTCAATATTATCACGAATAGTTCAACTGAGCGGATGCACGATTGAGAGAAAAAAAATTAGGGAACGATGGTGGAAGAATTCTTTTATTATTGCTCATGTTTTAGTTTTCACTTATCTTTCGCTCCTCTCCCCTTTGCTCAAGATCCAGCCTCATTATATATGAACTCTCACCTTGTCTGTAATGAATGACCAAATTTTGATCATTTAATGCTGGATGTAATTTCATCATTAATTGATTTAATATCTTCATTAATGTCGAGACGTTACGAAATCATTATTAATGGGTTTAATATCGTCATTATTGTCGAGATTTACAAAATCATCATTAATGAGTTTAATGTCACTATTAATGTTAAGATATTACAAAATCACCATTAATTTCATATTAATGATTATGTTACACTCTTGAGCAAGTATCAAAAAGAAATTTAGGTGGTAAAACGTTCGTTCATTCTTTTGGGTAAATTTTGCTTCAACCAGTACGACATTCAACGTGCCCAAGTCATGCTCGTACACTAGTCAACTTAGTTTAGTGTAATCTGGGACCTGGATTTGCACTCATCCTTGTGCACCCACGCCTGAGAGAGTCTCTCCTCATGCATATATTTACAATATTAATGTATGTATCATAATTTAAACTAACAATAAAACTAAGAGATTTCTAATGTCAGACTAAAAATTCATGCACAATAGAGTCTCTTCGTTTCCATCTCTTTATTGCATTTACATTTCCAAAAAATCTCCCACATGAATGGAAAATATGATATGTAATAGTATTCAACAGTTAAATCTAGTATAGGATAGGTAGATTTTACCCTTTGAATCTTCCCTTGTGAAGATCTGTTTGCATACTAGCTGATAGTAGACATGATGTCCTTAAACTGTTTTACCGTTTGTGTAAGCATTGATATATGTCACCTAAAACTCTCCCTGATACAACTCAGTTCTCATGAGTGTGTTCATTTTTTGTCATAAACACGTTTGATTTTATGAGAAGCTCTAAGAATTGCGCCTCTAATTTTTTTCGAAGCGACCCCACTTCTTTCTCACATAGGTGATCCCTCGAGAGTAGTCATCTGCTCTTTTTTATCATTAAAAGTTTATCGGCTTACCCTTATCCGGTCACTATTTTATTGGGTTATCCCTCATAATATGTCTAGTCAGTGCAAATTGGTTATCCATTTGAACCTAGTTCTAAGGATCTCTAGTCAACATAGGTTGGGTGTCCTTTGCACTGAACGTTGATAACAACATCAAACTCATTCTTCGTAATGAGCTTACAACTAACTCTCGATTTAACCCTTTAGTTAGAGGATCTACTAGGTTATCCTTTGACTTCACATAATCAACAGTGATAATTCTTGTTGAGAGTAGTTGTCTAATGATATTATATCTACAACGTATATGTCTAGACTTACCATTATACAGATGACTTTGTATATGACTAATTGTCGATTGATTATTGCAATGTATGCAAATTGTCGGCATAAGTTTCGGTCATCTACGAATATCTTCTAGGAATTGTCATAGTCATTCAACCTCTTAACCACATTTGTCAAAAGCAACACACTCAGATTCCATCGTTGATCTAGTTATTATAGTTTGTTTAGAAGATTTCCATGAAATGATTGTACCTCCCAGAGTAAATACATATCCACTCATAGATTTAGAGTCTTTTATGTCAGATATCCAACTCGTATTGTTGTATCCTTCGATCACAGCAGGATACCTCATATAGTGCAGTCTATATTCACGAGTATACCTTAAGTACCTCGGTACTCTTGTTATCCCTTTCCAGTATTCAAAACTGGGATTACTCATGTATCTACTCAGTTATTTACTTCATAGGTTAATTCTGGTCGTATACAACTCATTAGGTATATTAAACTTCCAATCACTATATCTATCTGAGAGATACTTTTATCTCAATTTTTCGATAGATATTGACTCGTATCTATCAGCGTTCGGGCCAATACTGTAATGACCGCACTTCTTAACCCTGACTCAAGCCACGGACGTTACTCCTTTCCATACTACTAAGGACATTATTGTATGTACACTGTTGGGTTCAGAGATCTACTCTGAACTTATTTCGACTGTTAAGTCATGTTTGGGAGCGAAACAGAGCTAAGATGATGAAGTTTAGAACTGCTTGAGGATCTAGGCCATGTGGTGATGACCGACCGTGTAGCCTTACTAAGCCCTAGTTTGGGCACGGCCGTGTGTGTCACACGATCGTGTAAGGCCCTCCCAACTGGAGAAAGGCACGGTCGTGTGTGCCACACGGCCGTGTAAGGTCCTCCCTGCTGGAGCAGGGCACGACCGTGTGGCTTCCACACGGTCGTGTCACCTTGGCCGTAACGAGGGACATGGCCATGTGGCTCACACGGTCGTGTCACCTCGGCTGAGTCAAAGGGGTGCACGACCGTGTGAATCCACACGACCGTGTCATTTTGCCCGAGGAGGAGAGCTGCATGGTCGTGTGTGGCACATGGTCATGCAACCTTTCCAGAGGCTAAGCCTGGCATGGTCGTGTGTGGCACACGACCATGTAACTTTTCCAGAGGCTAAACCTTGCATGACCGTGTGTGACACACGACCATGCAACCCTGGCCGAGAGGGAGAGAGGTGTGGTAGTGACTCCACATGGCCGTGTCACGGCCGTGTGGGGGTCACGCCCTACACCCAAAAAGAAGTGGTTCTCCCCCTTTGTACTCCTTCTTGACTTATCATTTTATTCTACAACCTTAGGGAGAATATTTGACACTTCAACTACTACCAAACTGCAAATTCATTGTACACCATTCTTAACAGTACTTTTATACTAAGCGAAGATAAGAACATATGTCCATCCGCACTACAATCTAACATGGTTAGATACTAGCAAATTCCAGGATCGCTTCCCATTGTTCCGTCACCCATACCATCAAACATTGCTTCTGTTGCTCCTTCCTACTCGAGCTTTCTCTTACTTTTATCTGCAGTATAAGGAAATGCAAACTATAAGAAAAGGCTTAGTAAGTACCATCTACTCACAAAACTACGCATTAAAGAGAACATGCCTTTTTATTGTAAAACTGCTTGGAAAGAGCACGACAAACATGCACTTGAGTGTAGTTCACGCTAAAACATATGCTTTGTAAATGTACACATGATATGTATTTTTAAACAGTTTTAAAATGCTAAACACCAACTTAAACCTTGCTAGTAATGTAACGAAAACAGAAATCCTGGCATATTATAGAATTCACCAACATTACACTTTATAACTCAAGTTCTCCACTTAATGATGGTTTCACTTCAACAAACCAATGCACTTTAAAAACTTTATCATACATATTAGTGAACATAATAATCAACTTTCTTGGGCCCGACAATGTACCACTTGCGTGCATCCTTAACAAAATCTGAGGTAGCTAATCCCGAACCTATTAAGGTACTACTAGGCGAACTTATGCCTAGGGACAATCTAGGAGCCCATCCCATGGACCTTGTGTCCAGTACATGCCATTTTAAAGTAAAATACTTTCTTCTACTCGGTACTTTCTTATAATTGCACTTGTTGTCATTTCGACAAACACCTTATGTGTACTTAATCCCCCACACATATTGGGAAACATCTTAGGACACTTGATTTTGCTTCTTAGTCCCAGAAACTTAATGGGAAACAAATCAAAGTACTCACATGCTCTTAATCCCAAAACTTAGAGAGACATCTTTACATATCATGCATTATATCTTCTTTAACATGCACTTTAACATGAAATCTCTTAACCATGCATATAAGCATACAAACCTACCACAATTAGGTTCCTTCATTCATAATCAAAACAACTTATACTGCAGGTGAGGAGTACTTACCTTCTTTCGCTAGATCTTACTCTTATAGGGTGTAAGAAAAGCAACACCCTCTTTTGTATGCCTTGATCTCCAAACCACCCACTTCGTATGTACGAATCCTGATGAAAACTCCCCTCTAGATTCTCTTCTTGAAGAACCTAGAACCTTGGAACCCTAGAGTTCTTGGCCAAAACTACAAGAGAAGAAGAGGGAAGGAGTTTCGGCTAAGTATGGGAGAAGGGAAAATGAAGAGATTTAGGTTTTGATCTCATCCCTCACCTTTTATACTAAGTGGCAGTTGAAGCATCTCTTTTCCCAAAATCTGCTTATAAGGAATTGTTTCCTATTGATAATGTGATGCTTTACCACCACCCTAATGGAAACTTTAACCAATTATATATAAGAGGTCTTAGGTTTAATCTTACCTAAGGTCATTTTTAAATCTATTTTTTTATTTTTTTTTTCTTCTTCTAGTTCTTTTTGCCTTTTTGAATAGAGAAAATTTATGGGTGTTACAAATACAGTGTTGTTGGTTAGTCCTAGGAAAACGTACCGGTTTCACTGTACAAAATTTTTATACAAGTGTCGAACCTTTCCTTAAATAACCTATTGTGTTCTTTTAGAAGTTAAATTAGGAATCGCAGACGGAACTTAACATCATTGATTACAAATTTAACTTATCTGTTTTTAATGGTTTAGATTTGAATCGCAAGCAGAACTTAACACTATTGATTCAAATCCACCTATGTTATTAATTCCATTAAATATTAATTTCTAAAATTGACTTCCAGGATTGCATGGCGAGGCACATGACCTTCTTAGATATGGAAGCAACCACCACCGCCTAGACAAAGCCTTTTAAAGAAAGCTAATATTTAATTTCCTTAAATAACTCTAGGTTTAACCAAAAAGAACAATTGAATCACAAATTCGAAAATTAAAAGAAAAGAAACACAACTTCGAAACAAATCCGAAAAACTCTAGAATCATATGCCTCTTGTGTTTGGTATTTCCAAAAATAACTTATACAAAGAAAATTAGTATGATGCGGAAAACAACTACTAGTTATACCTTTCTTTGTAAGCAAAAATAACCTCTTGATCTTCTACCGTATTCCTCTTCTAACCTCAGACGTTGTGTGAGCAACGATCTTCCAAGATGAGAACCACCAAACACCTTCTTCTTCCTTCTAGGTTTCGGCCACCAAGAGCTCCTCCAAAGATAAAGAGGTTCGGCCACCACCAAGCTCCAAGGGATGCTAGAAATATCGCCTCATTTTCTCTCCTTCTTCTCCAAGCAAGATCCGGCCACCACAAGGACTCCAAGGATGAGATGAGGTTCGGCCACAAGATGGAGAAGAGAGAAAGAGGAGGGGCCGACCACACCCAAGGAGAAAAATAATAGAGTCGTTAGCCATGAAGACATCTCTATCCCTTCTTTTATAATCCTTGGTCTTGGCAAATAAGAAAATTTAAATAAAAAACTTCCTTAATTCTTTTGCCATGAAAAGGAAAATTTATTTAATTAAAAATAATTTTCTTCTCATTAAACATTGTGGTCGGCCATATTAATCTCCAAAACAAGGAGAATTTTAATTAACACAAGAATTAAAACTTCCTAATTTGTCTCCGGAAATTTATAAAAATTTCTCCAATAATTTTTCCCTTCATAGTGGATTATAAAAAGGAAATTTTATAAATTAAAATCTTTCTTTTAAACATATGGATGATTTCCAAAAAGGAAAGTTATCTCTAAAAATTAAAATCTCCTTTCAATCTACAAATAAGGAAAGATATCAATTCTTTTCTTAATCTTTTGTAGAAACTTATAAAAGAGAATATTTAATTTTTAAACTCTCTTTTAAATCATGAACATGGTTAAAAAAGAAAAGTTTTCTCAAAATTAAAATCTATCTTTCAATCTACAAATAAGGAAAGATTTCAAATCTTTTCTTAATCTTTTGTAAAAAGCTATAAAAGGAAAGATTTAAATTTTAAACTCTCTTTTAAAACCATGGAATCCGCATAAGAAAAATTTATAAATAAAATCCTTTTTAATATGATGTGGTCGGCCACCTAAGCTTGGGCTCCAAGCAATTGGCTGGCCACCTTAAGGCTCAACCTTTAGGCTTGGCCGACCCTAAGCTTGAGCTTCAAGCTTGGCTTGTCCGGCCCCTATAGGTTGGGTAAGAAGGTGGGTATGTGATGGGTATAAATCTCTATATACAAGAGGCTACGATAGGGATCGAGAGGAGGAATTGGTTTTGGTCTCCTGATGAAATTAAGCATCCCATGTTCGCCCCGAACACATAACTTAATTTCATCAATAATAATTCATTCCACTAAAGAACTATTATTGAACTACCACACCAATCCCAAATTACATTTTGGGCTCCTTCTTATTATGAGTGTGTTAGTCTCCCTGTGTTTAAGATAATGAATGTTCACTAATTAAATGAGTTACTGATAACTCACTTAATTAATATCTTAGTCCAAGAGTAGTATCACTCAACCTTCTCGTCATGTCGGACTAAGTCCACCTGCAGGGTTTAACATGACAATCCTTATGAGCTCCTCTTGGGGTCATTCTCAACCTAGATTACTAGGACACAGTTTCTTTCTATAATCAACAACACACACAATAAGTGATATTATTTCCCAACTTATCGGGCTTATTGATTTATCGAACTAAATCTCACCCATTGATAAATTAAAGAAATGAATATCAAATATATGTTCTTGTTATTATATTGGGATTAAGAGCACACACTTCCATAATAACTGAGGTCTTTGCTCCTTTATAAAGTTAGTATAAAAAGAAATGACCTCTAATGGTCCTACTCAATACACTCTAAGTGTACTAGTATAATTATATAGTTAAGATAAACTAATACCTAATTACACTACGACCTTCCAATGGTTTGTTCCTTTCTATCTTGGTCGTGAGCTACTGTTTATAATTTATAAAGAACTGATAACATGATCTTCTGTGTGTGACATCACACACCATGTTATCTATAATATAAATTAATTGAATAACTACATTTATCATAAATGTAAACATTTGACCAATGTGATTCTTATTTCTAGATAAATGTTTATACCAAAAGCTAGGCTTTTAGTATACATCCTAACAATCTCCCACTTATACTAAAAGACTGAGCTGCCATACATCTGATTCCCAACCCTTCAACATGCCCATCAAAAGCTCTTGCCTTAAGGGCCTTAGTGAAAGGATCTTCCAGTTTATCACTTGATGCAATCTAAGCAGCAACAACTTCTCCTTGTTATACGATTTCTCGTATTGGGTAGTACTTGCGCTCTATTGTGTTTACTTACCTTATGGACTTATGGTTTCTTCGAGTTTGCTACTGCACCAAATTATTTTGGGCAAACCAGAAATCATTTCTTAGTCTATCTTGAAGTATCTGAGTCATACAACTTCTATGGCTACCTCAGAGGCTGTCATATACTCAGCTTTTATGGTGGAGTCCGAAAATCACCTATGCTTATCACTCTTCCATAGTTAAGACTTTACCTCCTAAAGTAAACACAAAACCCCGAGGTTGACTTACTATTATCCCTTTTCCGATTGGATGTTAAAATCTATGCTGTTGGGGTTGCTAGGTTGCAAACATAGTCCCATATTGGAAACACATGGGAAAGATCATGGGTTTATAAGAGAAAAGATATCTTCGTTGGCATGAGGCCTTTTGGGGAGAGCACAAGAGCAAAACCATGAGGGCTTAGACCCAAAGTGGACAATATCATGTCATTGTGGAGATATCTAAATTCTTTTCGATCCTACAATTGGTATCAGAGTCCGGACTACCAGAAGGTTTAACCGCCGACTGTACATAAGAGCTATGGTCTGATTGAGCCATGTGGGTACAATATTGACCTCGAACAAAGAAAGTGGGGGCTCCTATGTTCGGATCAAAAGGACCAGACACCAGGCAGGAAGTCCTAGTAGGTCGAGTGAACCGAGGGGCAGGAAGACCTGGTGGGTCGAGGATCGAACGTGGGAAGCCTATGGTCCTTTGTTTGAGGGGGGGGATTGTTGGGGTTGCAAGGTTGCAAACATAGTCCCATATTGGAAACACATGGGAAAGATCATGAGTTTATAAGAGAAAAGATATCTTCATTAGCATGAGACCTTTTGGGGAGAGCCCAAGAGCAAAACCATGAGGGCTTAGGCCCAAAGTGGACAATATCATGTCATTGTGGAAATATCTAAATTCTTTTCGATCCTACACATGCAACCCACAGGGAATAAATTATCTGTCTTGTAAGCTAGCATATAATCTCTAGTGCCTCTAAGGTGTTAGAATGTATACTAAAAGCCTAGCTTTTGGTATAAAACATTTATCTAGAAATAAAAATCACATTGGTCAAATGTCTACATTTGTGATAAATGTAGTTGTTCAATTAATTTATATTATAGATGACATGGTGTGTGGTGTCACACACAGAAGATCATGTTATCAGTACCTTATAAATTATAAACAGTAGCTCACGATCATGATGGAAAGGAACAAACCATTGGAAGGTCGTAGTGTAATTAGGTATTAGTTTATCTTGACTATATAATTACACTAGTACACTCAGAGTGTATTGAGTAGGACCATTTGAGGTCGTTTCTTTTATACTGACTTTATAAAGAAACAAAGACCTCGGTTATTATGGAAGTGTGTGCTCTTAATCCTAATATAATAACAAGCACATATATTTTATATTTATTTCTTTAATTTATCAATGGGTGAGATTTAGTTTGATGAATCAATAAGCCCGATAAGTTGGGAAATGGTATCACTTATAGTGTGTGTTGTTGATTATAGAAGGAAACTGTGTCCTAGAGATACTAGGTTGATAATGTCCTCAAGAGGAGCTCATAAGGATTGTCATGTTAAACCCTGCAGGTGGACTTAGTCCGACATGATAATAAGGTTGAGTGGTACTACTCTTGGACTAAGATATTAATTAAATGAGTTGTCAGTAACTCACTTAATTAGTGGACATTCGATATCTTAAACACAGGGAGACTAACACACTCATAATAAGAAGGAGCCCAAAAATGTAATTTGGGATTGGTGCGGTAGTTCAATAATAGTTCTCTAGTGGAATGAATTATTATTGATAAATTAAGTTGTGTGTTCGGGGCGAACACGGGATGCTTAATTTTATCGGGAGACCAAAACCAATTCCTCCTCTCGGTCCCTATCGTAGCCTCTTATTTATAGAGTTCTATACCCACCTATACCCACCTTCTATACCCACCCAATAAGGGCCGGCCAAGCTAGCTTGGGAAACAAGCTAGGGCCGGCAGGTGGCCAGCCCTAGCTTGAACCCAAGCTAGTGGGGGCTGGCCAAATTAAATTAAAAAAGAATTTTAATTTTAATTTTTATTATGTAGAAGAAATAATTTATTAAAGAGAATTAAAATTAAATTATCTCTCTTGTAAAAGATCTACAAAAGATTAAAGAAAGAGATTAGATCTCTTTCCTTATTTGTAGATTGGTGAGATATTTTATTTTCTCTTTAAAAATTATTCACATGTTGTAAAATTAAAATTATGGAAATTTCTTTTTATCAACCATGAAGAGATTTTTGAAGAGAAATTTTAATTTTAAAATTTTCGAAAACAAATTAGGAAGTTTTAATTGTTGATTGAAACTTGTCCAATTTGTTTTTCATGATGTGGCCGGCCACTTGAATTTAATTGGGGAAATTTTATTTTATTTTTCTCAATTAAATCATGTCAATGAAATTAAGGAAATTTTATTGTAATTAAATTTCCTAATTTGCCTAGGCCAAGGAATATAAAAGAAGGGGTGAGGGTGCCTTCATGAGACACAACCCTCTATTATTTCTCTCCCTCTTTTGTTCCTTGGTGTGGCCGGCCATCCTTTCCCTCTCTTCCTCTTGTGGTGGCTGAACCTCTCTCTTCCCTTGGAGCTCTTGTGGTGGCCGGATACTACTTGGAGAAGATGAAGAAGAAGGAGAGGAAGCTAGCATCTCTTGGAGCTTGGTTAGTGTTTTGATTTTCTTCCTTGGTGAAGCTTCTTTCTTTGTGGCCGAACCTAGCTAGGAGGAGAAGAAGGTGGTTGGTGGTTTCTCATCTCGGAAGATCGTTTCCCACACAACGTCCGAGGTTAGAAGAGGAATACGGTAGAAGATCAAGAGGTCTTTCTAGAAGGTATAACTAGTAGTTTTTCCTTTTCCGCATCATACTAGTTATTTATGGAAATAATACCAAATACAAGAGGCTTACGATTCTAGTATTTCGAATATGTTTTTCGATGTTGTGTTCTTTTGTTTTATTTTCCTTGTGATTTGATTGCTCTTTTCGGTTAACCTAAAGTTATTTTAGGAAATTAAATATTAGATTTCTATAAAAGGTTTTGTCTAGTCGGTAGTGGTTGCTCCCATATCCAAGAAGGTCATGTGTCTCGCCACGTCAGTACTGGGAACCAATTATGGAAATTAATATTTAATGGAATTAATAACTTAAGGTGATTTGGGTCGAACGTGTTAAGTTCCGCAGGAGATCCAAGTCAAAACCTAAAAGAACAAATAGATTAAGTTTTGGATCAAACGTGTTAAGTTCCGCAGGCGATCCAAAATTTAATTTAAAAGAACACATGGTAGCTAGGAAAAGGTTCAGACTTTTGTACAAAATTTTTGTACAGTGGAACCTCTAGGCTTTCCGAGTAGCAACCAACAATTGGTATCAGAGCTAGGGTTTTGCCTCTGTGTATTTGGTATTAGTTTAATTATGCACATGTCATACATAATTTAGGCAGGTTAATAGTAGGATGTGCTAACTTTGTGGATGCAGGATCCAACTATTATGGCTTATAGTTATTATGTGTGTGATTGGACCCTTGGACATGTCAAGGGCATTTTATTGTGTGTGCATGATTGTATTATAAAATACAGCAGGAGCTGTATTTAGTTTTATTAGGATTTTATTTTTTTTTATCTAGTTACATGTACATTTCTTTTATGGAATATAGGATCGATGGATGTAAATTTTATTTTATGTTCGATCTAGTTTACATACATTCCTTCGAGGAATATAGGATCAAAATGTAAAATTCTATTTATGTCGCGGATCGAATCTTGCAAAGCGTGGAACCTTCTAAGGACCAGAGGCGTAGCGGAACTAGGGGCAAGATGGATGCGACAGCTAGACCCGGTGGCAGTGGCCAAATATGGCAGCAACTTGGGATGACAACACACGGAGGACAACTAGAGATAAAAGCCATAATAGTTGAAAATTAGATTTTCTATTTATTGCTTTTATATTGTGCTGTGTGTGCATGTTAGTTTACATATTTAGTAGGCTAACATAGTTAAAATTCCTCATTTATAAATAACTAAGTGGGAGAGGGATTTTTAAGTAAATCTCATGGTCTCCATTACTGGTTTGTAAGTGATGCAAATAAGCTTGCGCGTTGGCTCTGAGTGCCTTCCTCCATAACGGATGAGCTTGTTTGTGGATCACTAGAACAGACTTCCATTTTTGGATGACTATATGAAGTTAATTAAGAGCGTGTGATCTTCCCCAATGGAAGGGGCATAATCTTATTAATGGACTTAGTGTCAAGTAATGGTATACACTTAGACACATCTAATAGTATCCTCCCCATCGGAGTCACTGCTATTATTTGTGTGACCAAATGATACCAACTATTAATTTTATTTGTCAAAAAGTTAGGTTGACAAGATAATAAAATTAATGGGTTAAAACTCTCCTTTTACAAATGTTGAATTTGTATACGTCCACACTAACGTGGCATGCAAAATTCACGGTGTTTGAGGTGTTGGTGAATTTAAATAATATTGTTTGAGGAATCAATATTTATTTTTTAAATTCAAAAGTTTTTGACCAAATATTTGATCAAAGACAGATCAACTATTAATTTTATTTCGTCATAAAGTAAAGTTGACGAGATAAGAAAATTAATGAATAAAATCTCCTCTTCAATTTTGTATACGTCCACACTATCGTGGCATACAAAATTCATGGGGATTTTTAAGGAGTTGATCTTGACCAAGTATTTTTGTGATTTAAAATGTTTGTCAATCCCCTAGTAGTCATACTATAGAAAAGACTTAGTAATCCCAATTGTAATGATTGGAAATAGGACTTGGACATTAAGGTAGACTGTCTTCTTAGAACTAAGAACAATATAGGTGTATTTAATTCATTAGTTGAAACATGTTTAGTGGTGTTATCTACCAGAACCTGGAGTGTAGATACAGATGCCATTAATCATGTCCGCAATTCATTGCAGGGTTCCAGGAAACCCGGCAACTAAATGAAAATTAAAACACCGTCTACATGGGCACTACTGTAAAAATGGTAGCTGTTGCAGTGGGAGATGTTTATCTTTTGATAAGAATAAAACATGGATTTTTGAGTAATTGTCTTTACGCACCAAGTTTAGAAAGAACTAGTTTTCAGTTTCTAAACTATTCAAAGAACTTGATATTCTGTCTCTTTTAATAACAAAGTTGTTATTAAGAAAAAGAGGGAAGTTATCTGTTCTGGTACGTTGGTTGGCAATTTATAAATCCAATAACTCTCACGATGCAACAAATGGAAATTAGTAACACATCTTCTAACTTTAAGAGAAAGTAACCTTCGAAAATGAACCAATTATATCTTTAGCATCTAAGGCTAGGTTATATTAACTTGAGTAGGATTCATTGGTAGCTGATGAACTTTTGGGTTCATTAGTAGTGGAAATCTTTCCAACCTACGAGTCTTACTTGGAAGGAAAAATAACCAAGAAGCTTTTAAGTTTAAGGGGTATGGAGTCAAAGATATATTGGAATTGGTTCATTCTGATTTGTGTGATCCTATGAGCATCCAGGCAAGAGGTTGTTTCAAATATTTCATCTATTTTATAGACAACTATTTGAGATACGGATATATTTACTTGATGTGCCGCAAGTCTAAGTGCTTTGATTAGTTCAAAGAGTATGAGGTTGATGTGGAGAAACGACAAAGTAAAAGTATCAAGACACTACGATAAAATCATAGTGGCAAGTACCTCTTGGGAGAATTTATGAGTCATTTATCAGAAGTAGGGATTCAATCCCAACTAACTGCACCTGGTACACCCCAACAGAATGACATAGGAAAAGGAAGGTATAGGACTCTTATGGAAATAAGTAGATTGATGAGTTATTAAGAATATTATCAAAATCATTTTAAGGATGTACTCTGGAAACGGGAGTGAATATAGTACCTTCTAAAGTCAGAACTCTCTACTCATACAGAATTGCTGAATAGGCGTAAGCCTATTTTGAAGCATATTCGGATTCGGGTAGTCCAGCACATATGCAGAAGAGAGACAATGATAAGTTGGACAGGAATTCACTTGTTTGTGGGTTATCCTAGAGAAATGAAAGTAGGTTTATAGTCTTAAAAATCAGAAGGTCATTGTTAGCATCAATAACCGATTTTTAGAAAAGGACTATGTAATAAACCATGTGCCCATAAGAAAATTTGTTCTTAAGGAAATAATAAAAGACATGTCTAATCTAGTACCAATTGTACAAGATGAGATACCACAAGGAAACTGCAACACGTATCACAAATGATACACAATTGCAGAAAGTGCCTTGTCGTAGTGGGAGAGTTGTTAGGCAACCTAAAAGGATTCATGTTTTGGGAGAGTTTTTGGACTCGATCCCTGGAGGACATGAACCTGATCTCTGGATATATGACGAAGCACTCCAAGATAAAGATGCAACATCTTGGCAAAGAGTAATGAATAACAGAATTAGAATATATGTATTCTAATAAAATCTGGAAGCTTGTAGAAACACCAAATGGTGTAAAAGCCTTTGGGTGCAAAAAGGTCTATAATAGGAAAAGAGGGATAGACAGGAAGATAGAAACTTTCAAAAGCAAGGCTAGATGAAAAAGGAAACTTTTTCACTGGTAGCCATGCTTAAGTCTATCCAGATTCTTTTATCTATTTGGCAAGTGGATGTCAAGACAGCATTCCTTAATGGAAGTCTTGAAGAAAGCATCCATATAAAGCAACCAGTAGGGTTCATTGTAAAGGGCTAAGAGCATCTTGTGTGCAAGCTCAATCAGTCTATGGACTGAGGCAAAGCTTCAAGGTCTTGGAACATCCAGTTTATCAAAGTAATCCAGACCTATGGATTTATTGAGTAAACGGATAAGTCTTGTGTATACAAAAGGTGTGATGGAAACGTGGTGGTGTTTTTTGTACTATACGTAGATAACATTTTTGGTAGTTGGAAACAATATCAAAATGTTGTCAGAAGTAAGGGTATGGTTGTCCAAATAATTCGATATAAAGGACTTGGGAGAATGTATATATTTTTGAGATCAAAGTAATAAGGGATCGCAAGAAAAATATATATATATATATATATATATATATATATATATCCCAAGCTTAATACATCGGAAAAATCCTTGCTCGTTTTTAGCATGCAAAACTCCTAGAAAGGTTTCTTACCTTTTAAGCATGGAGTGTCTTTATCTAAAGAGATGTCTCCGATGACATCAAAGGACATTGAGGACATGTAGGCAGTTCTTTATACTTCGACAGTTAGACAACCTAATGTATGTTATGCACGAGATCAGAAATCTGTTTTGCCAAGGGCATAGTTAGCAGATATCAAAGTAACCCTAGACAAGGACATTGGACTGTAGTAAAGCATATATTAAAAGAGGCACTAGAGATTATATGCTAGCTTACAAGGCAGTTAATTTGGTTCTTGTAGGTTGCACGGATTTTGACTTCCAATCAGATAGTGACAATAATAAGTCGACCTTGGGGTTTTTGTGTTTACTTTAGGAGGAAAAGTCATAACTATGGAAGAGTGATAAGCATAGGTGTTTTTCTGGACTCCACCATAGAAGCTGAGTATATGACAAGCCTCTGAGGTAGCCATAAAAGCTGAATGACTTAAAAACCTCAAGATAGACTTAGATATGATTTCTAGTTTGTCCAAAGATTATTACAATTTATTGTAATAATAATGGTGCAGTAGCAAACTCGAAGAAACCATGAGTCTATAAGGCAAGTAAACACAATAGAACGCAAGTACTACCCAATACGAGAAATTGTATAACGAGGAGAAGTTGTTGCCACCTAGATTGCATCAGATGATAACCTAAGGTCCTTAAGGCAAGAGCTTTTTGAAAGGCATGAGAATCAGATGTATGGCAGCAGATATCACAGCTTAGTCTTTTAGTATAAGTGGGAGATTGTTAGAATGTATACTAAAAGCCTAGCTTTTGGTATAAAACATTTATCTAGAAATAAGAATCACATTGGTCAAATGTCTACATTTGTGATAAATGTAGTTGTTCAATTAATTTATATTATAGATGACATGGTGTGTGGTGTCACACACAGAAGATCATGTTATCAGTACCTTATAAATTATAAACAGTAGCTCACGACCATGATGGAAAGGAACAAACCATTGGAAGGTCGTAGTGTAATTAGGTATTAGTTTATCTTGACTATATAATTACACTAGTACACTCAGAGTGTATTGAGTAGGACCATTTGAGGTCGTTTCTTTTATACTGACTTTATAAAGAAACAAAGACCTCGGTTATTATGGAAGTGTGTGCTCTTAATCCTAATATAATAACAAGCACATATATTTTATATTTATTTCTTTAATTTATCAATGGGTGAGATTTAGTTTGATGAATCAATAAGCCCGATAAGTTGGGAAATGGTATCACTTATAGTGTGTGTTGTTGATTATAGAAGGAAACTGTGTCCTAGAGATACTAGGTTGATAATGTTCTCAAGAGGAGCTCATAAGGATTGTCATGTTAAACCCTGCAGGTGGACTTAGTCCGACATGATAATAAGGTTGAGTGGTACTACTCTTGGACTAAGATATTAATTAAATGAGTTGTCAGTAACTCACTTAATTAGTGGACATTCGATATCTTAAACACAGGGAGACTAACACACTCATAATAAGAAGGAGCCCAAAGATGTAATTTGGGATTGGTGCGATAGTTCAATAATAGTTCTCTAGTGGAATGAATTATTATTGATAAAATTAAGTTGTGTGTTCGGGGCGAACACGGGATGCTTAATTTTATCGGGAGACCAAAACCAATTCCTCCTCTCGGTCCCTATCGTAGCCTCTTATTTATAGAGTTCTATACCCACCTATACCCACCTTCTATACCCACCCAATAGGGGCCGGCCAAGCTAGCTTGGGAAACAAGCTAGGGCAGGCCTAGGTATAAAATTGGGTGGCCAGCCCTAGCTTGAACCCAAGCTAGTGGGGGCTGGCCAAATTAAATTAAAAAAGAATTTTAATTTTAATTTTTATTATGTAGAAGAAATAATTTATTAAAGAGAATTAAAATTAAATTATCTCTCTTGTAAAAGATTTACAAAAGATTAAAGAAAGAGATTAGATCTCTTTCCTTATTTGTAGATTGGTGAGATATTTTATTTTCTCTTTAAAAATTATTCACATGTTGTAAAATTAAAATTATGAAAATTTCTTTTTATCAACCATGAAGAGATTTTTGAAGAGAAATTTTAATTTTAAAATTTTCGAAAACAAATTAGGAAGTTTTAATTGTTGATTGAAACTTGTCCAATTTGTTTTTCATGATGTGGCCGGCCACTTGAATTTAATTGGGGAAATTTTATTTTATTTTTCTCAATTAAATCATGTCAATGAAATTAAGGAAATTTTATTATAATTAAATTTCCTAATTTGCCTAGGCCAAGGAATATAAAAGAAGGGGTGAGGGTGCCTTCATGAGACACAACCCTCTATTATTTCTCTCCCTCTTTTGTTCCTTGGTGTGGCCGGCCATCCTTTCCCTCTCTTCCCTTGGAGCTCTTGTGGTGGCCGGATACTACTTGGAGAAGATGAAGAAGAAGGAGAGGAAGCTAGCATCTCTTGGAGCTTGGTTAGTGTTTTGATTTTCTTCCTTGGTGAAGCTTCTTTCTTTGTGGCCGAACCTAGCTAGGAGGAGAAGAAGGTGGTTGGTGGTTTCTCATCTCGGAAGATCGTTTCCCACACAACGTCCGAGGTTAGAAGAGGAATACGGTAGAAGATCAAGAGGTCTTTCTAGAAGGTATAACTAGTAGTTTTTCCTTTTCCGCATCATACTAGTTATTTATGGAAATAATACCAAATACAAGAGGCTTACGATTCTAGTATTTCGAATATGTTTTTCGATGTTGTGTTCTTTTGTTTTATTTTCCTTGTGATTTGATTGCTCTTTTCGGTTAACCTAAAGTTATTTTAGGAAATTAAATATTAGATTTCTATAAAAGGTTTTGTCTAGTCGGTGGTGGTTGCTCCCATATCCAAGAAGGTCATGTGCCTCGCCACGTCAGTACTGGGAACCAATTATGGAAATTAATATTTAATGGAATTAATAACTTAAGGTGATTTGGGTCGAACGTGTTAAGTTCCGCAGGAGATCCAAGTCAAAACCTAAAAGAACAAATAGATTAAGTTTTGGATCAAACGTGTTAAGTTCCGCAGGCGATCCAAAATTTAATTTAAAAGAACACATGGTAGCTAGGAAAAGGTTCAGACTTTTATATAAAATTTTTGTACAGTGGAACCTCTAGGCTTTCCGAGTAGCAACCAACATAAGGTACTTCAATATATGCTTTACCGCAGACCAATGCACTTGTCTAGAGTTGCTTTGATATCTGCTAACCATGCCCACGACAAAACAGATATCCAGTCTCGTACACAGCATTGCATACATTAGACTTCCTACAACCGAAGCATAAGGAACTGCCTTCATGTCCTTTATTTCCTTTGATGTCTTCTGAGACATCTCTTTAGATAAAACTGTTGGTGCAACATCCCTCAGGTCAAGGTTAACCTGGTTGACCAAGCTTGAGTCTTGGTTTGTAGTGTCGATGTTTGACAATACAAGGATGATTGAAGAAGAGTCAAGTAGGTCAAGGATGACCGGATACTTGATTGGAAAGTCCTAACTGGGATGTTAGGCAGAAGGAAAATCCTAGTAAGTGAAGCTAGGTGAAAGTCCTGGTGAGTGAAGCTAGGCAGAAGAAAGTCCTGGTGAGTGAAGCTAGGCAGAAGAAAGTCCTGGTGAGTGAAGCTAGGCAGAAGAAAATCTTGGTGAGTGAAGCCAGGTGAAAATCCTAGTGAGTGAAGCTAGGTGAAAGACCTGGTGAGTGAAGCCAGGCAGAAGAGAAGTCCTAGTGAGTGAAGCTAGGCAGTGAGGAAAATCCTAGTAAGTGAAGCTAGGTGAAAGACCTGGTGAGTGAAGCCAGGCAAAAGAGAAGTCCTAGTGAGTGAAGCTAGGCAGATTGGAAGTCCTGGTGAGTGAAGCCAGGCACGGGGAAATCCAGATGGGTCAAGGTTGACCAGACATCTGGTGAGAGTCCAAGTAGGTCAAAGGGATTGACTGGATACTTGGCACGAGGAAGAAAAGTCCAATTAGGTCAGAGGGATTGACCGGATACTTGGCAAGAAGAGAAAAATCCAAGTGGGTCAAAGGGATTGATCAGACACTTGGTGAGAGAGTCCTAGCTGGTCAAGGGTGACCGGATGCTAGGTCTTATGTACCAACAAGTCATGGTTGACTAGATGTTGGTTTAGAGGGCTTTGGACTTGGTTTTGGGCAAAAACCAAGATCTGGATTGATCAGCGGATTGATCCAGCAGATCTGAATTGATCAGCTGATTGATCCAGCAGATCTGGATCGATCAGCGGATTGATCCAGCAGATATGGATCGATCAGTGGATCGATCCAGCAGATCTGGATCGATCAGCCGATCGATCCAGCAGATCTGGATCGATCAGCCGATCGATCCAGCAGATCTGGATCGATCAGCCGATCGATCCAGCAGATCTGGATCGATCAGCCGATCGATCCGGTGAGTCCCCGCGCACAGAAAGCCTCTGGATCGATCAGTGGATCGATCCAGAGGTCCCAATCGATCAGTGGATCGATTGGGATGCTGCTGCTTCGCGCGATAAGCGCTGGATCAATCCGTGGATCGATCCAGGCATTTTTCCAGATCACAGAGGCACTCTGGATCGATCTGTGGATCGATCCAAAGCCTCCCCGATCGATTGGGAGCATTCCAATCGATCGGGATTCGACCGTTAGCGTCGATTTAAGCCGCAGGCGTTCATTTCCTTCGGCATCTCTTTACCGATTCATTTCAGATCTTCACCAGCTTCTACACAGCTCTCCTCAAGCTCTAGATCGCCAGTTCTTGAAGGTTCTTGGAGGCTTTTCCAAGTCAAGAGGCGGATCAAAGCAAGAAGAAGAAACTAGGGTTAGGGTTTTTGCTCTCATTGTAAGCTTGTAAGCTTGTATTTCATTACCTTTCCCTTTCTTCTTGTATTGAGTTTTGTAGGGCTTCTCCGCCCTTGGTAGTTACTATAAAGGAGAGTTTTATTAGTGGAGGGTGTGTGTGTAGGTGTGGATCCTTGGACTAGTCACCTCTTGTGAGGTGGATACCAAGTAAACCAACCTTGTTAGCGTTGTGTGGTTTGTTTCTGTATTTTCCGCTGCGCATCTTAGAAGAAACAAGCAACGCCGAGCAACGAGCAAGCGACGAGCTATTCACCCCCCCCCCCCCCTCTAGCTACTTTTGGTCCCAACAAAAACTACTCCATGCCTAAAAGGTAAGAAGCCTTTCTTGGAGTTCTGCATGCTAAAACGAGCTAAGATTGTTTCGATATATGAAGTTTGGGATAAGTAAAATATATTCTTTTCTTGCGATCCCTTTGATCCCAAGAATATATGCATTCTCTCAAGTCCTTTATATCAAATTGTTTGGATAATCATACCCTTATTTCTGACAACACTTTGATATTGTTTCCAACTACCAAAAATGTTATCTACGTATAGTACAAGAAATATCACCACGTTTCCATCATACTTCTTGTATTACACAAGACTTATCAGGTCACTAAATAAATTCATATAACTGGATTACTTCATTAAACAGGATGTTCCAAGATCTTGAAGCTTTGCTTCAGTTCACAGACTGATTGAGCTTTACACAAGATGCTCTTTGCTCTTTGCAATGAGCCCTTCTGGTTGCTTTATATGGATGTTTTTTTTAAAACTTCCATTAAGGAAAGCTGTCTTGACTTCCACTTGCTAAATCTCATAGATAAAAGAATCCGGATAGACTTAAGCATGGCTACGGGTAAAAAAGTTTTCTTTTTCAACAAGCCTTGTTTTGAAAGTTTCTACCTTCCTGTCTATCCCTCTTTTCCTATTGTAGACTTATTTTCACCCAATGACTTTTACACCATTTGGTGATTTTATAAGCTCCCAGACTCTATTAGAATATATATATTCTAATTCTTTACAAAGATGTTGTATCTTTATCTTGGAGTGCTTCGTCATATGTCCGGAGATTAGGTTCATGTCCACCAGGGATCAAGTCCAAAGACTCTCCCAAAACATGAATCTTTTAGGTCGCCTAACAACCCTCCCACTACGACGAGGCACTTTCTGCAATTATGTACGTATTGCAGTTTCTTGTGATATTTCATCTTCTACAGTTGGTACTAAATTAGACGTGTCCTTTTTCTTTTAAAAATAATTTTACTTATGGGCTTTGGTTCATTACATAGTCCTCTTAAAAATCGGGCATTGATGCTAATAATGACTTTCCGATTTTAAGGACTATAAACTTCTTTTCGTTTTTCTAAGATAACTCACAAACAAGTGAACTCATGCCCAACTTATCAGTGTCTCTCATGTGCTAACCACCCAAATCCGAATATGCTTCAGATTAGGCTTACACCTATTCTACAATTCTATGGGAGTAGAGAGTTTTGACTTAGAAGGTACTACGTTCACTTCCGTTTCCAGTGTATATCCTTTAAAACGAATTTGGTAATTTTGAATAACTCATCATCGATCTAATTCTTTTCCATAAGAGTCATATACCTTCTTACTACTACACCATTCTGTTGGGGGTGTACCAGATGTAGTTAGTTGGGATTAAATCCCTACTTCTGATAAGTGACTCCTAAATTCTCCCAAGAGGTATTCACCACTATGATCTTACCATAGTGACTTGATACTTTTATTTTGACATTTCTCCGCATCAACCTTGTACTCTTTGAACTAATCAAAGCATTAGTCTTGCGGTGCATCAAGTAAATGTATTTATATCTCAAATAGTTGTCTATAAAATAGACAAAATTTTCGAACCTTCCTCTTGTCTGGATAGTCATAGGACCACACAAATCAGAATAAACCAATTCCAACACATCCTCGGCTCTATACCCCCTTAGACTTTAAAAGCTTCTTAGTTATTTTTCCTTCCAAGTAAGACCCACAGGATTGGAAAGATTTCCACTACCAATAAACCTAAGAGTTCATTGGTTTTTATCCTTTGAATCCTACTCAAGTTAATATAACCTAGCCTTAGACTGCCAAGGATGTGATTGGTTCATTTCCGAAGGTTCCTTTCTCTTATTAAAGTTAGAAGATGTGTTACTAATTTCTATTTATTGCATTGTAGGAGTTATTGGATTTATAAATTGTCAACCAACGTACCAGAACAGATATCTTTCCTATTTTCTTGATAACAACTTTGTTATCAAAATAGACACAATATCTATTCTTTAATAGTTTAGAAACTGCAATAAGGTCCTTTCTAAACTTAGTACGTAAAGACAATTTCTAAAAGTCCATATTTTATTCCTATCATAGGATAAGCATCTCCCACTGTAATAGTTACCACTTTTGCAGCAATGCCCATGTAGACGGTGACTTCCCCTTCATATAGTTATCGGGTTTCCTGAAACCTCTGCAATGAATTGCAGACATGATCAGTAGCTCTCGTATCTACACACCAGGTACCGATAGATAACACCACTAATCATGTATTAACTAATGAATGAAATATACCTATTTTGTTCTTAGTTTTAAGAGGACAGTCTACATAAATGTCCAAGTCCTATTTCCAATCATTACAATTGGGACTACTAAGTCTATCCTATAGTATAACAACTAGGAGATTGACAAACATTTTAAATCCTAAGAATCACAAAAATATTTGGTCAAGACCAACAACTTAAAATCCCCATGAATTTTGTATGTCACGATAGTGTAGACGTATACAAAATCAAAGAAGAGATTTTATTCGTTAATTTTATTATCTCGTCATCCTAACTTTATGACAAATAAAATTAATAGTTGGTCTATCAAATATTTGGTCAAAAACTTTGAATTTTAAATGATATTGATGTTAGAGTGTATACTAAAAGCCTAGCTTTTGGTATAAACATTTATTTAGAAATAAGAATCACATTGGTCAAATGTCTATATTTATGATAAATATAGTTGTTCAATTAATTTATATTGTAGATAACATGGTGTATGGTGTCACACACAGAGGATCATGTTATCAGTACCTTATAAATTATAAACAGTAGCTCACGACCAAGATGGAAAGGAACAAACCATTGGAAGGTCGTAGTGTAATTAGGTATTAGTTTATCTTAACTATATAATTACACTAATACACTTAGAGTGTATTGAGTAGGACCATTAGAGGTCGTTTCTTTTATACTGACTTTATAAAGGAACAAAAACCTCAGTTATTATGAAAGTGTGTGCTCTTAATCCTAATATAATAACAAGCACATATATTTGATATTTATTTCTTTAATTTATCAATGGGTGAGATTTAGTTCGATAAATCAATAAGCCCGATAAGTTGGGAAATGATATCACTTATAGTGTGTGTTGTTGATTATAGAAGGAAACTGTGTCCTAGTGATCTAAATTGATAATGTCCCCAAGAGGAGCTCATAAGGATTGTCATGTTAAACCCTGCAGGTGAACTTAGTCCGACATGACGATAAGGTTGAGTGGTACTACTCTTGGACTAAGATATTAATTAAGTGAGTTGTCAGTAACTCATTTAATTAGTGGGCATTCGACATCTTAAACACAGGGAGACTAACCCACTCATAATAAGAAGGAGCCCAAAATGTAATTTGGGATTGGTGCGGTAGTTCAATAATAATTCTTTAGTGGAATGAATTATTATTGATGAAATTAAGTTGTGTGTTCGGGGCAAACACGGGATGCTTAATTTCATCGGGAGACCAAAACCAATTCCTCCTCTCGGTCCCTATCGTAGTCTCTTGTATATAGAGATTTATAACCACCACATACCCACCTTCTTACCCACTCTTTGGTGGCCGGCCAAGTTAGCTTGGAGCCCAAGCTAGGGCCGGCCAAGACCCAAGGATTGAGCCAAGTTAATTGGCCGGCCATGGCTTGGAGCCCAAGCTTGATTGGCCGGCTATATTAAAAGGGAATTTATTTTATTTAAAAATTTTTCTTATGTGGATAACATGGTTTTAAAAAAGAGTTTAAAATTTAAAATCTTTTCTTTTATAGTTTTCTACAAAAGATTAAGAAAAGATTTAAAATCTTTCCTTATTTGTAGATTGAAAGGAGGATTTTAATTTTTAAGAAAACTTTCCTTTTTGTAACCATGTTCATGATTTTTTTTAAAAAAAAGAGAGAGAGTTTAAAAATTAAATATTTTTTTTCATTAGTTTCTACAAAAGATTAAGAAAAGATTTGATATCTTTCCTTATTTGTAGATTGAAAAGAGATTTTAATTTTTAGAGATAACTTTCCTTTTTTGAAATTATCCACATGTTTAAAAGAAAGATTTTAATTTATAAAATTTCCTTTATACTAACCAATCATGAAGAGATAAAAATTATTAGAGAAATTTTTTATAAATTTCCGGAAGCAAATAAGGAAGTTTTAATTTGTGTTTAAAATTTTATTTGCTTGGAGATTTTAAAGTGGTCGGCCATTGAAATAATGAAAAGAAAATTGATTTTTAATTAAATAAATTTTCCTTTTCATGGCAAAAGAATTAAGGAAGTTTTTATTAAAATTTCCTTATTTGCCAAGACCAAGGATTATAAAAGAGGAGGTAGAGGAGTCTTCATGTGGGACAACCTCTATTCTATTTTTCTTCCTCTCTTTTCCTCCTTGGTGTGGTCGGCCCCTCCTCTTTCTCTCTTCTCCATCTTGTGGCCGAACCTCATCTCTTCCTTGGAGTCCTTGTAGTGGCCGAATTTTGCTTGGAGAAGAAGAAGAGAAAAGAAGGTGATATTTCTAGCATCCCTTGGAGCTTGGTGGTGGTCGAACCTCTTCATCTTTGGAGGAGTTTTTGGTGGCCGAAACCTAGAAGGAAGAAGAAGGTGTTTGGTGGTTCTCATCTCGGAAGATCGTTGCCCACACAACGTCCGAGGTTAGAAAAGGAATACGGTAGAAGACCAAGAGGTTATTTGCTTACCAAGAAAGGTATAACTAGTAATTGTTTTCCGCATCATACTAGTTTTCTTTGAATAATTATTTTTGGAAATACCAAAAACAAGAGGCATTAGATTCTAGAGTTTTCGAATTTAATTTCGAGTTTGTGTTTTTTTTTTCCTTTGTCGAATTTGTGATTCGATTGTTCTTTTTGGTTAACCTAGAGTTATTTAAGGAAATTAAATATTAGCTTTCCTTAAAAGGCTTTGCCTAGGCGGTGGTGATTGCTCCCATATCCAAGAAGATCATGTACCTCGCCATGCAGTCCTGGAAGCCAATTTTGGAAATTAATATTTATGGAATTAATAACTTAGGTAGATTTGAATCAATAGTGTTAAGTTCCACTTGCGATTCAAATCTAAACCATTAAGAACAGATAAGTTAAATTTGGAATCAATGTTGTTAAGTTCCATTTGCGATTCCTAATTTAACTTCTAAAGAACGCAATAGGTTATTAAATGAAAGGTTCGACACTTGTACAAAATTTTTTGTACAGTGGAACCAATACGTTTTCCTAGGACTAACCAACAATTGATATCAGAGCTAGGGTTTGCCTCTGTGTGTTTGGTTTTCAAATTAGGTTATGCACATCTCATGCATAATTTAGGCAGGATAATAGTAGGATGTGCTAACTTTGTGGTTGTAGGTTCCAACTATTATGGCTTATAGATGTTGTGTGTGATTGGACCCTTGGACATGTCAAGGGCATTATTTTGTGTGTGCATGATTGTATGTAACTAATACAGCAGGAGCTGTATTAGCCCTAGGATTTTAGAATTTTATTTTCGATCTAGATTACATGTACATTCCCTCGTGGAATATAGGATCGATATATGTAAAATTCTATTTTTTGTCGCGGATCGGATTCTTGCGAGGCATGGTACTTTTGGAGCACCAGAGGCACAACGGAATAAGAAACAAGATGGATGCGACGACTCGACCCGATGGCGGTGGCTAAAGATGGCAGCAGCTAGGGTTGGAGCACACGGAAGACAGTGCTGGAAAAAGGCCATAATAGTTGGAAAATAAATTTCCATATTTATTGCTTTTATTTACTGTGATGTGTGTGTATGCATGTGATGTATGCTAGGATAGTTTAAAATTCCTCACTTTAAATAACTAAGTGGGAGAGAGATTTATTTTAATAAATTCCACGGTCTCCATTACTGGTTTGTAAGTGATGCAACAAGCTTACGCGTTGGCTCTGAGTGCCTTCCTCTATATCGGATGAGCTTGTTTGTGGATCATTAGATCAAACTTCCATTTTGGATGACTATAGGAAGTTAATTAAGAGCGTGTGATCTTCCCCATCGGAAGGGGCACAATCTTATTAATGGACTTAGTGTCAAGTAATGGTATACACTTAGGCACGTCTAATAGTATCCTCCCCATCGGAGTCACTGCTATTATTTGTGTGACCGAAGAAAACCAACTATTAATTTGTCAAATAAATAGGTTGACAAGATAATAAAATTAAAAACCCCTCTTACAAATGTTTGATTTTGTATACGTCCATACTATCGTGGCATACAAAATTCACGATGTTTGAGGTAATTTTATTTGTCATAAAGATTTATTGACAAGATAATTAATGGGTAAAACTCTCCTCTTACAAATGTTTAATTTTGTATATGCCCACACTATCGTGGCATGCAAAATTCACGGTGTTTGAGGTGTTGGTGAATTTAAATAATATTGTTTGAGGAATCAATGTTATTTTAAATTCAAAAGTTTTGACCAAATATTTGATCAAAGACAGATCAACTATTAATTTTATTCGTCATAAAATAAAGTTGATGAGATAATAAAATTAATGGATAAAATCTCCTCTTTGATTTTGTATACGTTTACACTATCGTGGCATACAAAATTCATGGGGATTTTAAGGAGTTGATCTTGACCAAATATTTTTGTGATTCTTAGGATTTAAAATGTTTGTCAATCCCCTAGTTGTTATACTATAGAATAGACTTAGTAGTCCCAATTATAATGATTGGAAATAGAACTTGGACATTAAGGTAGAATGTCCTCTTAGAGCTGAGAACAATATAGGTATGTTTTATTCATTAGTTGATACATGATTAGTGGTGTTATCTACCGGTACCTGGTGTGTAGATATGGGAGCCATTGATCATGTCTGCAATTCATTGCAGGGGTTCCAGGAAACCCGACAACTATATGAAGAAAAAATACCGTCTACATGGGCACTGCTACAAAGGTAGCAACTGTTGCAGTGGGAGATGTTTATCCTTGATAGGAATAAAATATGGATTTACAGAAATTGTGTTTACGTACTAAGTTTAGAAAGAATCTGATTTCAATTTCTAAACTATCAAAGAATAGATATTCTGTCTATTTTGATAACAAACTTGTTATCAAGAAAAATAGGGAAGTTATCTGTTCTGGTATGTTGGTCGACAATTTATAATCCAATAACTCCCACTATGCAATAATTGGAAATTATAACACATCTTCTAACTTTAATAAGAGAAAGCAACCTTTGGAAATGAACCAATCATATTTTTGGCATTAAGGCTAGGTTATATTAACTTGAGTATGATTCAAAGGATAATAACCAATGAACTCTTGGGTTTATTGGTAGTGGAAATCTTTCCAACCTGCGAGTCTTACTTGGAAGGAAAAATAACCAAGAAGCTTTTAAATCTAAGGGGTATAGAGCCAAAAATATGATGGAATTGGTTCATTCTGATTTATGTAGACCTTTGACAATCCAGGCAAGAGGTTGTTTCGAATATTTCGTCTCTTTTATAGACGACTATTCGAGATAAGAATACATTTACTTGACGTGCCACAAGTCTAAGTGTTTTGATTAGTTCAAAGAATACTAGGCTGATGTGGAGTAATGTCAAGGTAAAAGTATCAAGACACTATGGTTAGATCATAGTGGCGAGAACCTCTTAGGATAGTCTAGGAGTCACTTATCAGAAGACGGGACTCAATCCCAACTAACTACACCTGGTACACCCCAACAGAATGGTGTAGTAGAAAGAAGGTATAAGGCTCTTATAGAATAATTAGATTGATGATGAGTTATTCAGAAAATTATCAAATTCGTTCTAAGGATATATACTGGAAATGGAATTGAACATAGTACCTTCTAAGTCAGAACTCTCTACTCCCATAGAATTACAGATTGGGCGTAAGACTAGTCTGAAGCATATTCGGATTTGGGTGGTCTAGCACATGAGAGACACTGATAAGTTGGACATGAGTTCACTCATTTGTGAGTTATCCTAGAAAAATGAAAAGAGGTTTATAGTCTTTAAAATCGGAAGGTCATTGTTGGCACCAATGCCTGATTTTAGAAAAGGACTATACTATGAACCACAAGGCTATGAGTAAAAAATTGTTCTTAAAGAAATTAAAGGACACGTCTAATCTAGTACCAACTGTACAAGATGAAATATCACAAGAAACTGCAACACGTATCACAAATAATACACAATTGCAGAAAGTGCCTCGTCATGGTGGGAGGGTTGTTAGACAACCTAAAAGATTCATGCTTTGGGAGAGTTTTTGGACTTGATCCCTGGTGGACATGAACCTGATCCCCGAACATATGACGAAGCACTCCAAGATAAAGATGAAGTATCTTTACAAAGAGCAATAAATACAGAATTAGAATATATGTATTCTAATAGATTCTGGGAGCTTATAGAATCACCAAATAGTGTAAAAGTCATTGGGTGAAAATAAGTCTACAATAGAAAAAAGGGATAGATGGGAAAGTGAAAACTTTCAAAGCAAGGCTTGTTGAAAAAGGGAAACCTTTTATCGGTAGTCATGCTTAAGTCTATCCGGATTCTTTTATCTATTGCTGCTTATATAGACTATGAGATTAGGCAAATGGATGTCAAGACAACTTTCCTTTATGGAAGTCTTGAAGAATGCATCCATATAAAGCAACCAGAGAGGTTCATTACAAAGGGCAAAGAGCATCTAGTATGAAAGCTCAATCGGTCTATGGACTGAAGTAAAGCTTCAAAGTCTTGGTTCATCCGGTTTAATGAAGTAATCTAGTCTTATGGATTTAGTTACCGAATAAGTCTTGTGTATACAAGAAGTGTGATGAAAATGTGGTGGTATTTCTTGTACTATACGTAGATCACATTTTTGATAGTTGGAAACAATATCAAGGTGTTATCAGAAGTAAGTGTATGGTTGTCCAAGCAATTTGTTATGAAGGACTTAGGAGAGTGAGCACATATTCTTGGGATCAAGGATCGTAAGGAAAAGAATGTTGTGCTTATCCCAAGCTTCATACAATGAGCTCATTTTAGCATGCAAAACTCCAAGAAAGGTTTTTCTACCTTTTAGACATGGAGCGGCTTTATCTAAAGAGATATCTCTGAAGATATCAAAGGAGATAAAGGGCATGAAGGTAGTTCCTTATGTTTCGGCTGTAGGAAGCCTAATGTATGCTATGCACTAGACCGGATATCTGTTTTGCCATGAGAATGGTTAGCAGATATCAAAGTAACCCAGGACAGGGACATTGGACTGTTGTGAAAGCATATGTTGAAGTACCTTAGAAGGACTAAAGATTATATGCTAAGTTTACCAGTCAGATGATTTGCTCCCTGTGAGTTATACGGATCTGGATTTCCAATCAGATAGGGATAATAGTAAGTCAACCTCAGGGTTTTGTGTTTACTTTAGGAGGTAAAGTCATAACTATGGAAGAGTGATAAGCATAGGTGCTTTTTCGAACTCCACCATAGAAGTTGAGTATATGGCAGCATCTGAGGTAGTCATAGAAGCTGTATGGCTCAGATACTTTAAGATAGACTTAGATATGATTTCTGGTTTGCCCAAAATAATTTGATGCAGTAGCAAACTCGAAGAAACCATAAGTCTATAAGGCAATTAAACACAATAGAGTGCAAGTACTACCCAATACGAGAAATCGTATAACGAGGAGAAGTTGTTGCTGCTTAGATTGCATCAAGTGATAACTTGGAAAATCCTTTCACTAAGGCCCTTAAGGCAAGAGCTTTTGATGGACATGTTGAAGGGTTGGGAATCAGATGTATGGCAACATTTATGGAAGCATAGTCTTTTAGTATAAGTGGGAGATTGTTAGAGTGTATACTAAAAGCCTAGCTTTTGGTATAAACATTTATTTAGAAATAAGAATCACATTGGTCAAATGTCTATATTTATGATAAATGTAGTTGTTCAATTAATTTATATTGTAGATAACATGGTGTATGGTGTCACACACAGAGGATCATGTTATCAGTACCTTATAAATGATAAACAGTAGCTCACGACCAAGATGGAAAGGAACAAACCATTGGAAAGTCGTAGTGTAATTAGGTATTCGTTTATCTTAACTATATAATTACACTAATACACTTAGAGTGTATTGAGTAGGACCATTAGAGGTCGTTTCTTTTATACTGACTTTATAAAGGAACAAAGATCTCAGTTATTATGAAAGTGTGTGCTCTTAATCCTAATATAATAACAAGCACATATATTTGATATTTATTTCTTTAATTTATCAATGGGTGAGATTTAGTTCGATAAATCAATAAGCCCGATAAGTTGGGAAATGATATCACTTATAGTGTGTGTTGTTGATTATAGAATGAAACTGTGTCCTAGTGATCTAGGTTGATAATGTCCCCAAGAGGAGCTCATAAGGATTGTCATGTTAAACCCTGCAGGTGGATATGACGATAAGGTTGAGTGGTACTACTCTTGGACTAAGATATTAATTAAGTGAGTTGTCAGTAACTCATTTAATTAGTGGGCATTCGACATCTTAAACACAGGGAGACTAACCTACTCATAATAAGAAGGAGCCCAAAATATAATTTGAGATTGGTGTGGTAGTTCAATAATAATTCTTTAGTGGAATGAATTATTATTGATGAAATTAAGTTGTGTGTTCGGGGCGAACACAGGATGCTTAATTTCATCGGGAGACCAAAACCAATTCCTTCTCTCGGCCCCTATCGTAGCCTCTTGTATATAGAGATTTATAACCACCACATACCCACCTTCTTACCCACTCTTTGGTGGCCGGCCAAGCTAGCTTGGAGCCCAAGCTAGGGCCGGCCACGACCCAAGGATTGAGCTAAGTTAATTGGTCGGCCATGGCTTGGAGCCCAAGCTTGATTGACCGACTATATTAAAAGGGAATTTATTTTATTTAAAAATTTTTCTTATGTGGATAACATGGTTTTAAAAGAGAGTTTAAAATTTAAAATCTTTTCTTTTATAGTTTTCTACAAAAGATTAAGAAAAGATTTAAAATCTTTCCTTATTTGTAGATTGAAAGGAGGATTTTAATTTTTAAGAAAACTTTCCTTTTTGTAACCATGTTCATGATTTTTTTTAAAAAAAGAGAGAGAGTTTAAAAATTAAATATTTTTTTATTAGTTTCTACAAAAGATTAAGAAAAGATTTGATATCTTTCCTTATTTATAGATTGAAAATAGATTTTAATTTTTAGAGATAACTTTCCTTTTTGGAAATTATCCACATGTTTAAAAGAAAGATTTTAATTTATAAAATTTCCTTTATACTAACCAATCATGAAGGGATAAAAATTATTGGAGAAATTTTTTATAAATTTCCGGAAGCAAATAAGGAAGTTTTAATTTGTGTTTAAAATTTTATTTGCTTGGAGATTTTAAAATGGTCGGCCATTGAAATAATGAAAAAAAATTGATTTTTAATTAAATAAATTTTCCTTTTCATGGCAAAAGAATTAAGGAAGTTTTTATTAAAATTTCCTTATTTGCCAAGACCAAGGATTATAAAAGAAGAGGTAGAGGAGTCTTCATATAGGACAACCTCTATTCTATTTTTCTTCCTCTCTTTTCCTCCTTGGTGTGGCCAGCCCCTCCTCTTTCTCTCTTCTCCATCTTGTGGCCGAACCTCATCTCTTCCTTGGAGTCCTTGTGGTGGCCGGATCTTGCTTGGAGAAGAAGAAGAGAAAAGGAGGTGATATTTCTAGCATCCCTTGGAGCTTGGTGGTGGTCGAACCTCTTCATCTTTGGAGGAGTTTTTGGTGGCCGAAACCTAGAAGGAAGAAGAAGGTGCTTGGTGGTTCTCATCTCGGAAAATCGTTGCCCACACAACGTCCGAAGTTAGAAGAGGAATACGGTAGAAGACCAAGAGGTTATTTGCTTACAAAGAAAGGTATAACTAGTAATTATTTTCCGCATCATACTAGTTTTCTTTATATAATTATTTTTGGAAATACCAAACACAAGAGACATTAGATTCTAGAGTTTTCGAATTTAATTTCGAGTTTATGTTTTTTTTTCCTTTGTCAAATTTGTGATTCGATTGTTCTTTTTGGTTAACCTAGAGTTATTTAAGGAAATTAAATATTAGCTTTCCTTAAAAGGCTTTGCCTAGGCGGTGGTGGTTGCTCCCATATCCAAGAAGGTCATGTGTCTCTCCATGCAGTCCTGGAAGCCAATTTTGGAAATTAATATTTATGGAATTAATAACTTAGGTATATTTGAATCAATAGTGTTAAGTTTCGCTTGCGATTCAAATCTAAACCATTAAGAACAGATAAGTTAAATTTGGAATCAATGATGTTAAGTTCCATCTGCGATTCCTAATTTAACTTCTAAAGATCACAATAGGTTATTTAAGGAAAAGTTTGATACTTGTACAAAAATTTTTGTACAGTAGAACCGGTACGTTTTCCTAGGACTAACCAACAATTGATTTCTCAAAACAATATCATTTAAATTCACCAACACCTCAAACACCGTGAATTTTACATGCCACGATAGTGTGGACGTATACAAATTCAAACGTTGGTAAGAGGAGAGTTTTACCCATTAATTATCTTGTCAATAAGTCTTTATGACAAATAAAATTTTCTCAAACACCGTGAATTTTGTATGCCACGATGGTGTGGGCGTATACAAAACCAAACATTTGTAAGAGGAGTTTTTCCCATTAATTTTATTTTCTTGTCATCCTGACAAATAAAATTACCTCATACACCGTGAATTTTGTATGCCATGATAGTGTGGACGTATACAAAAACTCGACATTTGTAGGAGGGGGTTTTAATTTTATTATCTTGTCAACTTATCTTTTTGACAAATTAATAGTTGGTTTTCCTTTGGTCACACAAATAATAGCAGTGACTCTGATGGAAGGATACTATTAGACAGGCCTAAGTGTATATCATTACTTGACACTAAGTCCATTAATAAGATTATGCCCCTTCTGATTGGGAAGATCACACGTTCTTAATTAATTTCATATAGTCATCTAAATGGAAGTTTGATCTAGTGATCCGCAAACAAACTCATCCGATATGGAGGAAGGCACTCAGAGCCAACGCGCAAGTTTGTTTGCATCACTTACAAACCAGTAATGGAGACCGTGGAATTTATTAAAATAAATCTCTCTCCCACTTAGTTATTTAAAGTGAGGAATTTTAAGTTATCCTAGGATACATCACATGCATACACACACATCATAGTAAATAAAAGCAATAAATATGGAAATTATTTTCCAACTATTATGACCTTTTCCTGTTACTGTCCTCCATGTGCTCTAACCCTAGCTGCTGCCATCTTTAGCCACCGCCATCGGGTTGAGTTGTCTCATCCATCTTGCTTCTTATTCCGCTGCGCCTCTGGTGCTCCAAAAGTACCACGCCTCGCAAGAATCCGATCCGCGACAAAAAAAGAATTTTACATATATCAATCCAATATTCCACGAGGGAATGTATATGTAATCTAGATCGAAAATAAAATTCTAAAATCCTAGGGCTAATACAGCTCCTGCTGTATTAGTTACATACAATCATGTACACATAAAATAATGCCCTTGACATGTCCAAGAGTCCAATCACACACAACATCTATAAGTCATAATAGTTGGAGCCTGCAACCACAAAGTTAGCACATCCTACTATTATCCTACCTAAATTATGTATGACATGTGCATAACCTATTTGAATTCTAAACACACAGAGACAAACCCTAGCTCTGATACCAATTGTTGGTTAGTCCTAGGAAAACGTACTAGTTCCACTGTACAAAAATTTTTGTACAAGTGTCGAACCTTTCCTTAAATAACCTATTGTGTTCTTTAGAAGTTAAATTAGGAATCGCAGACGGAACTTAACATCATTGATTCCAAATTTAACTTATCTGTTCTTAATGGTTTAGATTTGAATCGCAAGCGGAACTTAACACTATTGATTCAAATCTACCTAAGTTATTAATTCCATAAATATTAATTTCCAAATTGGCTTCCAGGACTGCATGGCGAGACACATGACCTTCTTGGATATGGGAGCAACCACCACCGCCTAGGCAAAGCCTTTTAAGGAAAGCTAATATTTAATTTCCTTAAATAACTCTAGGTTAACCAAAAAGAACAATGGAATCACAAATTCGACAAAGGAAAAAAAAACACAAACTCGAAATTAAATTCGAAAACTCTAGAATCTAATGCCTCTTGTGTTTGGTATTTCCAAAAATAATTATACAAAGAAAACTAGTATGATGCGGAAAACAATTACTAGTTATACCTTTCTTGGTAAGCAAATAACCTCTTGGTCTTCTACCGTATTCCTCTTCTAACCTCGGACGTTGTGTGGGCAACGATCTTCCGAGATGAGAACCACCAAGCACCTTCTTCTTTCTTCTAGGTTTCGGCCACCAAGAGCTCCTCTAAAGATGAAGAGGTTCAGCCACCACCAAGCTCCAAGGAATGCTAGAAATATCGCCTCCTTTTCTCTCCTTCTTCTCCAAGCAAGATCCGGCCACCACAAGGACTCCAAGGATGAGATGAGGTTCGGCCACAAGATGGAGAAGAGAGAAAGAGGAGGGGCCGGCCACACCCAAGGAGAAAAATAATAGAGTCATTAGCCATGAAGGCACCTCTACTCCTTCTTTTATAATCCTTGGTCTTGGCAAATAAGGAAATTTAAATAAAAAACTTCCTTAATTCTTTTGTCATGAAAAGGAAAATTTATTTAGTTAAAAATAATTTTCTTCTCATTAAACATTATGGTCGGCCACATTAATCTCCAAAACAAGGAGAGTTTTAATTAACACAAGAATTAAAACTTCCTAATTTGTCTCTGAAAATTTATAAAAATTTCTCCAATAATTTTTCCCTTCATGGTGGATTATAAAAAAGAAATTTTATAAATTAAAATCTTTCTTTTAAACATGTGGATGATTTCCAAAAAGGAAAGTTATCTCTAAAAATTGAAATCTCCTTTCAATCTACAAATAAGGAAAGATATCAATTCTTTTCTTAATCTTTTGTAGAAATTTATAAAGAGAATATTTAATTTTTAAACTCTCTTTTAAATCATGAACATGGTTAAAAAAGGAAAGTTTTCTAAAAATTAAAATCTATCTTTCAATCTACAAATAAGGAAAGATTTCAAATCTTTTCTTAATCTTTTGTAAAAAGCTATAAAAGGAAAGATTTAAATTTTAAACTCTCTTTTAAAACCATGGAATCCACATAAGAAAATTTATAAATAAAATCCTTTTTAATATGATGTGGCCGGCCACCTAAGCTTGGGCTCCAAGCAATTGGCTGGCCACCTTAAGGCTCAACCTTTAGGCTTGGCCGGCCCTAAGCTTGAGCTTCAAGCTTGGCTTGTCCGGCCCCTATAGGTTGGGTAAGAAGGTGGGTATGTGATGGGTATAAATCTCTATATACAAGAGGCTACGATAGGGACCGAGAGGAGGAATTGGTTTTGGTCTCCTAATGAAATTAAGCATCCCGTGTTCGCCCCGAACACATAACTTAATTTCATCAATAATAATTCATTCCACTAAAGAACTATTATTGAACTACCGCACCAATCCCAAATTACATTTTGGGCTCCTTCTTATTATGAGTGTGTTAGTCTCCCTGTGTTTAAGATAATGAATGTCCACTAATTAAATGAGTTATTGACAACTCACTTAATTAATATCTTAGTCCAAGAGTAGTACCACTCAACCTTATCGTCATGTCGAATTAAGTCCACATGCAGAGTTTAACATGACAATCCTTATGAGCTCCTCTTGGGGTCATTCTCAACCTATATTACTAGGACACAGTTTCCTTCTATAATCAACAACACACACTCTAAGTGATATCATTTCCCAACTTATCGGGCTTATTGATTTATCGAACTAAATCTCACCCATTGATAAATTAAAAAAATAAATATCAAATATATGTGCTTGTTATTATATTGGGATTAAGAGCACACACTTCCATAATAACTGAGGTCTTTGTTCCTTTATAAAGTCAGTATAAAAAGAAATGACCTCTAATGGTCCTACTCAATACACTCTAAGTGTACTAGTGTAATTATATAGTTAAGATAAACTAATACCTAATTACACTACGACCTTCCAATGGTTTGTTCCTTTCCATCTTGGTCGTGAGCTACTGTTTATAATTTATAAAGAACCGATAACATGATCTTCTGTGTGTGACACCACACACCATGTTATCTACAATATAAATTAATTGAACAATTATATTTATCATAAATGTAGATATTTGACCAATGTGATTCTTATTTCTAGATAAATGTTTATACCAAAAGTTAGGTTTTTAGTATACATGCTAACAAGTGTCATCTTTGGTGAATTTCTCAAGAATTTTGTACATGTAATGGGACTAACTAAGAAAAAATCCTTCTGTTGTTCTAAGAATTTTGGTTCCTAGAATCACATCAGCTAGACTCATATCTTTCATGTCAAATCTTAAGTTCAATATATCTTTGATGGATTTGATTAATTTATTATTACTCCTATGATAAGTATGTCATCTATATAAAGACATAAGATAATATAGTCATTCTCTATGGCTTTTATGTAGGCACATTTATCACATTCATTGATCTTGAATCAACATTCCTTCATGACATTGTCAAATTTCTCATGTCACTATTTTGGTGCTTGTTTCAAGCTATATAATGACTTCATCAATTTAAAAACCTTATTTTTTTATCCTAGAATAGGCAACCCTTCAGGTTGCTCTATGTAGATTTTCTTTTCTAAATCTCCGTTTAGTAAGATTGTCTTTAAATCCATCTGATGTATTTCTAGGTTTCATAGAGAGATAATAGTCAACAACACTCTATTGGAAGTTATTCTCGATACCAGAGAATATGTATCAAAGTAATCAAGGTATTCTCACTATTAGTATCCTTTGATTACCAATCTGACATTGTACTTATCAATTGTGTTATTTGATTTCATTTTCTTCTTGAAGATCCACTTGCAACCTAGTGGTTTACTTCCCGGAGAAAGATCCACAAGTTTTCAAGCGTGATTTTGTAAGATAGATCCTATCTCAGATGCAATTGTCTCTCTCTAGTGAGATCCATTAAAAGAGCTTACTACTCATGAGTAACTGCGGGATTCACTTTCAATATAAAAATGATAAAATCCATTCCATAGAATTTTTCCATCTGAGCTCTTTTTCTCTAAGCTTAGCCTCAACTGGTTCCTCATAATCTTCTTCTTCTTATATTTCATATGTCTATTTTGAGGAGCTAGCATCCTTTTGGGTCTTATCCGAAAACTCTTACTTGAAGAATGAGACATTACTCGATTCTATTATTAAGTTGTTGTGTATATCTAATATTTGTAACTCATACACAAAAAATTGATACACACTACTGTTATGTATATATCCAATAAATATACAATCAGCAATCTTTGGTCATATCTTAATCCTTTTCGGACCAAGTACCAAAATTTTAGCAAGACACCTCCACATTTGTAAATATTTATAGGACGGTTATATTTCAATCCATAACTCATAAGGGCTTTTATGTATTTTCTTCCAGGGTACCTTATTTAAAAGGTAATTAGCTATTAACACAATTTCCTCATCATGAACTCTGCAGTTTAGAGCTTAATAGAAGAATGTTCATCATCTACTTTAGAGTACGGTTCTTTCATTTCGTGTTTTGATCATGCTCGAGCACGTTGACTTTCATAGTAGCCTGAGAGAACAATTGTCTCTCTGAACTCTTGTTGTCTTCTTCAATTCGAAATCTAACCACGAGTTCTTCTACGTTCATCTCCCTTCGCTTGTGCTTCAAGTAGTTCTTGAAGTCCTTCTAGCCGGGAGACAACTTCTCAATGATAGTAGTCATATGGAAGGTTTCACTCAGAACCATCCTTTTTTAGTGGATCTCGTGCAAGATCACCTGAAGCTCTTGGACTTGGTTGATCATCGTCTTGGAGTTAACCATCTTGTAGTCAAGGAATCGACCCACAATGAATTTCTTGACCCCCGCATCCTTCGTCTTGTACTTCTTATCCAAAGGCTCCCCCATCTCCTTAGTTGTTCTCTTCATACTATACACAACGTTCAACAAGTGGCAAGACATTTGAGAATGTAATTTCAGCAAAGGAACTCAGAATGAGTCCATGCCTCCACTGTATTGATGACATGAACATCAACATCCTCAACATCCTTGGGAGGGGTCATCAGTTAAGAATTAAGCCAGATTGAGTGTGGTCAAGTAAAAGAGCATTTTCTGCTGCCCCCTCTTGAAGTTCAATCAGTGAACTTTTATGGCCTTTCCATGTGATTGATTGACATAGTTCCAATCAGGGAGAAGGGGGCATTCATATGTTGAGTTTGTTACACCTTAATACTTTATTATGTGGTCATCTCAATAGAACCAAATTTGTTTCAAGATTATTAACAGGGGAAGCATTAGAGGGCGAAAAGGTAAGTCAGGTACGGTCTCTACCACCTAACCAAATGTTCAAATTTGTAAAATTATTAATTAAAGATTGTTGCATGCTAGAAAAAGAAAATAAAAGGTTGAAGTTAATTTTAGAAAAATCTTGTCTGTTAGAAGATTTTAAAAAATTAGAATTAGAAAATGAAAAATTGAAATTAGAAAATGATAATTTGAAAATTTAAGTAGATAACTTGAAAAATCGTGCATGCTCATCTAATACAAATTTTAGAAAATTTAATAATTTAAATTAGTATTTTAGATATCATAAAGGACAAATTAGGAATATTTCGAAAAGGTATGTCCCTAAGAAATTCTTAGTTAATCCAGTAGGCTGGAACCTATATTGGGTTCCAAAGTCTTGCTTAACTTGAACTGTTATTTAGATTTAGCGCTTTCAGTGAGAAAATTAAACAGTTAATTTCTTTACGAGGTTTTGTCTAAGAAAGTGATTGTTGCTCTAATAACCAAGAAGGCCTACTGCCTCGCCACTGCCTGGAAGTCAAAATATTGAAATAAAATATTTGATTAACTTACTAATAAAGTATTAAAAATAAAAAATTAGATAATGCTTTAAAAAGTTCTTTCAAACATTTTTGGAAATTTTTCAATTTTTTTTAAAATTAGCGCCTAAGTGTGATTTTTTTTCTTAGAAAATTTTCTTGCTTAAATTTTTACTTAAAAAATTTTCTTGCTTAACTTTTTACTTAGAAATTTTCTTGCTTAAATTTTTACTTAGAAAATTTCTCAATACTCTTTAATATTCTACTTAGTAATTTTCTCTAAAAATTATCGTAAATTTTTGGTGATATAAAAAATAATTTTTTAAAGTTTTTCAAAATTTTTACCCTTAGAGTTTTTCATAGAACCCCATTTTTCATGTTATCAAAGGGGGGAGAAGGAAAAGTATAAGTTTATGGGGAGATAGACAAATTTTTTCTATCTTTTTTGTACTTTATTGCTATATTAGTTATTTTATTTTTATGTCTATTTACCCTAGTTTAACTTAGGTTGCTTACATCAAAAAAGGGAAGATTGTTAGAACCCCAAGGTTATTTTGATGTGATCAACAAGTTAAGTTAGGTCCTGTGGTGTTTTAACCTTGTGTCTAAGTGTGCAGGAACTTAGGAGCACAGGGAGTCGAGCGGAAGACACAGCTAGCGAGAAGGACGGCATAGGAGAGTGTGTCTGAGGGACGAGGCGCTGCAGAAGAGTACACCGATGGACGAGAAGGAAACGTGCGGTGGTTCCAAGGGACGAGAAGCCGGAGCGGAAAACTGCTCGAGGAGCAAGAGACGCAGCTAACGAGAAGGTCAGCACGGGGTGTGACCGAGGGACGAAGAGCTACGGATGAGTACGCTGGCGGATGAGAAGGAATCACACGACGATTCTGAGGGACGAGAAGCCGGATCATAAGTCTGCTTGAGAAGACCGGAAGTTGGGTTTGGGTGAGCCCTATTCCGGATGGTCGAGATCACCCAAGCGAGCGGAGCCGGAGCGGAAGACCCAGACCAAGGCAAGCTGAACCGGAGTAAGGGTCTGGACTGAAAAAGTCAATAAGAGTTGACTTTGAGGGTCCGGGCGCCCGGAACCCTTCTAGGCGTCCGGGCCGAGATTTTATCTGGATTGCGGGCAAATCGCGATCCGTGCGAAATGGATAAAATTTTATTCCCTTCCAGGCGCCTGGAAGCCTTCCATGCGCCCCGACCAAAGCTATAAATACAGCCTTGGTCCAGAAGCTTTTCATCAATTCAGAAACGGTGTATTCAACACTTGTGCGCTTTCTTGTTAATTTAGTTTCTATCTTTTTGCGCTTTCACTGTTGTAAGAAGTTTCTCCGCCTGAAGAAGATACTAGTGCAACAACTTCCTTGAATTAACAACTTTCCCGGTTGTAACCAAGTAAAATCCTTTTGCCTCTTCTTTTCTGTTTTATTTGCTTTCTTAATTTATGCAAGTGTTTATTTGAAAATTCGAGAAGGGTTATGTTTTTAAATTTGGTAGGCTATTCAACCCCCTTCTAATCGACCCAACGCGATCCAACAATATTTTTTTTTAAAAAAAAAAAGAATGAATGATCAAGCTATTTGGTGAAACATCACTTGATTGCATAATTTATTTGTCTTTTAAAAAACATGAAATACTAATTCAGTTTACTTGCTATTAATCTTTTTTTATAAAAAATTAAAATTTAACCTTATTAATTTCCAACCATCAAACTTAATCGAAAGAAATCTGATTAGTTGAAATTTGCTCGGTTTCTTATCTTTTATTTTTGGCTAATTTCAGCCACTCAATTTTGAAACCAAACTATTTGACGAAATTAAGGATATTTTAATCTAGAACATATTAGAGGCTCGGTTTAATTTGTCTATTTTGGAACTGAGGTGTTTCATTAAAGACATTTCTCAACATTAGTTTAATCAATTTTGGAACAAAAAGGGGCTTGATTTTAGACATTTTCCAAAATCAAGGATCGTAATTGAATAGCTGCTTGAGAGTATTAAGATGATAAACTATGCATGTATGAAAACTTGCGTCCTAAAATTTATTGATTATCTACCATATAACATACAGAGGTCATCTTGTGACTACCAAACCATATATTATTGTGATAATCAATTGTGGCATTGTGTTGGATGACAATTAGGCAAAACAGAAAATTGCAATTGATTACTCAGAGTCTTTTGAAAGCATAGTTATACCAAAATTATGAGGTCAAGATATAGTGATCTTTTCAATCATTACTCAGACTACTTTCAAACAAGTTGGCCGTCCCCAAAAAACCCAGAATTTGACATCTTCCAATCGACAAAAGGATTCCAGCAAAACATACTATGATATTAAAAGCAAATAGCAGAAGAAAATTTGCATTTCGCATAGATTTCTTTGATGATTCTACCAAAAGCTGAAATCATGACCAAGAACCATCAGCCTTGGTTGGTCAGTGAGAATGGCTAAATCTATTATCAGATATGTGTGTCCAGTCATGATTCATCAGCATATGTCCATCTACAAAATCGGCTCTATTCACCATTCAACATGACTATAGTTCACATTGTAGATTTCCAACCAAAATCATTGATTCAAGCAAAAGATCGGTTGATTGAGTCCATGAGGATGATTTCCTTCTTCCATTACCTACTCATCTTGCAAGCACAAACAAGCTTCATCTGATGAAAAACAACTTCATATTAACATTCTTTCCTCATCCATAATATTGTTTGCGTGACATAAACCAACCTTGAAAATGGATTATCAGAGCTGCAAAGCTAAGTCTGGCTGCTGAGAGTCCTTGAGAATGCAAGGAGAGTGCAGAACCGGAGATCCAGGAGGCTGGAAACTAATATTTAGATCTGGAGGGCACATATTCTTGCTATGCTTGTTTTCTGTTTGTGGAACCAGACCTTGTCGTGGACTCTGATTTTGAAATCCAGACCTATCATTTGCAACTAGCTGAGGGAAGATGACCAGTCCCTTGTCACGAACCTGAGGTTCCAAACCTACCACCTGGATAGGTTGCCTAAAAGCTTGAGACATGGAGATTGTAATGGAATCGTTGGAGATCCTGGGGGATGAATTTGGCGCTCTCCATGAGCCATAAGAAAATGTAGAAACAGATCCATTTGAAGTGTTGCGAGCATCTACTGTATGCTGTGGTGGTTTGGAGTGTGAGGAAGCTCTGGCAGTCATCCACATTTGTGCTGCGACATAATCTGGAACATTTGGTTTTTCTCTACCACTTGGTGGAACAACTGACGGGAATGTTTTGGGAGAATTTGAATTGCTTGAAATGTTTGGCTGGCTAAACATCTTGATTGGCAAGCCCATTAATCTTGAAGGATCATCAAGGCCATGATCATAACTGCCCAATGACTGAGGGTCATTGGCTATGACTCGTGTTTGATTTGGGGAAAGAAATCTCATGGTATTATCAAGACTATTGCAAGAACCAGCCGAGACTTTTCCACTACTGAATTGACCAACAGTGAATTTTTCATTAGATTTCCTGCTTGGTGCCATTGATGATTCCATTTGTTTTAGAGTTTCTGGCTGCACAGTTTTTCTGTCTGTTTGGTTAACAGTGGCAGGTGGTCTAGAAGGGACTACACTATCATAAACGTGAGAGCTCTGTAAAGCTTGATTCATCAATCTAGTATTTGAGGAACTTGGCTGACATTCTCGAACTTGCTCTAATGAAGCAGCACTAGTACTAGTAAAATTAAATGTAACTTGTTTGTTCTTCTGCAATACAGCAGCATCTGTCCTTTGCCGGGGTACAGAGATAGTGTTGGGTGATTGTTTCTTTGTTCCATTAAGTCTAGGAAGATCATTTCCTTCCTTGACAGGATCAGAATCTCTGTTGTGAAAACTGGTTCGAAGCTGACTCTGTGTGTTATAATCATCTACTTCCTTTAAATCTCCATTTCCACTAGCTTTTCTACCGACTGTCGTTACTTTATCCTTCTTCAGAGGCATTTTAAACTGAACGGTTGTATTCTGATTAATCTGCTTTTGTTTCAACTTGGGACTGCACACAATAGGACTTAGAGGTGGTTCATATTCATCAACCCATCCATATCCATACTTTACACCAGAAGGCAAAGCATTTGCAATCCTCTCTGACGCAATTTTCCAGGCAGAAGGACCAAGATTGCCTGCAAAACGGGCCAGGCTCCTTGCATACACGTATTCAGCATCAATTCCAACCTGATTAGGAAATCAAAATTAAAAGATGCACATGAGATGTCAAACTTAAAACAAGAGTTTAAGTTTCCACATACAGCAATCAGCTGCCTTTGGTCTCCCTCAAAAACATCAAACACAGTGCTAGATTCTGCTATGCATTCTTGGTCACAACTAATATTGTAAGTGGCACGCCTATTTTCATCTACATCAAGTGATCGCTTCCCAAGCTTAGATGGAGAGCCTTTCACTGGAAGAGCAAAAACAGAATAAATATGTATCTGAAAACCCCATAAAATACTTTATTTTTTTTGAGAAAATTGTTGGTCAAACTGTGAAAGAACTGGACATAGTAGCTTGACGCTCCTACCTCTAAGGTCATCCGTCTTTTCTGATTTACTGTCACCCAGGGAAGAACTGCCATCAGCAAGACCATTGGAAGTGGTAGCAGGATCTGCACCACTAGCTTCTACTGTGCTTAAACCAGTACCAATGTCCCCTCCAGAAGCAAGAGTTGTGGCAGATGAAATATCAGAAACAAATGATTCTTGCACAACTCTTGGCAGGCACTTTTGCAGTGGTTTTTTCTCAATGGGATTTAGTCTGATCTTCTCTTCAGATTTTGAATCAGGCTTGATAAATTTGACCTCAGTTCGTAGCTTTTGTAATTCTTTTCTCCCAATTTCTTGCATGGCCCGTGCCTTTGCCAAGCAGATTTAAGGATTTTTAATACCAAACAGAAAAAAAAATTACTTAAATTGAATTGCTTGAGAAATTATAAAGGGTCTCCTAATACCTGTCTAAAGTATACTGTGTCTGGTGCATTATACTGCATAGCATTACTGCAAATTAAGAAGACATCACCCTGCAATCAAGCTAACTTCATAAGGAAAAAAAAAGTAAATTGCACAAGAATCACTTTCCAACAGCCAAAGTGTGTGTGTGTGTGTGAGAGAGAGAGAGAGAGAGATGGCCCAGAAGTGTCTCTACCTTGTTGTGTGCCTTCCAGACTGCAATACAGAAAAGACAATTTCTCTAGCTTCATCAACAAGTTTTTTAAAGGCCCATGTTTTCATAACAGGAAACATATTTATCCAATCACTTAGCTCTCTATAAGGTTATAAATAACCATTTCATATATCAATGCCAGAAAGAGTTTTCTTTAGTCATTCTCTACTCCTTGAATCTTTATCGTTACTTGCCAATTTGACTCATCTTTGAATATAATATAATATCAATGTCATTTATTATCAATTATGGACATGCTCAGCTGCTTGCGAACCTTGCATGTCCATCTCAGCATTGTGATCTTTTACTCTGTATGTGTTCTTACCATAAAGCATGATTCATTGGTTAGTAGCAGTCTTATGAAATTATTCCTTCAGCTCAAAGGGGCGCATAGTGATCACGAAAATCCTCCAAGATCTTTTTTCCCAGGTGCAAATAGAAAACAGCTATACATGTTGCAACTTTACACATATTCAAGAGTCCATGACACTAGTGAATGGGCAAATATAAGCAATAATTCCAAACTCAGAAGTGTCCAAGTGTATATTACTTAGGTTCTCTCCTGACCTTAGGAGTATTAATCTTCTATATGAGAACTACAGATTTAAACTTTAGAGGACTTTATATCAGTGTAAAGAACCTCAAAGTGCTTGTGCAAATTTACTTGGGATTTAAATGAGACATTGCAAATCCACATAGATACTATAGAACTTACGTTACTACTTGAGCAATTCACAAACTATTTTCTATTTAGACATATATCCAGATTCCAGATATGTTGAAAACCTAGTATCATTGCACAAGGATTACCTCAAATTGTTCAAGAGACCGATATGAATTCCTTGCCAATTTCTTCTGAACAGTCCCAAAGTCCATTGGGCGCTCAATCACATCAAAGTAATCAGGAAGCTGAAGCAGAATAAGCATTCACAGTAAATTGTAAGGAAGTCAACCAGTTGCTTTCTTCTATCATTATGTCACATAATATAAAACAGTAATGAACCTCTTCGATATCCACTGGCTCCGCAAAGACCCCATAAGTATCCTTTCTGCCACACCAAAAGCATTTTAAGTCAAAACAAACACATAGCTCAGCTATGTTAGAGAAAACTTCAATGTCACAAAGGAAAATACTTCTGAATCTTATCAAGAATGGCCTCCAACAACTTCCTGTTGGGCAAAGGTGTTCCTGCAGGCTGTGAACTTGTAGACACCCCTGAATAATAAATTCACAACATTAACTGAAAAGATAATAACTTCCTGAAATGAAAAAACAATGAAGAGACGTGCAGAATCTAACCAGAAACAGGCCCCGTGGATCTCCGAATAAGACTTTTCTCCCTCACCTGCAAGAATAAATGGAATAAGAAATTTTTAATCTCAAAATATTGAATTTTCCCTAAAAAAATACTCGCATCCTCAATTCTCACGAGAGGATCCCAATGCAAGATCCTACTATCGCTAATTTGGAAAGACAATGAATTAGAGTGAAAACGCAGATACTTGCGAGAAGCAACTAGAAAAGTGCATTATACCTCTCGGGGAGCAGATCCAATGGAACGAACACCCGCATCAATTCGCTCAAAGTGGCGCTTTTTCAGCGGCTTGACTGGCTCCTCCTCTTCGCCCTCATCCTCAGCGTCGTCATCCACGTAAGAAGACGAAGTAGCCGAAGACGAAGACGGCGACTCGCGCGCTGAGGGAGCAACCCTTCGGGGCTTCCTCTCCTCCTCCTCCTCCTCGCGCTCCACCCGTCTGTCAGTGGTTGGGGAAGAAGGAGGCAGCTTGAGGATGAGCTTCAGCTGCCGCCTCTTTCTTTTCCGCTCCAGATCCTCCTCCTCCTCCTCCTCCACTTCCACTTCCTCCTCCTCATCCAAGTAGTCGTCGAAATCAGCGAATCCATCACGAAGGGGGCGTCGCCGTCGCTGGCGTAGCGTCCGGCGAGGAGCCTCAGGGGCACTCGAGGGGGAAGTAGGCGAGCGATGACGGTGTACGCCATCCCGCATCTTCCTCGGCCGGCCCCTCTTCCTCAGCGCCGCCACCGTCGTCATCGCAGGTCGCTCTTTTCTTTTGCTTCTTTTACTTTTCTCTGTTTCAAGTCGTCTACGACTGGTGTCATCGCACAGCAATATCCAACCGATACTCGAAATCATACCCGATCCAGTCCTCTCTTTGAATTATCGGGAAGACACTCGAAGGATCTAACGGAAAGAACGGTACTTTAATGGGTTTCATGTTCATGAGTACGAAAGTAATTTAGTATTGGTTTCATTATTGAAGTGGTGATGATGGTAATAATAACTTTATTAATATAAAAGTAAATGCACCAGAAGGTTAATCAGATTTTATCGAAATAAAGAGAGAGAGAAAAAAAAAATCAAATTCGAAAAAATTTATAAGAAAATTTAAATAAATTTAAATAATTTCTTAATAAAAGAAATGTTTTCATTATGCAAACCCATCAACCTCCCAACAATTTTGATGCTGCATTTATTACACTTTCTAAAATGCCACACTGATTATGATGATTCAGGGTAAGGGAACACTAAATGCTTGGAAAACATGGGCAGAAGTAAGCTGACATTAGAAAACAGCTACTGTTGAAAGGAGAAAGGAGAAATGAGAAAGTTTGGAAAAAGGAAGGCTTTGCATTTCCTCTATCCTTTTCTCATATTTTCCTCCACCTACCTTGATGTCTAGTTTTAATTTATGATCTGAAAGTATTTTAGAGTTTAACTTAAACAAAAAAGAATGAGAATGTAAGAGAAAATATGTCTTTTTGAGTGTGATATTGAAAACTTGCCAAAAGAAAAACTGAAGAAAAGTTATTGAGGCTGAGGAGGGTGGAGTGAATAAGACAATGTGTCTAATGTTTGTTGCGACTTGGGCCACCCTCTCCTCTCGCTCATTCATGGCGAGGAAAGAGAAGTTTCCATTTTTGGGGAGAATTCACTGCTAATGGCCAAGAATTTCTCTAAACTTCTTCCTCTCTTCTCCAACTTTCTATTTTCCTTATTTTGTTTCGAGTTTTCCTTATTCACAACGTAGAATGTAGATAAAAGAATATCTGCAAAAAGAAAGAGGAAAAACGATTAGATTTGACAAAGATTTAAAGTCCAGAAATTGCATACAATCTTAATTAAGTAAGACATGGATATGTACGTGCAGATTAGGCTTTTCAAGTAATTAATCAGGTATCTCATGTTCGAATCCTAGCTGCTGAAGTGATTTGCCTTCAATGATATGACAAATTTAAGAAAGTTACCTACTTGGATAGATCTCTATGAGTATTTTCTAATTTACCTTGCTAACTGATTAGAAAATTTTTGTGTATTAAATCAATCATCTTAAGATTAATTGGTTTCAATAACTAGATATCTGAATTACTTTTATATATATATATATATATATATATATATATATGGTTACTTATCGAAGTCTTTCTCATGAGATGAGACCAAGCATATACAGCCATAGGGGTGTAATCGAGTCGAGTCGAACCGAACTCTTGGATGTTTGAGTTTGACTCGTTTATAATCGAGCCGAGCTCGAGCTTTATTTAACGAATATATTCATGGCTTACGAGCTTATTCGAGCTTTTATCGAGCCTAAACGAGCTTAATAAATATAAATTATAAATTTAAATATTCATTAAAAACTAAATTATATATTTTTAAAAAATTATAATATTCGTGTTAAAATTTATAATTTTATTCTAATAAATAAATTTAATATATTTGTTTATGTTTTTCATAAGTAGAGTGTAAAATCTATAAATTCAATATCAAAACTATTATTTTTTTTATTTAAAAGTTAATTCATGAGCTTAACGAACATGTTTACGAGCTAATGAGCCGAATATTGTGAAGCTTGAGTTTGATTTGTTTATCTTAACGAGTCTCATTAAACGAGCTCAAACGAGTTTTTATCAAATCGAGCTTCGAATAGCTCACGAGCGATTTGACTCATTTACACCCCTATATAACCACTTAAGTGTCATTGGATGCAGTTAAAGGGCGGAAAGCTATGCCACAATAAGGTATTGTTTCTACCATTCATTCTTAACCTAGTAGCAAAAAAAAAAAAAAAAAAACAAAAACAACAGTTCAGTACCCATGGAAACAATGATATCTGTTAATTAAATCCTTACTCTATTACCACAATAAAACAAGTATATGAAAGTAAACAAGATTATGGTCTTCGTAAAGGAAATTAAATTATGCTCAAAAGCGTGGGGAAATCATGCCATATTAGATCATCTAGTGAGAAGTCTCCTATTTAAAGCTGATTGAAGACAGACTTTTAAGGGTATATCATTTTCCAGAGAACTCTCTAGTGAATGAGTGTTAAAAGTTGGGGAAACATTGCATGAATGTACTTGTCCTTAATCCCCTTCCTGTCTGTGTACTTCATTCTGTGGTGTGTAAGAAGATCAAATGTATGGGGAGAATTGTTCATCAAAGTTCCAGCATCAGCGTATCTAGAAAAAAGTTAGCTGCCCTTTAGTTCATTAAATCAATTACAACTACAAATGAAACTCAATGCTAAATGAAAGAACATAAATATACATATTTATTTATTTTGTTTATTTATTTATTTCATTTTCTACAGTTCGGCACGCAAAGCTGCACACGAATGGTAGGCTATCAAAATTCAAAAAAATAGTGGCCGCATGCAGATAGTAGCGAGCGTGTGAGACAGACAATGGAAGCTCCATGCGTTCAAGCTGCCAGCAGGCATCCAATTCAAACTGGTGCAAGTTGACTTGAAAATCAAATTGCAAACCATTTTGACAAGTTCATTTCTAAATCAGCTTGACGATTATTCTCTGCCAACCAAACCCCCAAACCCAAACCCATACATGAATAGTTAGTTACCTATGTGCATGCAATAAGAAAGGACTAAAAACCAAGTAGCAATTAAGGGTATGGTAGGAAATAGTGTCCGTACAACTTGGCCACAAGTAGCACAGGGAGAACCACAACTGCCACATCCTTCATAATGCAGTGGAACAAGATTCTTCATGCCCCACTAGCTAGACTCGTACATCGTCACTTAGTCGAACACAAAACCTTCTTCCATCTCGGAAGAGAGAGTGGTCGAGTTCCGGGGTTTGGAGATTGGGGAACCATCTCTCCACGCGACAGAGGTGAGTCGAAGAGAGTCAGAGTAATGGAATCGAGTCAGACGTTGCATGGTGAGCAAGCTCATCAAACCGCCATGATATTTTCATAAGCAAGCCAATGATCCAACAATGAAGATGTGGTCAAACTAAAACAAATCTGTTTCTTTCTGTGATCAAGTGAGATGGAGAGGATATGAAGAATAGCACTTCATATCAAACTTTTTTAGTTCCTTGAATCAATATGCAGCAGTTGTAATTAACATAAGAGAACAGCCATCAAATTAAAGTTCCAATCAAAAACAGTAGTACTGATATCAGTCTCAATTGAAGCTGTCGAAAAAGAATGCCTGGCCTCTTGATTGTGAAGAAGATGCCCCTTACCTTCATATCCCCCAGATTTCAAATATTCCAATAATTTTCTCGTTAAACAGAGTCGTTTCAGATACATCCTGCATGCACAGTATATATATATATATATATATATATATATATATATATATATATATATATATATATATATATATATATATATATATAATTAATTAATTATCTCTGATTAATTATGCTTCACGAGGAGTTGTTTAATGGCTAATTAATTCGTTTATTTATGTAATTTACTTAATCACTTTATAGTGGAACGCGACAGATCCAAATCCAGTGAGAATCTAATCAGGATATAGTGGGTGGTGACTGGACCCGCGACCCATATTCGCTGACACTGTGGCCCCCACCGCACAAGCTCGATTTTTAAAATAAAAAGTAAAATCATGCAGCCTAAAATATTCGTTCACACAATAAAAAAAATTATTAGATTTATTATTTTTACATTATTATGAACATAATTTTTGTTTTAATTATTTAAATAAAATTGTTGCATCGGTGTGATGAGTGTAGTCAACAAACTGTTGGTTGCTGTCACCATCTTTATAGCAGCCAATAATTGTCGGCCTTTGTTGTCTAGTTCTTGTCAAGAACCTTCTTTTTCTCTGCCTTCCTCCCACTCTCCTCTCCTCTCCTCTCCGTGCCCTAACTTTCCTCCCCCTTCTCTCTCATCTTCGCAATCTGTTCTACGCTTGTGCGACCTGCAGATGATGATGGTGGCCGGCGAAAAGCTTCCGACGGACTCCAATGTGAAGGCAGCCGCCGGTGCCGTGCGGTGCCCGCGGTGCGACTCCGGCAACACCAAGTTCTGCTACTACAACAACTACAGCCTCTCGCAGCCGCGCCACTTCTGCAGGGCCTGCAAGCGCTACTGGACCCGCGGCGGCGCTCTCCGCAACGTCCCCGTCGGAGGCCGATGCCACCGACGCAAGAACAAGCGCACCGCCGCTGCCGCCACAAAAAAATCCCCCTTTCTGCCTCTGCCTTCCTCCCCCAGCTCCCGTCTTCCTCCCCTGCGTCATCAGGACCCTAATAACTCCTCCGTCTTCGCCGGACCCCATACCCTAGATGCCCCTTCTTTGCCATTCATCGACGCCGGCGGCGGCTTTAATCTACCGCCTTTGCCTCCGTCGGCGGCGAACTTGGCCGACGGAGCATGTTTGCCTCCCTCATCGCTACTATTCTGCGGTATGAAGGAGGACTACCATGGCGCCGTGTTTCCGTTCGACGAAATGCCACCGAGAGACATGAACATTGTCTTCGCGAAGGAATTGACAGCAGAAGCTCAGAGCAACAACGACGTTAACAATGATTGGCAGATGATCTCTCCACAAGAGAATTTAGCTACAATTTTCTGCGACACTTCTGCCTTGGCCGGCGGTTGGCCGGAGAGCTGCTGATCTGAACTATAGTACTCCTTAACTTTACCCATCCTTGATTTATCTCCTAATTGTTCATAATATAGTGGTAAGCTTAACTAAACTACATATGCATAGTTAATTAAGATGTTAATCGGGTGTTTGATGGATCTGAGAGATCTTCTCTGTCGCAAGTTTCTGAATGAGCCCCATGTATTTTTACTCATCGTGGCTCCATCAAGAAGACTCTTTTGCTCTTAGAGGAAGCTCAGAATCCACTGCCTATATATAATATATAATATATAATTTCGGAAATAATAAACGTGTATAATAGTATAGTTTGGAGTGGATTATTATATTGATGTTCATGTATTAATTCTCAATTTCTACCTTGGATTGTGGTTAGAGTTAGTTAAGAGATCATCATCATCATCATCAAGCAAGTTGCCTTTCTTTGATTTCTATTTTGTAAGAGAGGAGCATATAATAAGCTTCTCATGGCTTTGGTTCAGTGTGGATTTACCTTTTTGGTTTGTAAGAGATTGTAGCTGAGCTGATCTCTAGTCATTGTCTCTTTCGTACAATATAATTATATATATTGAAAATTAATGATCAGTATCCATATATACTTGCATTTGTTTTTGTTTCTTCCGATGATAATGTTCAGAATTGCAGTGCATTAATTGATGAGTGTGCAATAGTACTACGGCTACTGCCAAAGCTAGAGAAGTAGTGACTTCCTGATTATAACTATACAACAACAACAACAACAAGCTTTCATGATTATAACTATGTCAGTATATATTTGAATCGAACATACATATGCTTGCATTGAGAATGCAAGCGTCGACAGAATGTGTATCAACCTTTTCTCATGTTTTTGTCTAGTCGAATGGTTTAATGGATGCTTTAACTCTTTAGCAGGTAAAGAATAGAAAAAGCAGCAAAACTCCAGCTTTTTCTGTATGTAAGTTAGCACTTAGAGTTTACTTTTACTTCTTTTTTTTTTATTTGTGTATGTGTGTATTGCTAGCTAGCTAGCTGCTACCTATTTCTTTTTGACCATTACTCTTTCCTTTAACTAGCAAGCATAGGAAAAGCATTTGGATGCCAAGCTGAATCCTAAAAGTCCAATTGCTAGATGTGTTATATCCTTTCTAATTAATATAATTATAGAAGCAAATTAATTATAGGTTCAGATTGCACTATCAAGGTGAAGTATGTGTTAACAAAATAGATAAAACTTTAAGGTGTTAATTGAGATCCTGTCATTTATCAAGGTGAAATTTTTTTATAATAATTTTCAAAATATTAACTTTTTAAAAATTAATCCAAGGCATGAATTTTAAAATGTTATAGATTCAGATGTGTAATGTAAATATTATCATAAAAACAAAGTATTAATATGATATGATGTTCAAGAAATTTTAAATAAACAGCATAAATTAATTTCATAGGAAAAAAAATCTATAAAGGTTCATTATTTTAAAAGAAATTATGAATCAATAATTTTATGATAATGTAATAAAAACAATTATTTTAATCAATATGAAATTCGAAAGCAAATTATATTAAAACAAGGTTTGAACCATTAATGTCCGACCATCAAAATTTGAAACCACGATATTTATATGTTAATCAATTTTAAACTTTGCTAGAATATAAATTTTTTTGATAAAATAATAGCTTAAAATGTGTGATTTTTAAATTATTCTAGTTTTAAGTCACTTGCAAATCAATGGACACTTGACACTTCTCTTAATTTTTTTTAATTTTTATGTTTAATTATTATATTGTTATATTAAAATTGTAAAAAGATACTTTTACCAATAAATGGTCATATAAGAAATTTTGATCGATAGCATGACGAAATTGACTGATTCTTTTGGTAATTACCATATAATAATTTATAAAAAACTGGCGACATTTAGAATATTATGAAAGGATATTAATCACAGTTCTCTAAAAAAGATTAAGAAATAATAGATAGTAGATTTGGGAATAATACTTTTCCTTAAGGTTCGAGCATGTATTAAAAACAATCATTCTGCAATTTTAGATTTTTTAAATAAGAAAAAAAATTAAGTTTTGGGGGGCTTGCATGGAAATGGATTGGATTTTCCTACTAAAAAAATAGAGCTAGCTAGTCCCTTGAATTTTATGGTTTGTTTTTTCCTTTTTCCATTAATGATTGAATATGATAAGTGTTCTAAAATGGTCAATAATCTTGCTAAGTTAGAGGTCAATAGACTAAAGGAGTCAATCAAATCACTTCCATTTAAGAGCTCCCCGACTCCTTCAACTTTATCTATCCGACTCCTAGGGTCCCTCGACTTTTGGAGCTCAGCTCCCTTCAACTCCTATGCCTCAGCTCTCCCGACTCCTTTATCTCAGTCTATTCAACTTTTAGAGCTCAATTATCCCCGACTTCTTCAGCTCAGCTCCCCCAACTCTTTCAATTTAGTCCCTCCGACTCTTGGCGTACTTTATCTAGGAACTTTTTTTATTCCTAGAGCAGTACTTTGTTTCTTAACCGTTTTTATCTAGGAACTTTTTTTAATTGACTTGATACTTAGTGTTAATTTGATATAAGGGATGAAATGGAATGGCATACGGGTCAGACCAGAAGCGTCTAAGTTGTGCCCTGCCCGACTTGGTTATATAAAAAAAAAAATTAAGAAATAAAAAATTAATCTACTTTGTAGGTATTAATTTAATTTACAATAATATTAATATTGGTCAAATACAAATTTGAAGAATCCTATCGAAATCTGTTTTGGATTTGGGCCGAATGGCTAACATGGGCCCACATGACATTTTTTTAGTTAATTTCTATTACATATGGCAAAAAGGTGATTCGCTCACCCAAGCGCCCCCGTTAACTCGTCCCTAGGTCAATACGGAGGAGGTAAATCACGGGTGACTACTAGCCATTAGTATAAATGACCAAGACATAAGGGAAGTTATGCTCGATCACGTCGAATTTTGACCCCAAGATCTCATGTGGCAACACCTCATGTCTTAACCCGTCCCTAGTTAATTTCTATTACAGGTTCTATGGACAATTGCGAATGGTACAGGAGTGTGATGGGCCATAACCCACGGGTCACGTTAAAGGACGGCCTGATAACATTTTTTAAAGGACCATTTGTTAGAGGGCCTTTTTCAATTACCTCTAATTTAAAGAATACATTAAATCCTATATATATATATATATATACAATTATATGATACTGTGCACGAACATATTAATTGATGGGGATCGGCGAGAGAAGAAGAGGAACGTCGAGGTGGGGATCGGCGAGCGGCGTCGCGGGAACTTCGTCGCTGAAAGGTTAGGTTTTAGAAATAAAAGGAAATTTCAATTGATGCGCCAGAGGAAAGAAAAATAAAAGGAAAAAAAAAACAAGTGGGTTGCCACAAAATATGTTCTACAGTATCATAATTATATATATATATATATATATATTATACAAAGAAAAGATAGTAAGTAAAAATTAACAAGAAAAGTAAAATTTACTATTTAATATTGTCAAAATGAAAATAATAATAATTGCTTAAATTTTAACGACATTGATATAGACTATTTGGTTAAGATAGTAATTAATTAATAAATTACCTTATCAATATCTATCTAATTTTGATCATATAATTATTATATAATTATTTGGTTAAGATATAATTTTGTCATAGGATCATGACTCAGTCAATATATTTGTTTGATTTTTGATGTCCAATGGTTATAATTATAGCCATTTGGAAGGTATATATTGCTTAGTATGGGCAGTATATCAGGCATAGGAAAACGTATACCACCTTCACTTATATATAGTATGTATCATCTGTACCAGGTGGTACACATATTCACAATAGAACCACCATGAATTATATATGTGCCCCTTAGCCTGCCCAGATCACTGAATTCCACAAGTACATCTTGGCACGGCCAGAATTTTAAGAACATGCTAATTAATGAGGAACCTGGAACCTTGAAAGCAGTTTTTTCTTCCAAAGATTTTCACAACCCTTTTCCTCCATTGAATTTGATTGATAAGATGGAAAAATCCTGATTACTTGTTGACTCAGCATTCACAATTTTACAATAGACTGCGTTATGCATGGTTGCCAAGATCCTGAAGTTCAAATCATTAATTTACTCAAGGAACCATTAATTGGATAGAGTGCACAGTCACAATAAAGAATGTCTGTTGGCTATCTTTCAATTATGGTTCACTTACTTTTGCTATTCAATATCAAACATTATATATATTTTTTCTAATTCATTTCTCGACCTCATCATCATCGTTAAGCTATGTTTTATCACAACTATTTTAGGTCGGCCACATGAATCTTATCTATTTCTCCATTGAAATTGAGTATGTAGCTAGCAAATTCATTTCTCGACCTAAATCTATTTATATGATCACTTATATATAGTTTTTGTTTTGTTAATTTGAGATGCATATCATACATCAGAAAATCAAAATCCTTCTTCTTTTGAATTATGATCACTCTCTCTGTCGGTTCATATGTAATAAGAATGGACAAAGAATCTGCTCAGTGAGTTTAATTTAATGTATTTATTATGTGAGTTTGCTTATTATTTTGAGTTTAATATATAGATATTGTACTTGTTGTTAGCTTATTGTCTTTAATCTATTCATTGAGTTTAATGTATTGATTATGTGAGTTGTTTCATCTTAATTATAATATAATAATTTTTTTTTATCTCAAATGAATGTGAAAAGAAATTGAAAGTAGGATTTTTGTTTTATTAAGAAAAGTACTGATATATTTATGAGAAGTTGTAATATTTTTAGAAAGATTCAATCCAAGAAGTAAGATAGGTTGAAACTAACTTGCACGTGTAGTATGTAGGATTTTTGTTTTTTATATAGATTTGACATGAATCCAAAGTTTATACATTATATCTACATATTTTATGTTTGAATTATATGACGTATTATAAACAGATTAATCAGTTATGATATTTTAATTGATATCGTTCATAAGAGTTTAATTAGGAAATCCACGATGTAAATATAATAGATAACTATTTTATAAATGGAATAAATAATAATTTTTTATCTATTGCCAAAAAATTATATTTTTAAAAAGATAATATTTTTTAAACATGGTAAAAGCATTGTATTTTTAAAAGTGTTGTTTTTGTTAAAAAAGATAATAACTTTTTAAACGTTGTTTTTTAGTGGATTTTTAACAATAATACCTTTAATAATATTTTTTAAACCGTACAAACAATGCATAAAAGTGTTGTCTTTCGATTTGTTTTCTTGTAGTGTTAAGAGTACAAGTCTTTTCCCCTCGTTTTCATGTGATATTATGATTGTAGTTAAAAAGTGGAATCTGTCACTCAGTTGACCACTGCGGTCCTTTGATGTTATGATTGTGGTAAAAAATGATTCGTTCGTCCCTAGCACCTCCGTCAAATTGTCCCTAGGCCAACACGGAGAAAGTAAATCACAGGAGCTACTAGCCCAGACAATGACTAGTATATAGGAGAGGACAGGAACCTAGCTACTAGTCAGAATTTGACTCCCAGATCTCATTATGACAACACCCCATGCACTAGTCATTAGTCCATCTCGAGGGGACAAAATTACTATTCCTTTGATGTTATGATTGCACATTATTTAGGTGGTTATAGCAATTTATTTGAAATATGACTAAAATGCTTCATATTCAACTATACTAGTGGTTTAATTTTTTAACATCTTCAATTTCTTCTACTACGCGAAATATTGCTTATATACTATCCATTGTTGATTTCTTGGTTACTGGACAATTGCTGAAAAGTTTGAATCCTTTTTCCATATATTAATTAAAGAACTTGAATGACAACTTCTTTTGATACCATGCCACTTATAAACACTACACATGAGGAATTGAATGATTTAACCAGCAACCTGGGGGGAGAAAGTACTTGCCCTGCCCACTAAAGTCTATTTGCATTTCTTTGATGCGGCTCGCAATCCCCGGGATCCTCAGATCCTTGGAAAACCGTGCCCTTGAGCGCCCACATTGACGTGCCCAAGCCACAAAGCGTCAAGGTTTCTGTCATCGCTGAGGTGATATATAAAGCCTTCGTCCTACACGAAGCATTGAGGTCACCAATGCAGACATCTCTCTTTGGCGGTGATTCTAAGAGTTGTGGAGCTTCATGGAAGGGACCGCCCATTAACTAAGAAATTGGCTAGCTCAAGGGCTTACAAACTGCCTCTGCTGGATAAGAGAAATCGCCGCTTCACTCTATCAGGCGGAAGACAATGCTTCGTATGTCGCTACTGCTCCCTGTCAGGTGAAATACCACACTTCATATGTCGCCACTTCTCCCTGTCAGGCCGAAATAACAACAATGCTTCAGAGATCGCCGCTGCTCCCTATCGGGCCAAATAACAACACTGCAGAGATCGCCACTTCCCTGTCAGGCAGAATAACAACACTTCAAAGATCGCAGCTTCTCCCTGCGGAATAGAACATAAACATTTGAGTTGGACCGACCGAACTACCTCAACTGGGTAGAGTAAACACACCTCTCCTCCCCTCTCTGCCACTATTAGGGAGAATAATAACTCTTCATAACATAAAACATTCGAGTCAGACCGAGGGCTTACGTCAAACTGCCTCGACCAGGTCGAGTAAACACCTCTCCTCTCCGCTTCACCAGTAGTAAGGGGAATAACAATGCTTCCAAATATAAAACATTCTAGCCGGATCGAGGCTTACGTTGAACTAACTCGATCGAGTCAAGTGAACACACCTCTCCTCCGATCAAAATTTCACATTTAAAAGATATGAAAAAAGATGATGAACTTATAAGATGAAAAAAATATCTCCATTAGTATAAGATCTTTTGGATTAAAAGTTTAAAAAAAATCCATGAGTACTTTGACCAAAGTAGATAATATCATACTATTGTAGAGATTTCATCTTATAAGTCTTAACATGTGGTATCAGAGCAAATGGTCCAAGTCGAGTTATGAGCTTCGAACGAGGGAAGTAGGGGCTCCTATATCTGAATCAAGAGAACCATATACTAGACAAAAAGTTTAGTTGGATTAGGAGGATCGGACAATTAGCAAGAAGGCCAATTGGGTCAAAAGGACTGGACAACTGGTAGAAAGACTTACCGGATAGATGATCCACCAAGCATGAAGTTCAGTTGAGTCAGGAGGACCAGACAGTTGAAAGAAAGACATGGTGGATTAAGGATCTACTAGATAGGAAGTCCAATTGAGTCAAGAGTATTGAACAGCTTGTAGGAATACCTAGTGGATTGAAGAAAGTCCTGCAAGGACATATGAGCTTGAGGTCTAATATAGTCCTTCGTTTGAGAGGAGATTATTAGGATTGTTAGAAGGATAATTAAAGTCTTACATTGAAAAACATGAAAAAGATCATGAGTTTATAAGATGAAAATATCTCTATTGGTGTGAGACTTTTTAAGTAAAAATTTTAAAAATAAATCTATGAGAACTTAGACTCAAAATAAATAATATCATACAATTATAGAGATTTTATCTTATAAGCCCTAACAATAACAATGCTTCAGGACATAAAACATTCGAGCTGGATCAAGGGTTTATGTTGATCTGCCTTGATCGGGTCGATAAACACACATCTCCTTGCTTCACCACCAATCGAGGGAATAACAACACTCTAAAACATAAAGCATTCGAGTCGGACCAAGGGCTTATGACGAATTGCCTTGATCGGGTCGAGTACACACCTCTCCTCCCTGCTTCACCACCAGTTGGAGGAATAATACTGCTTCAGAACATAAAAATTTTGAGTCGAACTGAGGGTTTACACTGAATTGCCTCGACCGAATTGAGTAACACACCTCTCCTCCCAGCTTAACCACTAATCAGGAGAATAACAATGCTCCAAAGCATAAAAAATTCAAGCTGAACCAAGGGCTTACATCAAACTGCCTCGACTGGGTCAAGTAAACACACCTCTCCTCCTCGCTTCACCACTAGTTTGGGGAATAACAATGCTTTAGAACATAAGACATTCGAATCAAACCGAGGGCTTACACTGAACTATCTAGACCGAGTCAATAAACACACATCTCCTCCCTGCTTCACAACTAGTCGGGGGAATAACAATGCTTCAGAATATAAAACATTCAAGTCGGACCGAGGGCTAATGCTAAACTACCTCGATTGGGTAAAGTAAACACACCTCTCCTCCCTGCTTCACCACTAGTTGGGGGAATAACAACGGTTCAGAACATAAAACATTCAAGTCAGACCGAGGGCTTATGCCGAATTGCCTTGACCGGGTCAATAAACGCACATCTCCTCCTCGATTTTGCACTAGTTGGGGAAATAACAATGCTCTAGGTCAATAAACACACATCTCCTCCCCGATTTTGCACTAGTCGGGGAAATAACAATGCTCTAGAACATAAAGCATTCGAGCCAGACCGAGGGTTTATGTTGAACGGCCTTGACTTGGTCGAGTAAACACAACTCTCCTCCCTATTTCACTACTAGTCGAGGGAATAACAATGCTTCAAAACATAAAGCATTCGTCGGACTAAGGGCTTATGCCAAGCTGTCTCGACTGGGTTGAGTAAACACACCTCTCCTCCCCGCTTCACCACTAGTCGGGGGAATAACAACGCTTCAAAACATAAAACATTCGAGTTGGACCGAGGGCTTAAGCCGAACTGCCTTAATTGGGTCGAGTAAACACCTCTCCCCCTTGCTTCACCACTATTTGTGGGAATAACAACGCTTCAAAACATAAAACGTTCAAGTCGAACTAGGGGCTTAAGCCGAACTGTCTCAACCATATCAAGTAAACACACCTCTCTGCCCCACTTCACCACTAGTCGAGAGAATAACAATGCTTCACGATATAACTATATGAATATATTTGAGTCAGACTTAGAGCTTACACCGAACTACCTCGACCGGATTGAGTAAACACATCTCTCCTCCCTGCTTTAACACTAGTCACGGGAATAATAACGTTTCAGAACATAAAACATTCCAGTTGTGTCGAGGGCTTAAGCCGAACTGCCTCGACCAGGTCAAGTAAACACCTCTCCTTCTCACTTCACTACTAGTTAGGGGAATAACAATGCTTCATAACATAAAACATTCGAGCCGGATCGAGGGGTTACACCGAACTACCTCGATCAGATCAAGTATGCACACCTGATCTCCTCCCCGCTTCACCATTAGTTGGGAGAATAACAACGCTTCAGAACATAAAACATTTGAACCAGACCGAGGGCTAACGGATTTAGATTAACAGGTTATACATATAAACTTCATGTCCATCAATTATCCAAAATCTGCAAAGCCTTTAATTAGATCATTTTGTCGAGTTTGATTTATTATGATACAATCGAATGTATTACGAAATACATGTGGTTTCATGTGAAATAATGGAAATTAAATCCAACATATGGTGCTTACTATATCAGAACTGAATCTGTAATATCAAATTAATGATTTCTTTACCTAGTTATAAACTCCATTTCGTCACTGGATTTACCTATATAAAAATTGATGTGTTTGAATTGAGTTTCAGTTTCAGTCCTCAGTCTCAAATTGCAATTATTTATTTATTAGTTCTATAATTTATATATGCTCCATACAGCATCATCATACTCTAGAATTTGAAGGACAATTCTATCAGATACTTTGATTTCTAGTTAAAACTGATAGTTTGATTTCATTCCACGCACGTTATCAATATTACAAACGAATAAACTTTCATTCTATATTTTTAACAAAGTACTACTTGGATTTACTATCCAATATTGTCCTAATTCATCATTTAATAACTTCCTACCAATTGTATATCACCACCTCACTTGTAAATTTCAAAATATCAAATATTTACCTGTTAATTTCATTAATACCACTTTCCAATATAAATTTACTGTGTCGTTAGTTAATCAAATTGTGGTAGACAAACTTCCAAATCTCATCTCCCTACACCATAAGTGATAGCAGAAGAGATAAGAAATTCTCACATCTATGTGGTTCTTGAAAGAAATAAGATTGCCACTTGAAAGAAATAAGATTGGATAGAAACGACATAAAATAATAAAATTATAGATTGCTTTGGTTTGTCCATAAAGGGACAATTTATCGATACATTATAAGACTCCGTCAATTGACAGAGTAATAAACAAAGAAAATATTACAAGACTCCGTCAATTTATAGAGTAATAAACGAAAGGGATAATTAATAGGTTCTAATTTTATTTTGATGTAATTATATTGAATGATTTGTTTTTTACAGCCCCCCCCCCCCCCCCCAAACGACAAATTCAATGGGAGATTTATGAGATATGTTGCTCCAATATTATCATACCAAATTTTTGTTGCAATATGTGATGGAAGATGAAGTTCAGAGAGAAGTGATTGAAGCCAAAAAATTCCAGACGTTGTATTTGCTATAGCATTATATTCTGCTCCAGTGCTTGAATGAGATACTGTAGGTTGTTTTTTCGAATTCCATGAGATAAGGTTTCATCCAATAAATATTATATATTTATTAGTAAAGCATTTGTCAAGAGAGCTTGCTCAATCCACATCATTATAGGCATGTAAATCTCAAGATAATTGACGATATAAAAAAGGTTCATATAAAATAGTAACTTTGAGATAACAAAGTATTCTTTTTACACCTTCCTAATTTTATTTAGTGGGAGCATGCATAAATTGACAAGCATAATTTATTGCAAAGGTAATATCAGGATGTGTGATAATGATATATTGTAAGGCTCTAATAATGCTTCAATAAATCTGTAGATTAGACATCACAGGAGAGGATGAAGTTACAAAGAAGTTTTTTTATAGTAACTGGTGTAGAGACTGGGCGTGCTCCATCCATTTTGGCTCTTTGAAGAAGCTTAGTAATATATTTGCTTTGAGAGCGACCATAACCTTCCTTATGTGGAATAAATTCAACACCCAAAAAAAAAAAGAGCATTACCCAAATATCGAGTAGGGAATTATTGATTGAGAAGACTTAATAAATTAGTGATACCCTTGTGATCGTTGTTGTTTACGTGGGGATCAATTGTGAAAAATAACATATATACATAGCAGAAAAAGGATCCCTCAATAGATCTAAGCTAAGTGAATGCAGAATACACGTTTTGATCAGATTGCTACCTTTATTGCGTGAATGGAACAATCCTGGCAACATTGATGCTTCGACAGATTTCAGCACGATTAGAATGTTCACGCCTCTACGATATCCACATGAGCAACTCCCTCAGTTCTTCTCTAAGAACTTCAAAATTGAAGAGCTCTCTTCACATATGAAAATGGAAGAGAAAAAAAAATAGAGAGATACACACTCTTCCTTATCTTGCTAGAGATGATGTATATAGTGACAATCTAAGAAACACCCATACCTCTTCACCTTCTTGACCTCTTTATGGCTATTTAAGGTGTCATTAAGAGAAGAGAAAACACTAAATCTTCATCTTATCCGATGACTCTTCATCTTCTCTGATGACTCTTCATCTTTTTCGATGACCATTAGTGTTTATCTTAGTGGAATCTTGATTAGGTTGGGCCTTAATAAGGTCCGAAATCAATTTCAGAATTAAGGCTTAAACCCATACACTTTTAGTCAAACTAAAATAAATCAATCTCTAAGTCAATATGCTCTTTATGTGTAACCCAATATGTTCTCGTAATGTTAGCAGTGTTTCTAAAATCATTTTAGATGCACAAGCAATAAGCGACATCTAGTAATGCATCATTGCTATCCAAGTGACAAGAATATCGAGATCCAATTTAACATGTATGTGTCTATTATCTTGTATAACTCAATCCTTCTATCATCGATATCTAGATTGATCCATGAGGTATAAACAATGTCATCCTCTTATCAATCTTTATGTTTCTTGATCTCAAAGTAGACTCACTTAACCAAATACACTTAATATCTCATATTGATTTATTTGAACATGACCATAGATTTTAGTTGACCTACTTAATCAATTAGGGACCCATATATATCACTTCCGTCATATGGAAGGGATAGATCCCATCTACATCACTCACATCCCTCCACATAACTTATTGCATACTAGTAATTAACTTTATAGTCCACCTTATTATATGTGGTGTTCGTCAATACCAAAGTACACAACTCCTTTTGTAGGGAACCCTAGTAACTTCAGGTCTTAGAGCTATTTATACTAATAGTAGTTACTATGAGAATGTTTATCACACTCATATAATGATCCCTGAAACATTCTCATAGCAGGTCAATTCAAAGTATATTCTCTAATATATCCATGTGTTAACTTAATGTCTTGTATCTATGACTTGTGAGATTAAGTCATCAGTTGTCCTACATGCTAGTCTCCGTATTAATATTACTATTGTATATTAATACTTAACTAGGAATAGTTAAGAATAGTGTTTTATATATATCTACGGTCTCCCACTATCAATTCAATAAATTGATATGCTGTAGACTATAACCCACTACCCTAAGATATTATTATACTTATTCAACTGACACATATCTAAAGTAAATATAATAATCATAAACATTATCTTTTAGTAATAAAATATGATACAATAGATCCCTTATCAATCATCTCATAATTAAGCCTAATACTAACAGGTTATTAGATTCTTATTCACGTAACTAAGAAAAAATATTATAGATTCATTATTATATTTGTGAAATAGAGACAAGTTAATCTTTAATCTAGAAAATCCTTGAGCTTGTACTAATTAGATAATCGATGAAACTATGCACGAGAAGCTTATCAAAGACCATATAAGAATTTCTTGAGTTGACAAGAAATAAAAATTATGAATGAATGAACCTACGTGATTGCTCCATAAATACAGTTTCCTCAAGATGACCATGAAGAAATACATTTGAAATGTATAATTGTCGTACAAGATAATTAGAACTAACAACTATTGATAACAACAGTATGACAGATGTAATTTTAATACGTGGGCTAAAAGTGTCATTGCAGTCAATACTTCATTGTTGACTAAATCATTTGGCTACAAGTCAAGCTTTTTATCGTTCAAGAGAACCATTAGCTCGATACTTAAGATAGAATACCCATTTAGAGCCCACAACATTCATGGAGGGAGTGCGTAAAACTATGCTTCATGTTTCATTGTGAAGAAGTGCATCAAATTCTATTGCCATTAGAGCTCGTGGGAGGGGATGTCGAGTTGTCATTGGTGAGCAACGTGCATAGATGTCATTTAAGGAAACCATGTGATGAGGAGCATTATCAGTTGAATCACTTGTTGATCGCGATGAGGAAGTAGGTGGCATGGTGATTTTGATGATGGACTTGTATTATCTAAGGATCTATATCTAGAAAGCATAGTATCTTCGACTGGTGAGGCCTCTGAGATTAGAGTAGCAACTTAAGGTGATTCCAATGGTATAGGGGAGTTATCAGAGAGCTTTGGAACAAGACCTAATATGTCATCACTTCCAACAATATTAGGTAGCATCAAGAAGGTGACATCTATATTTGGAGGAGAGATTGAAGAAGCTGCTGAAAAAGGGAATAGAGACTTATCAAAAGTAACATGTTATGAAATATATATATGCTCTATTGGTATGTATAAGCATCGATACCCATGGTGTAAATTATTATATTGCAGTAAACGAGAGTCAAATTTATATTTAGAGTAGGGGTACCACGGATAACATGCGCAACCAAAAATTTGAAGAAATATATAGTCAGAAGTTTGATTATAAAGTTTTTCCAAAGGATACTCATGATTGAGTAATAGGGTAGGAAGTCGATTTATGAGATATATTGCAGTGTAAATAGCTTCATCTCAAAATTTACGCGGAACTGATGCATGATGAAGAAGAGCTAAGGTAGTTTCAACACTATGACTATATTCTCTTTCAGTAGAGTCATTTTGTTCTGGAGTATGAGGATAAGAAACTCGATATGAACAATTCCACAAGAGATAAGATGTCAATGGAGAGCTTGATATTCGCCTCCCCAATCAAAATGAAGAGAGAGTATTTTACGATTAAAATATCATTCAACTTGATTTTAAAAATTACAGAATATATCTAATAAATAAGATTTTCTTCTCACAGGATAGAACCAAGTATATTTCTAAAATGATTAATGAATGTAACATAATATTGAAACCTCGGTTAGATAAAATAGGTGCAGGGCCCCTAACATCCGAATGAATTATTTCAAGTCAAAAATTAGAAACATGATCGGATGAAGAGAAAGGCAGTTTATAACTTTTAGGTTTTGTTAGTGCAGGGAGTATCAGACGATCGAACCAGTGTTTTGATACTGACAAAGGAGTTCAAAGTTAAGCTTGTAAGGAAATCAGTGGCCGGCTTGAAGGGGGGATGGATAGATGACACCCCCAAATACTCGCTTCCTACACTTGTTAGTTTGTGCAGGGGAAATACAAACTAATATGAATACAAAGAAAGCTAAAGACAAGAAAGAAATCAAACCAAACTACACAATTATTTAACGTGGTTCGGATATTGCTTGTTCATACTCCACGGCGTGTTCTTGAGGTGGATGATCCTTATCAGTTGGTGGATTAGCCCCTGACAAACTCCGGTTATCTCAAGTTGCTCCTTGTGGGTGGAGAAATCTCACCACTTTTGGATCGTAGTGTTCGATAGAGGGGAGGGGGGGTGAATATCTATTAAAAAATTTCGTAGAGTAAGTACACAGCGGAAAGAGTAAAGTAAAAGAATGACACAAGTAATTTTTTACTTGGTTCGGAGCCTATGTTGACTCCTATTCCAAGGCCCGCACACAAGAGTGCTTTCGATGAGCAATCACTAATAATTCAAAATGTGAATTACAAAAGAAGTACAGGAATTATTAGAAAATAAAAGAACCAACAATAAAAAAATAAAAACAAGCTAGCAATTTGTCGGAGAGCTTTCGCAGGAGCACAGAAGAGCAGATCGTGAGTTGTGTTTTTGACTCCAGCCTAGCTTGACCCTCCTTATATAGGAGGTTCGAGGCGTCCGAAACTTTCAGGGCGCCTTGGATGTGACGTAGCTGAGCCAATCAGTGAGCTTCACTTGGTGAGGCGACGTTGGGATAAAATTTCACCTCTCGGGTGCCCGGACCCTCATTTTCTAGCAGATTCCTTCCTGCAAGAAAACGTTAGTCCAGAGGTTTTATATATATATATATATATATATATATATATATATATATATATATATATATCCTGCAACATAGAGTATTAGCACAGTTTAAATTTAAACAGAATATTAATTAGATTCTGTCTTCTCGAGACCAGAATCTAGTCAAGATCTTGACTTAGAGTTCCGAAATGGTTCTAAGTCGGATCGGCACCTAAGTTCCCTTCCCGGAAACGCGTCCTCACAGTCACTCCCCTCCAGTGACTTATATCCACTTACCTGTCAGACGTTCGGTCAGCCCTTTGACCCGTCTGGGCTTTGTGCCAGCTATCCGATTAGCCCGTCGATCTAGCTGGACTTCGTGTCAAACGTTCGGTCAGCCCGTTGACCCGTTTGGACTTTGTGCCAGCTATCCGGTTGGCCCGTCGACCTAATTGGGGTTCATGTCAGACATCAGGTCAGCCCGTCGACTTTTCTGGCTTCTCCTGTACACTCGGTCAGAGTGTTAGATAACAACGAAATTAACTTAACCTATTTTATCATTTATCAAAACTTGAGTTAGACCGATAGTGCTAACCGCACCAACAACCACAACACCAACCAAGACTCTTGAGATTAGTAGACTACTAATTAGGGTTTACCACCACTAATTTCGTCAACTATAACCAAACTCCCAAGCTTTGGTTATATAGGCCGCGGGTTGGAAACTCCGCCTACCAGTTGACTGCTAAAACCATCAGTCGACTGCCCTCTGTGGAAATTCGACCGTTACATCTCAATGGCTTGATACCAATCGACTGCTAAAACTAGCAGTCAACTGCTCAACACTGGTCGAGCGAACAGAAGTATTCTGTTCTCTCCCACTTGACTACTCCAGTTGACTGCACCAATCGACTGGTGAAACTAGTAGTCGACTGGTACCCGAGTATAATCTCTCAGCACTCGGACCCTCACCCTTACAACTCATTTGACACTTCCTTCGCAGCCTCGACCTCTTGCCTTCGAGCCTACTTCCTTTGTCTCGTCCCTCCGATGTATTCAAGACCACGGCTCATCCCCAATGTTATCCTTCACGTATGCCTCGAAGTCACTTCCCTCAACCCTTGTCCTTGTTGCCTTATCCACGGTCCCTCAGATGCTCCATCCTTCATCGGACTTGAAGCCATCAATCTAAGTCACATGTGTGTCCTGCAGACCTACACATTCACATACACATATCAAATACAAGGGTAAACCTAACTTAAACCCTTTACCCAAACACCAAAACACATGGTCGCAGGAACCATTGGGATTTCTCCAACAAAGCTGTCTTATTGTTTAACAAGTTGAAATAAGTGTGCAGGAAAGTCCTAAGTGATCTTAGGCAAAGGAAAGTCCTAGATACGGTTATCCCAATTTTTGTAGATTCTCCACATACCGGATAATCTTGAGCACATAAGGCCCTACGAGACTTTCTTCTTGCATCTTGCATTGAAATAGAGTCTAGAGATCTCAAATCTCTTATGCCTTTCTTGTCCTTAATATAGTTGTCTAAGATATTCAACCATAACATAAGCATCCATATTCTCATGTTGCTTTTGAAGCTCATGGTAGCAAGCATAAGGTACAATACATCTAATGCATCATCTTTATGCTTCTTATAAGCATCTTTATCTGTTCCAGTGGCAGTAGTGGAGGGTGTTTCAGGAATGTGTTGCTCTAGGACATATACTTTTCTTTTTTACATGAGAACTATTCTCAGATTTCTGTACCAGTCCAGAAAATTAGCTCCATTGAGCTTGTTCTTATCAAGGACAGATCACAGAGAGAGAGTATTCGGTGTATTTGACGACATGGTGATCTACAACAATAAAATGCAAAAATAAGTATCATACTTAGATCATTTAATTAGGTCTTTAATTAAATGATTCTCCCACTGAATTATAAAGCTTTGGTAGGAAAAAGTCATGGATGTGGTTTTACCTACACTACTAGCTCTAAATTCAAACCCGATGACATTCATGTGAGATAAAATCCATATTATACATTATTTTGAGTTAGCTTTGGCTAATCGCCCAAGACTTAGTATAACATAGGTAGACAATGTTTACCAATTACATCATATGTAACTCTTATATCATTGGGTGAATAGGACTATTTGTTCATTTGCTCATCTTATGAAATATACATTATAACTCATCTTGAGTTAACTTTGGCTGATCGCCCAAGACTAGTATAATTTGAATTTCATTATATAAGATATGTCTCTAAGTTCTCAATCTAATTGCGATAACTTAGTTAAGTCACACCCAAAGTTCAATAGTCGAACATGACAATTATCATGTCGCACTCTACCATGATAAATTGAGTTATTTTGCTTAGGCAAACATGTCTATAAGATAAAAGTGAGTATCGAACTTTGGTAGGCATATTTAAAAGAGACCTAATTATGATTAAACTACACATGCATCGCATACAATCATGACACACATCAACATATATGCTTAAATAAATATGACATAGTTATGAACCCATCAACTACGATATTCTCAAGCCAATGAAAAGAGCGAAAGCTCAACCTAGGTCAAAGCAGCTTCTCCAAGTGCTTCCTTGGTTGTCTTGTGTTGTTTTCCTTCTCCCTTTTTCACCATCGTCTAGTAGACTAGTTCTTTTCTAATTTGTACATTATAAAATCTAAAGAAACATCGAGTTACATTCGAGGGTAGTCTAAATTTAAAACAAGAATGAAAAAGAAGAGGCATGACACGTAGGTCGTATTATGAATTACAACACACACATCGAATCACATCGAGGTTAAGGGTCAAGGGTCATAACCATGCACCAAGTCATATTAAACGCATGTTGTTCTATATCACATATAAAACAGAATTAAAATGATGTATACACATTTGCAAGTGGCTCTAATTGTTGGTTGCTACTCGGAAAACCTAGAGGTTTCACTGTATAAAAATTTTGTACAAAGGTCTGAACCTTTTCCTAGCTACCATGTGTTCTTTTAAATTAAATTTTGGATCGCCTGCGGAACTTAACACGTTTGATCCAAAACTTAATCTATTCGTTCTTTTAGGCTTTGACTTAGGTCTCCTACATAACTTAACACATTCGACCCAAATCACCTTAAGTTATTAATTCCATTAAATATTAATTTCCATAATTGGTTCCCAGTACTGACGTGGCGAGGCACACGGCCTTCTTGGATATGGGAGCAACCACCACCGACTAGACAAAACCTTTTATGGAAAGCTAATATTTAATTTCCTAAAATAACTTTAGGTTAACCAAAAAGAACAATCAAATCACAAGGAAAAATAAAACAAAAGAACACAACATCGAAAAACATATTCGAAATACTAGAATCCTAAGCCTCTTGTATTTGGTATTATTTCCATAAATAACTAGGATGATGCGGAAAGGAAAAATTACTAGTTATACCTTCTAGAAAGACCTCTTGATCTTCTACCGTATTCCTCTTCTAACCTCGAACGATGTGTGGGCAACGATCTTCTGAGATGAGAACCCACCAACCACCTTCTTCTCCTCCTAGCTAGGTTCGGCCACAACAAGGAAGCTTTACCAAGGATGAAGAACAAATCACCAACCAAGCTCCAAGGGATGTAAGCTTTCTCTCCTTCTTCTTCTTCTTCTCCAAGTAGTATCCGACCTCCACAAGATCTCCAAGCAATAGGGATGATTCGGCCACCACAAAGAGGAAGAGAAGAAAAGAGGTTGGCCGGCCACAACACTAAGGAAAAGAGGAAGAGAAATAATAGAAGTTGTGTCTCTTGAAGGCACCCCCTCCCCTTCTTTTATATTCCTTAGCCTTGGTAATTTAGGAATTTAATTACAATAAAATTTCCTTAATTTTCCTTGACATGAATTAATTAAGAAAAATTAAACAAAATTTCTTAAAACAACATGTCTTGGCCGACCACATCAAAGAGAAGCAAATTAGACAAGTTTCAATCAACAAATTAAAACTTCCTTATTTGTCTTTGGAAATTTTAAAAAATAAAATTTCCCTTTATAATCCCTTCATGGTTGATAAAAAGAAATTTCTATAATTTTAATTTTTCAACATGCGAATAATTTTTAAAGAGAAAATAAAATATTTCTCCAATCTACAAATAAGGAAAGAGATTTAATCTTTTTCTTTAATCTTTTGTAGATCCTTTTCAAGAGAGATATTTTAATTTTAATTCTATTTAATAAATTATATCTTCCACATAATAAAAATTAAAATTAAATTTCATTTTAATTTAATTTTGGCCGGCCCCTCTAGCTTGGGTTCAAGCTAGGGCCGGCCACTCTAAACCATGCTTAGGCCGACCCTAGCTTGATTCCAAGCTAGCTTGGCCGACCCCCTTTAGGTGAGTATAAAAGGTGGGTATAGTACTCTATAAATAATAGACTACGATAGGGACCGAGAGGAGGAATTGGTTTTGGTCTCCCGATAAAATTAAGCATCCCGTGTTCGCCCCGAACACACAACTTAATTTTATCAATAATAATTCATTCCACTAGAGAACTATTATTGAACTACCGCACCAATCCCAAATTACATTTTTGGGCTCCTTCTTATTATAAGTGTGTTAGTCTCCCTGTGTTTAAGATATCGAATGTCCACTAATTAAGTGAGTTACTGACAACTCATTTAATTAATATCTTAGTTCAAGAGTAGTACCACTCAACCTTATCGTCATGTCGGACTAAGTCCACCTGCAGGGTTTAACATGACAATCCTTATTAGCTCCTCTTGAGGACATTATCAACCTAGTATCTCTAGGACACAGTTTCCTTCTATAATCAACAACACACACTATAAGTGATATCATTTCCCAACTTATCAGGCTTATTGATTCATCGAACTAAATCTCACCCATTGATAAATTAAAGAAATAAATATCAAATATATGTATTTGTTATTATATTAGGATTAAGAGCACACACTTTCATAATAACTGAAGTATTTGTTCCTTTATAAAGTCAGTATAAAAGAAACAACCTCAAATGGTCCTACTCAATACACTCTAAGTGTATTAGTGTAATTATATAGTCAAGATAAACTAATTCCTAATTACACTACGACCTTCCAATGGTTTGTTCCTTTCCATTTTGGTCGTGAGCTACTGTTTATAATTTATAAGGTACTAATAACATCATCTTCTATATGTGACACCACATACTATGTTATCTACAATATAAATTAATTGAACAACTACAAACAAATGTAGATAAATTGACCAAATGTGATTCTTTATTCAACATAAATGTTTACAAAAGCTTAGGCTTTCAGTATGCACTCCAACAATCTCCCACTTATACTTAATGACTAAGCTGTCATATCTTCTACCATACATCTGATTCTCATTCCCTCCACATGCCGATCGAAAGCTTTCGCCGGAAGGGCCTTAGTGAAAGGATCTGCCAGGTTATCCGCTGATGCAATCTTGGCGATGACAACTTATCCTCGCTTCACGATATCTCGTATCAGGTGGTACTTGCGCTCTATATGTTTACTTGCCTTATGAGCTCATGGTTCCTTCGAGTTTGCAACTGCACCGCTATTATCACAATAAATTGTGATGATTTTGGGCAAACCAGGAATCACATCTAAGTCCATTAGAAAGTTCCTGAGTCATACTGCTTCTTTAGCTGCCTCAAAGGATGCTACATACTCAGCTTCCATGGTTGAGTCCGAAACGCATTTCTGCTTAACACTCCTCCATGAAATGACTCCACCTCCTAAAGTAAACACATAGCCTGATGTAGACTTACTGTTGTCCCTATCTGATTAGAAATCTGAATCCGTGTAACCCACAGGGAGTAAATCGTCTGCTTGGTAAACTAGCATATAATCTCTAGTCCTTCTCAGGTACTTTAATATGTGCTTTACCGCAGTCCAATATCCTTGTCCAGGGTTACTCTGATATCTGCTGACCATGCCCACGGCAAAACAAATATCAGGTCTCGTACATAGCATTGCATACATAAGGCTTCCTACAGCCGAGGCATAAGGAACTGCTTTCATGTCTTCTATCTCCTTTGATGTCTTAGGAGACATCTCTTTAGATAGAGCTATTCCATGCCTAAAAGGTAAGAAACCTTTCTTGGAATCCTGCATGCTAAAACGAGCAAGGATTGTATCTATATATGAAGCTTGGGACAGACACAACATTCTTTTCTTGCGATCCCTTATTACTTTGATCCCAAGAATGTGTGCACACTCTCCTGAGTCCTTCATATCAAATTGTTTGGACAATCATACCCTTACATCTGATAATACCTTGACATTGTTGCCAATTAACAAAATATCATCTACGTATAGTACAAGAAATACCACCACATTTCCGTTACACTTCTTATATACACAAGACTCATCCGGACTTTGAATAAATCCATATGACTGGATTACTTCATTAAATCGGATGTTCCAAGATCTTGAAGCTTGCTTCAGTCCATAAATGGACCGATTAAGCTTGCACACTAGATGCTCTTTGCCTTTTTCAATGAACCCTTCTGGTTGCTTCATATGGATGTTCTCTTCAAGACTTCCATTAAGGAAAGCTGTCTTGACATCCATTTGCCAAATCTCATAATCCATATGAGCAGCAATGGATAAGAGTATCCGGATAGACTTAAGCATGGCTACCGGTGAAAAGGTTTCCTCATAATCGATTCCCTCTTTCTGAGTGTACCCTTTCGCAACAAGCCTAGCTTTGAAGGTTTCTACCTTCCCATCTGTCCCTCTTTTCCTTTTGTAAATCCACTTGCATCCAACGGCTTTTACACCATCAGGTGGTTCTACAAGCTCCCAGACCTTATTAGAGTACATAGACTCTATTTCAGAATTCATCGCCTTTTGCCAAGATGCTGCATCTATATCTTGGAGTGCTTCGTCATATGTCCGGGGATTAGGTTCATGTTTACCCGGGATCAAGTCCGAAGACTCTCCCAAAAACATGAATCTCTCAGGATGCCTTACAACCCTCCCATTATGACGAGGCACTGTCTGTGGTTGTGTATCATATGTGACACGTGTTGCAGTTTCTTGTGGTAATTCATCTTGTACTGTTGGTACTAAAGTAGACGTGTCCTCTCTTAGTTCTTCTAAAACAACTTTACTACTGGGCTTGTGATCCATTATATAGTCTTCTTCTAAAAACTGGGCATTGGTGCTAACAATGACCTTCTGGTCTTTAGGACTATAAAATAAACCTCCTTTCGTTCCTTTGGGATATCCCACAAACACTCGAACTTCTGTACGAGATTCTAACTTATCAGCATCTGGTTTCAGCACATGTGCTGGACTACCCCAAATCCGAATATGTCTTAGACTGGGTTTTCGCCCATTCCACAATTCTGTGGGAGTAGAAGAAACTGATTTAGAAGGTACTAAGTTCAGAACGTATACTGCTGTTTCCAGAGCATATCCCCAAAACGAATTTGGTAATTCTGAATAACTCATCATCGATCTAACCATCTCCATAAGAGTCCTATTCCTTCGTTCTACAACATTATCAGGTGCAGACAATTGGGATTGAATCCCGACCTCTGATAAGTAATTCCTAAACTCTCCTAAGAGGTATTCGCCACCACGATCAGATCGTAGTGTCTTGATACTTTTACCTAGTCGTTTCTCCAATCAGCCTTGTATTCTTTGAACTTATCAAAGCACTCGGACTTGCGGCGCATTAGGTAAATATATCCGTATCTTGAATAATCATCTATAAAAGAGACAAAATATTCAAAACCACCTCTTGCCTGGACAGACATAGGACCACACAAATTAGAATGAACCAATTCTAACACTTCTTTGGCTCTATACCCCTTGGCCTTGAACGACCTCTTGGTCATTTTACCTTCCAAGCAAGATTCACAAGTTGGAAAATTTTTCAACTCTAATGAACCTAAAAGTCCATCGACTATTAGCCTCTGAATCCTACTTAAGTTAATATGACCAAGCCTTAGATGCCAAAGATATGCTTGGTTCATTTCCGAAGGTTCTTTTCTCTTATTTGAATTAGAAGATGAGTTATAAATTTCCATGTTTTGCTTTGTGGGAGAAATTGGATTTAAAATATATAAATTGTCAACTAATGTACCAGAACAGATAATCACTTTATTTCTCTTAATAACTACATCGTTACTAAAGGAAACTGAATATCCATCTAAAAACAGTTTAGAAACTGAAATTAAATTCTTTCTAAAACTGGGTACATAAAGACAATTTCTTAAAACCAAATTTTTATTTCTACTAAAAGATAAGTAGACGTCTCCCACTTCAACAGCTGCCACCTTAGTAGCATTGTCCATGTAGACGGTAATCTCTCCTTCAGATAGTCGTCGGGTTTCCTGGAACCCCTGCAAGGAATTACAGACATGATCAGTGGCTCCCGTATCTACACACCAGGTGCTGATAGATAACACCGCTAAACATGTTTCAACAACTAGAGCATAAGATATATCTTTATTGTTCTGATTCCTACGAGGACAGTCCGCCTTCCAATGCCCTGACTGCTTGCAGATGAAGCACTTGCCCTTCGGCTTCTTCATTCCAGCTTTAGGTCCTGTACTCTGAGATTTATTCACTTTCTTTGCTGAACCAACTTGTTTCTTCTTCTTCTTTCCTTTCGGCTTAGAAGTAGAACCATTTTCAACATAGTGAATATGAGAGTTGTGACGAAACAATCGTTCTGCTGCCTGAAGTTCTGTCAGTAGTTCCGCCATTGAATATACCCTTTTGTTCATATTGTAATTTAGGCGGAATTGCTCAAAACTTCTAGGTAGTGTTTGGAGGATCATATCGATCTAGGTTTCTCCATCAATTTCTCCTCCAAGGATCTGTATCTCGTTCAGATAAGCCATCATCTTTAGGATATGATCCCTCATAGGAGTACCCACTTGCATGGTGGCTGTCATTATCTTTCTCATGGCTTCTTGTCTAGAAGCCCTATCTTGATGACCAAAGAGTTCCTTGAGATTGTTCATAATATCATAGGCTGTTGGTAAATCTTGATGCTGATGTTGCAATACATTTGACATTGAAGCCAAAATGTAACACCGCGCCATCTCATCTGCTTTTACCCATTTCCTATGATATTCAATCTCCTCTTGGGTAGATTCACCAGTAGGTGCTTCAGGACAAGGCTCAGTCAGTACAAATTTATAGCTTTCAGCAGTAAGGACAATGTCCAGGTTCCTTTTCCAATCTATGTAATTAGGTCCAGTAAGTCTATTCTGTTGAAGTATGATGGACAGTGGGTTGAAAGTCATCCTAAGAATCACAAATAACTTTTGGTCAGAACTCTAAATTTAGAATAATATTGATTCCTCAAACAATACTATTTTAAATTAACCAACATCTCAAAACACCGTGAATTTTGTATGCCACGATAGTGTGGACGTATACAAATTCAACATTTGTAAAAAGGATGGTTTTAACCCATTAATTTTATTATCTTGTCAACCTAACTTTTTGACAAATAAAATTAATAGTTGGTATCCTTTGGTCACACAAATAATAGCAGTGACTCCGATGGGGAGGATACTATTAGTTGTGCCTAAGTGTATACCATTACTTGACACTAAGTCCATTAATAAGATTGTGCCCCTTCCGATGGGGAAGATCACACGCTCTTGATTAACTTCCTATAGTCATCCCAAATGGAAGTTTGTTCTAGTGATCCACAAACAAGCTCATCCGATATAGAGGAAGGCACTCAAAGCCAACGCGCAAGCTTGTTTGCATCACTTACAAACCAGTAATGGAGACCATGAGTTTTACTTAAAAATCCCTCTCCCACTTAGTTATTTATAAATGAGGAATTTTAACTATGCTAGCCTACTAAACATGTATACTAACATACACACAATATAAAAGCAATAAATAGAAAATCTAATTTTCAACTATTATGGCTTTTATCTATGGTTGTCCTCCGTGTGTTGTCATCCCAAGCTGCTACCATATTTGGCCACCGCCACCGGGTCTAGCTGTCGCATCCATCTTGCTCCTTGTTCCGCTGCGCCTCTGGTCCTCAGAAGGTCCACGCTTTGCAAGATTCGATCCGCGACATAAATAGAATTTTACAATTTTGATCCTATATTCCATAAAAGGAATGTACATGTATCTAGATCAAAAATAAAATCCTAATAAAACTAAATACAGCTCCTGCTGTATTTTATAATACAATCATGCATACACATATAAATGCCCTTGACATGTCCAAGGGTCCAATCACACACATAAAACTATAAGCCATAATAGTTGGATCCTGCATCCACAAAGTTAGCACATCCTATTATTATCCTGCCTAAATTATGTATGACATGTGCATAATTAAGCTAATACCAAATACACAGAGGCAAAACCCTAGCTCTGATACCAATTGTTGGTTGCTACTCGGAAAACCTAGAGGTTCCACTGTATAAAAATTTTGTACAAAGGTCCGAACCTTTTCCTAGCTACCATGTGTTCTTTTAAATTAAATTTTGGATCGCCTGCGGAACTTAACACGTTTGATCCAAAACTTAATCTATTCGTTCTTTTAGGTTTTGACTTAGGTCTCCTGCAGAACTTAACACGTTCGACCCAAATCACCTTAAGTTATTAATTCCATTAAATATTAATTTCCATAATTGGTTCCCAGTACTGACGTGGCGAGGCACACGGCCTTCTTGGATATGGGAGCAACCACCACGGACTAGACAAAACCTTTTATGGAAAGCTAATATTTAATTTCCTAAAATAACTTTAGGTTAACCAAAAAGAATAATCAAATCACAAGGAAAAATAAAACAAAAGAACACAACATCGAAAAACATATTCGAAATACTAGAATCCTAAGCCTCTTGTATTTGGTATTATTTCCATAAATAACTAGTATGATGCGGAAAGGAAAAATTACTAGTTATACCTTCTAGAAAGACCTCTTGATCTTCTACCGTATTCCTCTTCTAACCTCGAACGTTGTGTGGGCAACGATCTTCCGAGATGAGAAACCACCAACCACCTTCTTCTCCTCCTAGCTAGGTTCGGCCACAACAAGGAAACTTTACCAAGGATGAAGAACAAATCACCAACCAAGCTCCAAGGGATGCAAGCTTTCTCTCCTTCTTCTTCTTCTTCTCCAAGTAGTATCCGGCCTCCACAAGATCTCCAAGCAATAGGGATGATTCGGCCACCACAAAGAGGAAGAGAAGAAAAGAGGTTGGCCGGCCACAACACCAAGGAAAAGAGGAAGAGAAATAATAGAAGTTGTGTCTCTTGAAGGCACCCCCTCCCTTTCTTTTATATTCCTTGGCCTTGGTAATTTAGGAATTTAATTACAATAAAATTTCCTTAATTTTCCTTGACATGAATTAATTAATAAAAATTAAACAAAATTTCTTAAAACAACATGTCTTGGCCGACCACATCAAAGAGAAGCAAATTAGACAAGTTTTAATCAACAAATTAAACTTCCTTATTTGTCTTTGGAAATTTTAAAAAATAAAATTTCCCTTTATAATCCCTTCATGGTTGATAAAAAGAAATTTCTATAATTTTAATTTTTCAACATGTGAATAATTTTTAAAGAGAAAATAAAATATTTCTCCAATCTACAAATAAGGAAAGAGATTTAATCTTTTTCTTTAATCTTTTGTAGATCCTTTTCAAGAGAGATATTTTAATTTTAATTCTCTTTAATAAATTATATCTTCCACATAATAAAAATTAAAATTAAAATTCTTTTTAATTTAATTTTGGCCGGCCCCTCTAGCTTGGGTTCAAGCTAGGGCCGGCCACTCTAAACCATGCTTAGGCCGACCCTAGCTTGATTCCAAGCTAGCTTGACCGGCCCCCTTTAGGTGGGTATAAAAGGTGGGTATAGTACTCTATAAATAAGAGGCTACGATAGGGACCGAGAGGAGGAATTGGTTTTGGTCTCCCGATAAAATTAAGCATCCCGTGTTCGCCCCGAACACACAACTTAATTTTATCAATAATAATTCATTCCACTAGAGAACTATTATTGAACTACCGCACCAATCCCAAATTATATTTTTGGGCTCCTTTTTATTATGAGTGTGTTAGTCTCCCTGTGTTTAAGATATCAAATGTCCACTAATTAAGTGAGTTACTGACAACTCATTTAATTAATATCTTAGTCCAAGAGTAGTACCACTCAACCTTATCGTCATGTCGGACTAAGTCCACCTACAGGGTTTAACATGACAATCCTTATTAGCTCCTCTTGAGGACATTATCAACCTAGTATCTCTAGGACACAGTTTCCTTCTATAATCAACAACACACACTATAAGTGATATCATTTCCCAACTTATCAGGCTTATTGATTCATCGAACTAAATCTCACTCATTGATAAATTAAAGAAATAAATATCAAATATATGTGCTTGTTATTATATTAGGATTAAGAGCACACACTTCCATAATAACTGAAGTATTTGTTCCTTTATAAAGTCAGTATAAAAGAAACAACCTCAAATGGTCCTACTCAATACACTCTAAGTGTATTAGTGTAATTATATAGTCAAGATAAACTAATTCCTAATTACACTACGACCTTCCAATGGTTTATTTCTTTCCATTTTGGCCGTGAGCTACTGTTTATAATTTATAAGGTACTGATAACATCATCTTCTATATGTGACACCACATACTATGTTATCTACAATATAAATTAATTGAACAACTACAAACAAATGTAGATAAATTGATCAAATGTGATTCTTTATTCAACATAAATGTTTACAAAAGCTTAGGCTTTCAGTATACACTCCAACACTAATACCACTGTATGGATCTGATGCATAAAACAATATATAACGCAATGAAAAAATGATCCCTTCAGAGATTCTTGCGAATACTATATACTATGTTTTCTTATTCTATTATATAAAATAGTTACCTTTGTTGCATGAACCGATACTCCCGACAGTAACTTTGATTCGGATGCATATCTCAGGGCGATCGACACGTCCCCCCTATACAGTATCCACACAAACACATTCTCCGTTTGTCTCATGAACTTATGACTTGGAGAAGAAAAAACCTTTGTTGTGCTAGCAACTATACAAGGTTGTTTTTGGCAAAGAGAAGAGGAAGAAGAGCAAAAACCAAAAGGATCATCATCACCCAAAAGGTTACTTCACCTATATAAGGTGACTCAACGAAAGAGTTACTTTACCAAAAAGGTTATTTCACCTAAACATTACTTTACCAGAAAAGTTACTTTACATAAAGATTACTTTACCAAAAAGGTTACTTAGCTTTATAAATGAATTTTGTACTCATCCAATGAATATAAAAAGTTTTTGTCTCTTGATCTTCCTTTAGATTAATGATGTACTATTAATATTTATTAATCTTAATGGGTTGAATTTAATATATTGGATTAACCATTAACCTAATAAGTCAATGAGTCTAACCCATTACTCAATGAGTCTAATTCGAATTCATTTGAGTTTAACTCAATGTGTATAATTCAGATTAGACTTAATCCTATAAGTCGTCTACAAATCAACATCTTCTTTGTGTGTGACCCAATATGCTCTTGTAACGTTGGCGATGTATCTAGAATCATTATATATATATAAACAATTAGTGACATCTAGCAATACATCATTACTACCCAAGTGACGAGAATGTTGAGATTCGACCTAACCTTTCTATGTCTATTATCTTGTATGACTCAATCTTTCTATCCTTGATATCTAGATTGATTAATGAGATATAAACCGTGTCATTCTCTTATCAAACTTTGTATTTCTTGATCTCTAAGTAGACACACTCAATCATATAAGCTCAATATCGCATATTGACTCATTTGAGCATGACCATACATTCTTGTGTCCTACTAATTAAGGGGCCTATAGATATCGCTTCTGTCATATGGAAGAGATAGATTTCATCTACATCACTCACATTCCTCCGCATAACTTATTGCATACCAATGATAGACTTTATAATCCACCTTATTACATGTGACATTTGTCGATACCAAAGTACAAAACTCCTTATGTATGGAACTGTAGTGACTTTAGGTCTAAGGACTATTTATACCGATAGTCACATGAGAATATTTATGGCATTCATATAATGATCTATGAAACATTCTCATGATGGGTCATTCAGTATATATTCTTTAATATATATCCATATGTCAACATGATATCTCATATCCATAACTTGTGAGATTAAGTCATCTGTTGATCTACATGCTAGTTTCAACACATTAATATTGTCCTTAAATATTAATGCTTGACTAGACATAGTTAAGAGTAGTGTTCTATATATCCACAGCATCCCATCAATTCAACTAATTGATATGTTGTAGAATAGAACCTACTACTCTAGGATATTATTATACTTATTCATTCAGCACTGAACTGAAGTAAATATAATAACTAATTTTGTCTTTTATTACGAAATGAAATATGATACAAAAAGTGTACTTGTTAATCATCTCATAATTGATACTAAAACTAATACTAATAGATTTCGAGTATATTTAATGATGTGACAGATTTAATATTATTCTAAAGGCAAGTCATGATGTTATTAATTATTTGACATCATATATAACATAAAAAAGGAACAAAGACATAGGAAGGAGGGCAGATAACGTTGGAAAGGGATGATTTTTTAGATGGGATTGAAAAGGTCAAGGCTTTGTTAGTTTTTTTTTTTAAGGAAAAGAAAGGAAAAAAAAAGAAGGGCTTATTGGAAAAGAGAAAAAAATAGAGAGGTTGCAGAGAGGATACGGTGAGGAAAGACAAAGAAAAAGTCGGTGTGATTAAAAGAAAGCACAAAGGGAAAGGACAAGTAGGAAGATAAACGATAAAAAATTGACAGGTACATAAAGAAGCATGGAAAGAAGAGGGAGAAAGTCAGTGAAGTGTCAGCAGTGGTGACAGCGAGGGAGAGGCGGTGACGAGGCTGTATAGGCGACACAAAGGAGAAGACGTTGGCCACCGCTTTCGAGCGATGATGGCAACACCGAAGAGGAGATCATTGTTAGGACCTTCGGATAGCGGCTAGAGAGGGGGGGTGTGAATAGCCGACCTCAAATTTGTGTTTCTTTCTACAAATCAAGTTAGCGCAGCGGAAAAATAACAACAGAAACGTAAATGGAGAAATCAAACCTCAAGCACAGCGATGTAACGAGGTTCGGAGATGAAACTCCTACTCCTCGGCGTGTCCGTAAGGTGGACGAAGCCTATCAATCCGTCGGTGGATGAAACCCCGGATAATCGGCTAATATGAACTCCTTCTGGGTGGAGAAATCTCACCACAAAGTCTTTGCAACAGCAAAACAGAGGAGTACAACAATAGAGGAAACAAACAAGAACAATAGAAATTGTAAACACACTTGCTTGCCTTCTCGTCGGAGTCCGTTGATGAAGCAGCAGCTTCACGGCTCCAGCAGCTAGAAAACCAGCACGAAGCTCACGCGAAGCTTCAGCAAACCGAGAGCTCAGCAAAGCTCAAGTCGCAATTAGGAGGAAGAAGAGTTGTTCGTGTAGAGGCCCTCGACCTTGATATATAACCTGCGAAGAAGAAAGAAGATAAACTAGCCGTTGTGTCGCAACGGCTAGGGCCTGGACCGATCAGGCACACTCCTGATTGGTCCAGGAGTGTTCTGATCAGTCTTGGGACCGATCAGGCCTTAGGTTGATCGGTCGCCAGACCGATCAGCCAACTCTCTGTGAGAGTTGGCCTCGTCTCTGATCGGTCTCGCGGACCGAAACTCAGTGGATCGGTCCACCGATCCCCTCTTCTTCTTCGATCTTCTTGGCCGATCGGTCACCGACAGTCGAAATTCAGCAAACAGCACGCTCGATCGGTCACCGGACCGATCGATCAACAGCGTATCGAATCGGTCACGGACCGATCCGGTTAAACTCCGGCCTAAACCCTACCTAGTCCGGAGAACGAGCTACCGAGCCCTCTCCGACTTTGTCCGGTCCAGAGAACGAGCTACCGAGCCCTTTCTGACCTAGTCCGGAGAACGAGCTGCCGAGCCCTCTCCGACTTCGTCTGGTCCAGAGAACAAGCTCCCGAGCCCTCTCTGACCTAGTCCGGAGAATGAGCTGTCGATCCCTCTCCGACTTCCCATGCCAAGCTTCCATACTTGGACTTCTCCCATGCCAAGTCTCCATACTTGGACTTTTCCCGTGCCAAGCTCCCTGCTTGGACTTTTCCGTGCCAAGTCTCCATACTTGGACTTTTCCCGTGCCAAGCTCCCTGCTTGGATTTTTCCATGCCAAGTCTCCATACTTGGACTTTTCCCATGCCAAGTCTCCATACTTGGACTTTTCACCAGATGTCTGGTCAACCTTGACCTATCTGGATTTCCCTTGCCTGGCTTCACTCACCAGGACTTTCCAACTGCCTGGCTTCACTCACCAGGACTTTCCAACTGTCTGGCTTCACTCCCAGGACTTTCCCTTGCCTGGCTTCACTCACCAGGACTTTCACCTGGCTTCACTCACCAGGATTTTCCGAATCAGGTCGACTCACCTCGGGTCAACCAGGTCAACCTTGACCAAAGATTACACCCACAATCTCCCAAGTTTGTATTCTGTCAAACGTCAGAATACAACTTTTCTACTCTCGTCAAACATCAGAATAGAGCTTTTCTATTCTCGTCAAACATCAAAATACAACTCGAGTCAGGTCAACTCGAGTCAGGTCAACCAGGTCAACCTTGACCTAAGGTTGCACCAACAATCTCCCCCTTTTTGATGTTTGACAAAACCATAAACAAGTTAGGTTAACCTGATAACCTAACTTATGTTTCCCAATATTCTTCCTTGAACATTCTCCCCAAACTCTAATGTTCTTCCTTGAACATTCTTTGGATATTCTCCCATTCTCCCCCTTTTTGGCACACATCAAAAAGAGTGAATCAAGGTCAAGAGTTTATTCCTAATGAAAGTTCTATACCTTTCATTGAAACCCTTAATTTCCACCTTGATACTAAAGTCAACAATTAACTTAGTGATAATCTCATATCACTCAAGTCTTTAGAGTAAAAACTCCCCCTAAAAGTCAACTCCTCCTTGACTAATAGGTAAATCTCCCCCTAAAGGTCAACTCCCCCTTGACCATTGCACCAACAATGTCTTGGAGAGTTTCAAACCTTTAGAAATCCAAAACACTAACTTTCAGCTGAAATTTCAGACAACACAGTCGAAAATCAGCATTTTGGCACGCCCGATAGGTCACCAGACCGATCAGGAGCTCCCTGGATCGGTCCAGTGACCGATCCAGCATCCCCTGGACCGATCAGGGAACCTCCTGATCGGTCACACATCGGATTTCTGAATTTCTTCCTCCTGAAATTCAGAAACCCCTACAAAATTACAGAAAATTCCAAAAATTATAAAATTTTGAGGATACATTCCTCATAACATATACTATCATGGAAAAATAGTTTTCTATGAAAATAACTTCCATTTTCAAATCTTGATACAAAGTTCGAAAAGTTTTGAAATAGCTCAAAGTTTTAAAAACTTGTATCAACTTGCTCAATGATGAATGCTATCACTAGAAAAGCTTCATCAAGGTTTTTCAAATTAATTTTGAAATGATTTTAAACCATTTAATTTAGGACCACAATCTTAGGGCTAAGTGTACATGACTTGTACACAAGCTTTCCCTATGATCCTCCATTTTGAATTAGGCTCATCTAGGTACAAGAACTATGCACCTTGATCCTAACTCATGATCCTAATATCTCACACACATCTAAGGTGTATCAAACACATCCAAGTCAATTTTGATGTGAGATATGGGTTAGGTCATCTTAATCTAAGTTCTCATGCATTTTCTAAACAACAATTTGATCTCCATATCAAATTGAGTTTTTATCCTTAAATCAATTTAATTGATAAATGCAAGAGATGATGACATGACATAAAATAATATCATAAGTAAAAACATGTGCCAATTTCATGATGTCATGTCATAAAGTATGAAACTTAAATAAAACATGACATATAGCTAACATAAGTATTATCATGACATTTCAAATGATAATAAATTAAATATGATGTCATGACATGACATATGGCAAACAATACATGGCAAATAATATATAAAGGTATAGAAAATACCTAATTCTAGCCTTAGTTGCCATTTTTGATAATTTTGATCATTTTTCCATAAATTCCATATTTCTAAGTGTAATACACCTAAAATCATATACTAAAGATTTTTAGATCACTATGTGCCAATTAGATTGACTCTAGGAAACTCCTCAAATGTGATTGGCACATCCTAATCACCTTAGGAATAACTTTCCATTTCATTTTCAAAGCTTGATTACACCTTGAAAATTCCTAAAGTGTCACCTTTTGCCATGATTAGGTTAACTACCTATTCAAGTAAGGTTGGCACACCCTAAACCATCTAGCGTGATGGAATCACGCTCTTAGGAACCCAATACTTATTTGAGCTCATTGGGTTCACTAAATATTCACTAGGGATGACTTCCCTAGCAACCCTCCTAATGACCCTCTTAGGCTTTAAAGCCTTGGCCATTTGGGACTCATCAAGATCAACTCTAGGGGTGACTCCCCTTGTGACCTTGGTGATGGTCTTCCTAACCCTAGGTCTTGTTCCATAATCGAATGGAACATTATGATAAGTGGGCTTGACCACTTGAGACTTAGGTTTGTAACTCAAACCTCTCATGTCCTTGGGCTTTTGCTTTTGACCCTTAGACCCTAGAGTTGACTTCTCCAAATTCTTAAGGGTCTTTTCTAAGGTGTCAAGTCTTGACCTCAAGACTTGATTTTCCTTTTCTAATACCTCAAGTTTTAATTTGTCATTTTTCTTTGAGGTATACCTAGGCATATGTCTAGTTGTTTTGGGATTCCTACCTAGGTTTTCCTTAACCTTAGATGAGTTAATTCTAGGGTTGGTTTTCCTAGTATTGTCCTTATATAGGCTAACATGTTTGGCACCTAAGCACGTGTATCGGTTACTATCGTTATCATGCTTATTATTATTGACAATAGCAATAAGGCTACTAGCATGCATCCTACTAGAATTGCAAGAATGTACCTTAGAGGATACATTAGGGTTTGCCTTAGCTCCCCCTATAGATGTGCTTGGTCTCTTGTCCTTGTGAGGTTGCCTCCCCCTCGGACATTGACTTCTATAATGTCCCCTTCGCTTGCATTGGAAGCACACCACGTGCTCCTTGCCCTTGCGTTTCGGGACTCCGGCTTCCTTGACCTTTGGTGCCGGTGGAGTCTTCCTAATCCTCTTTGGACATTTACTCTTGTAATGCCCATATTCCCTACACTCAAAGCACATTATATGTAATTTACTTGAAATTAAATCGCTTGAGTTACCTAGGGTTGAGGATGGATGTAATCTCTCTTCTTCATCCCTTCCGGAGGTAGAAGCTTCTTCTTGTACCAATCTTGAAGAAGAACTCTCCTCCTCTTCTTCCGTAGATGTTGAGTAGCCCTCAACTTCTAATTCCTTACCTCCATGATGTGAGCTACTTGGCTCACTTGACTCCTCTTCATGACTTGAATTGGAGCTCTCCTCATGGAACTTAGCCAAGTTGTTCCACAACTCCTTGGCATTGTTGTATCTACCTATCTTACACAAGATATCACTAGGTAATGAAAATTCAAGGATTTTCGTTACCTCGTCGTTGATTGTGGATTGGTGGATTTGTTATTTCATCCACTTCTTTTCCTTGAGAAGTTCTCCCTTTCTATCCACCTGAGGAATAAAACCTACTTGTACACAATTCCAATTTGCTAGGTTAGTCATAAGAAAATACTTCATTCTTACCTTCCAATACGCGAAGTCACAGTACTCGTAGAAGGGTGGAATCGTGATGTCTTCTCCGAGTCGATCCATTCTCTAGCTTGTGCTCCCCCGGGTGTTAATCCGACGAAGAGCAACCTTGCTCTGATACCACTTGTTAGGACCTTCGGATAGCGGCTAGAGAGGGGGGGTGTGAATAGCCGACCTCAAATTTGCGTTTCTTTCTACAAATCAAGTTAGCGCAGCGGAAAAATAACAACAGAAACGTAAATGGAGAAATCAAACCTCAAGCACAGCGATGTAACGAGGTTCGGAGATGAAACTCCTACTCCTCGGCGTGTCCGTAAGGTGGACGAAGCCTATCAATCCGTCGGTGGATGAAACCCCGGATAATCGGCTAATATGAACTCTTTCTGGGTGGAGAAACCTCGCTACAAAGTCTTTGCAACAGCAAAACAGAGGAGTACAACAATAGAGGAAACAAACAAGAACAATAGAAATTGTAAACACACTTGCTTGCCTTCTCGTCGGAGTCCGTTGATGAAGCAGCAGCTTCACGGCTCCAGCAGCTAGAAAACCAGCACGAAGCTCACGCGAAGCTTCAGCAAACCGAGAGCTCAGCAAAGCTCAAGTCGCAGTTAGGAGGAAGAAGAGTTGTTCCTGTAGAGGCCCTCGACCTTGATATATAACCTGCGAAGAAGAAAGAAGATAAACTAGCCGTTGTGTCGCAACGGCTAGGGCCTGGACCGATCAGGCACACTCCTGATCGGTCCAGGAGTGTTCTGATCGGTCTTGGGACCGATCAGGCCTTAGGCTGATCGGTCCCCAGACCGATCAGCCAACTCTCTGTGAGAGTTGGCCTCGTCTCTGATCGGTCTGTGGACCGATCAGGACTCAGGTGGATCGGTCCACAGACCGATCCCCCCTCTTTCTTCTTTCGATCTTCTTCGCTTCTGATCGGTCACCAGACCGATCAGGTAATTCACAGAAACACACTGTTTGGTTACTGATCGGTCACCAGACCGATCAGTCAACCAGCGTATCACTGGATCGGTCACCAGACCGATCCAGGTTTAGAGCTCCCAGCCCTAAACCCTACCTAGTCCAGAGAACGAGCTACCGAGCCCTCTCCGACTTCGTCCGGTCCAGAGAACGAGCTACCGAGCCCTCTCTGACCTAGTCCGGAGAACGAGCTGTCGAGCCCTCTCCGACTTCGTCTGGTCCAGAGAACGAGCTCCCGAGCCCTCTCTGACCTAGTCCGGAGAACGAGCTGCCGAGCCCTCTCCGACTTCCCATGCCAAGCTTCCATACTTGGACTTCTCCCGTGCCAAGTCTCCATACTTGGACTTTTCCCGTGCCAAGCTCCCTGCTTGGACTTTTCCATGTCAAGTCTCCATACTTGGACTTTTCCCGTGCCAAGCTCCCTGCTTGGACTTTTCCGTGCCAAGTCTCCATACTTGGACTTTTCCCGTGCCAAGTCTCCATACTTGGACTTTTCACCAGATGTCTGGTCAACCTTGACCTATCTGAATTTCCCTTGCCTGGCTTCACTCACCAGGACTTTCCAACTGCCTGGCTTCACTCACCAGGACTTTCCAACTGCCTGGCTTCACTCCCAGGACTTTCCCTTGCCTGGCTTCACTCACCAGGACTTTCACCTGGCTTCACTCACCAGGATTTTCCGAATCAGGTCGACTCACCTCGGGTCAACCAGGTCAACCTTGACCAAAGATTACACCCACAATCTCCCAAGTTTGTATTCTGTCAAACATCAGAATACAACTTTTCTACTCTCGTCAAACATCAGAATAGAGCTTTTCTATTCTCGTCAAACATCAAAATACAACTCGAGTCAGGTCAACTCGAGTCAGGTCAACCAGGTCAACCTTGACCTAAGCTTGCACCAACAATCATTTGTGACGAAAATCTATTTTCGTCACAAAGTAGAGAGGAAGCTTTTAAGTGTTGGTAGTGTTGAGAAGAAGCATCGTTTCATTGCAAAGAGAAGATTGTAAGTGCTGCTATTGGAAAAAGAAATTATGGAGAAGAAAATAAAAGACTTATGGGAGAAGAATTCATTCTACGTGGAAGAGGAGGAGAATAAAACAAACAAACTCAACTTGTTTCATTCATTGAAAAGAGGTACATATTTATAGTCTTATTGGATAAGCACTAATAATCTAGGGATTTTTTTTAATTCTATCTTTACGAAACTCTTATCCTTATCATGACAACTCAGCAATTTTATCCTATCGCGAAGTCTAGTCAAACTTGCCACCTCATCCATTCTATCTCTATCACAAACTCTTATCAAGACCAACTTTTATCTCTAAAAAATTAAAGTTTAATTCTCACCACCCCCTCTTAAACTTAATTTTGTGATTCCAAGTAGATTCCGCATCTTGATGAAATCTTCAAACTTCAATGGCTTGGTAAAAATATCAGCAACTTGATCTTGAGACTTTATATATTCCACTTGCACCTCTTTTCTTGTAATACACTCTCTGATATAGTGAAAGCGCATAACAATGTGCTTGCTTCTATCATGGAAGATTGGATTTTTTTGCTAGTGCTGTTGTAGACTTGTTATCAACTCGAATCTTGGTTGCCTCTTCTTATGGTAAACTTAACTCATTCAACAAATTTCTGAGCCAAACAGCTTGACAAACACATGAAGCCGCAGCCACATACTCCGCTTCACAAGTAGAAAGTGTGACAATAGGCTATTTTTTCGGCATTCAAGTGAAAGTTGTATCTCTCATACAACAACAACAACAACCAAGCCTTTTCCCACTAGGTGGGGTCGGCTGTATGAATTCTTTTACGCCATTGAGCTCTATCTCCTATTATATCATCATCTATATTTAAATAAATTTTATCTTGTTTTATTGTTGCTAACCAAGTCTTTTTTGGTCTTCCTCTTCCTCGTTTGATATGCATATTTATCATAGTTTCACATTACCTAACAGGAGCATTTATTAGTCGTCTAAGTACATGTCCGTACCATCTTAAACGTGTCTCTCGGAGTTTTCCCTCAATAGATGCAACTCCGACTTTCTCTCTAATGCTCTCATTTCTTATTTTGTCCATCTTCGTATGCCCACACATCCACCTTAACATCCTCATCTCTGCAACTCTCATCTTCTGCTCGTGTGCTCGAGTCATAGCCCAACATTCAGCTCCATATAACATAGCAGGTCTAACTGCGGTTTTATAGAACTTACCTTTAAGTTTAAGAGGTACTTTACGGTCACATAAAACACTCGACGCTCCCCTCCATTTCACCCATCCTGCTTGTATTCTATGTAAAACATCTCTCTCAATCCCTCTATCATTTTGTAAAAATGATCCTAAATATTTAAATCGCTCGGTTCCAGGCAACTCGTCCTCTCCTATCTTAACAATTGTTTCATTACTTCTACTATTGCTAAACTTAAATTCCATATATTCTGTCTTCAATCTACTAAGCTTAAAACCTTTCCCTTCTAGTGTTTCCCTCCAAGATTCTAGCTTAGCATTTACTCCTTCATGTGTCTCATCTACCAAAATAATATCATCTGCAAACAACATGCACCACGGTACTGTGTCTTGAATGTGCGCAGTGAGTTCGTCCATAATTAGTGTAAAAAGATAGAGACTTAGAGTTGATCCTTGATGTAACCCTATCTTTATTGGAAATGCTTCAGTTACTCCGCCTGAAGTCTTTACTCTGGTCGTTACATCCTCATACATATCCTTAATTAGTTCAATATATGTTACGCTAACACCTCTCTTTTCTAAAATTCGCCATATAATTTCTCTTGGGACTCTATCATACGCTTTTTCTATGTCAATGAATACCATGTGTAGATCTTGTTTTTGCTCCCGATATTTTTCAATTAATTGTCTAAGAAGATGTATAGATTCTATTGTCGACCTTCCAGGCATAAACCCAAATTGATTTTCTGTCACTGTGGTCTCCTTCCTTAATCTTTTTTCTATTACTTTTTCCCAAAGTTTCATAGTATGACTCATTAGTTTAATACCCCTATAGTTTGCACAATTTTGTACGTCTCCCTTATTCTTATATAAGGGAACTAGAGTACTTATCCTCCATTGATCAGGCATTTTTTTCGTTTTCAATATCATGTTAAATAATTTTGTAAGTCATTCAATACCTTGTTTCCCTAAGCACTTCCATACCTCTATCGGAATATCATCTGGTCCAACGGCTTTTCCATTGTGCATCTCATTTAAAGTTTGTTTTACTTCTGAAGTTTGAATTCTACGATAAAAATTAAAATTTCGATGCTCATTTGACCTAATTAAATTACCCAAGTTAAGTTGATCTCCTAAACCTTCATTAAAAAGTTGATGAAAATATCTCTTTCACTGCTCTTTTATTTCTCCATCGCTTACTAATACCCTATTACATTCATCTTTAATACATTTTATTTGGCTAAGATCTCTTGTTTTTCTTTCTCTCACTTTAGCTATTCTATAAATGTCTCTTTCCCCTTCTTTTATATCCAATTTTTGATATAACCGTTCAAAAGTTTCATTTTTTGCTTCACTCACCACTTTCTTAGCTTCTTTCTTGGCTATTGTATATTTTTTTAAGTTTTCCTCATTCTTACAAATATATAATTCCTTATAAGCTATTCGTTTTTTCCTTCACTTTCTCTTGTACTTTCTCATTCCACCACCAAGATTCTTTACTTAGCGATGGATGCCCCTTTGACTCATCGAGGACACTCTTAGCTACTGTTTTCAACTTTGATACCATCTTATCCCATGTTGTATTAGAGTCATCGTATATTTCACCTAATGCTTGTACTTCTATCTTCTCCTTAAATATATGTTGCTTCCCATCCTTTAACTTCCACCACTTAATTCTAGGAATTGTATATATTTTCTTTCTATTGATACTATGTTTAAGGCGTATATCCAACACTACTACCCTATGTTGGGTAGTTAAGCTTTCTCCAGAGATGTTGTAATCTTTACAAATCTTTCTATCCTTCTTCCTAACCATAAGAAAGTCAATTTGTGATTTATTTTTCCCACTTTTGAATGTGACTAAGTGTTCTTCTCTTTTCTTAAAAAACGTATTAGCTAATATAAGGTCATATGCTATCGCAAAATCTAATATAGTTTTCCCTTCCTCATTCCTCGTTCCAACCCCATAACTCCCATGTACTCTCATATTCCTCATTTTTCACTCCGACATGCTCATTTAGATCACCTCCTATTAAAATCCTTTCATTTGGTGAAATATTTTGTAATATTTCATCTAAGTCCTCCCAAAACCTTGATTTGGTAGCTTCATCTAATCCTACTTGTGGTGCATATACGCTAATTATGTTCATAGTTTCTTTCGCCACTATTATCTTAACGGCTATAATTCTAACCCCTTTTCTAACTACTCTTACAGCTTCATCCTTTAACAAACTATCTACAATAATACCCACTACATTTCTTGCTTTACTCTTTCCAGTGTACCATAACTTAAAACCCGAGTTCTCTATCATCTTTGCCTTCTCACCTGTCCATTTTGTCTCTTGTACACACAAAATATTAATTTTTCTCCTAATCATCATATCGACTACCTCCATTGATTTACCAGTGAGAGTTCCTATGTTGCATGTTCCAAATCTTAGATTATTAGTTTTCCTATCATATTTATTCTTATCTAACCTATGGTGTGAGAACTCTTCCCTATTTAACACTACACCCAAGTTCTCATGGAGATGTAGTGGTCCTTGCTGAGACGTTACAGTCGAACCCTGTAACGTGAACTCTTGCATATTTATCACTACACCCGAGTTCTGGAGATGTACCGGTCCTTCCCGAGACGTTACAGTCGGACCCTGCAACGCGTTCCTTCCGGGGAACAACCTAGCATTAGCACAACGCGTTACAGTCGGACCCTCTCATAAAGAACACAAATCCTGTAGTGCTCTTTCTATCGTCTATATCTCCACCCCAATCATTGTCACTATATCCTTCAAGTTTGAAGTGGTTAGATGTTGAATAAAGTAATCCAAAATCTATCATACCTTTGATATAGCGCAAAATTCTCTTAGCAATCTTAAAGTGGGTAGTAGTTGGATCATCCATGTAGCGACTAACAAGTCCAACAACATAAAGAATATCAGGCCTTGTGCACGTCAAGTATCGTAAACTTCCAACCAAACTCTTAAAAAATGTTGGATCAACTTTTTCTTCTTCATCATGCTTTGACAGCTTGACTCCACATTCTACTGGGGTATTCATAGACTTACTGTTATCCATCTTGAACTTCTTTAATATCTCTCTTGCATAACCTGCTTGTGAGATGAAGCTTCCATCTTTCCTTTGGCTCACCTCAATGCCCAAATAGTATGCCATGAGCCCAATATCAGTCATCTCAAACTCTTTAGTCATCACTTATTTAAATTCTCCAAACATACTAGGATTGCTTCCTGTGAAGATCAAGTCATCAACATATATGCATACAATCAAAACATCTTTATCCTTACTCTGAATGTATAATGCATGTTCATAAGGACATTTGATGAAGCCTTTCTCTTGCAGGTGCTTGTCTATTCGGTTATTCCATGCCCTTGGTGCTTGCTTTAGCCCGTAGAGAGTCTTCTTCAATTTTAGAACTCTGTCTACTTTTCCTTTAACTTCGTAACCTGATGGTTGCTGAATATAGACTTCTTCTTCAAGAACTTCATTTTAAAAAGTAAATTTTACATCCATTTGATGTGTTTTCCACTTATTTTGAGCTGCTAAAGCAATGATTAGTCTGATAGTTTCTAATCGAGCAACGAGAGCGAATACCTCATTATAATCAATGTCAGATCTTTTATTGTAGCCTTTTGCCACCAATCTTGCTTTATATCTTTCAACTTCTCCTTTGGCATTCTTCTTTATTTTGTACACCCACTTCACACCAATCGCCTTATGTCCTTTAGGAAGTTCAGTTAACTCCCATGTGTCATTCTTCTCTATCACCTTGATTTCTTCATCCATCGCATCTTTCCACCTTTTGCTCTTTATAGGTTCTTGAAAATCTATAGGCTCGTAATCCACAAAGAGACAAAATAGAGTAATATTATCTTGATTTTCAGTTACCTAATAAATGTCATGTAAGCTTTTAAAGCGTAGTACTCTCTCACTTGAAGTTGATGCAGATGAATTTCCTTGAGTACTTGATGTTGGTGTTACTAGTGAAGTAGTAGTTTCCTCTCTTGTTTGCCCCACCCTTGGTTACTCCACCCTTAGTTGCTCCACATCTTCTTCTTCAAAGCACGGGAAGAAATTGTAATCTTCATTTCAAGATTCCCAATTTCATTGTTCTTCTTCATTAAATATGACATCTCGGCTGATGATTGTCTTCCCAGTATCTGGATTGTATAACTTATACCCTTTTGAGTTAGTATCATAACCAATAAAAATAAACTTCTTACTTTTATCATCCAATTTGCTTCTTGCTTTATCAGACACATGAACGTGGACTATACTTCCAAAAAATTTTAGATGAGAAATCCCAGGCTTCCTTCCGCTCCACGCTTCTTGTGGTGTCTTGCCCCACATACTCCTTGTTGGTGATCGGTTGGATAAGTATACTGCACATACAACCATTTCTGCCCAAAGTTCTTTTGGTAGCCACTTGCTTTTGAGAATGCTCCTTGCCATGTCAAGGATGGTTCGATTCTTTTTTTCTGCCACTCCATTTTGTTGAGGGGATCTTGGAACTGTCAAGGGTCGTCGTATTCTGTTAGCTTCACAAAATTCTTGAAACTCCTTTGAGGTAAATTCTCCTCCTCGATCAGAACACATAGCTTTGACCTCGAGACCGCTCTCCTTTTCTATGGTAACTTTAAATTTCTTGAATATGCCGAAGACCTCCGATTTTTGCTTTAAGAAGTATACCCAAGTTTTTTGAGAAAAGTCATCTATGAAAAAAAATGAAATAATTACTCTTACCAAGTGAACTTGGCTTTATCGGACCGCAAACATCTGTATGTATAAGTTCAAGAGGCTTTTGAGCTCTTGAACTTGACTCCTTTGGAAAACTTCTTCTACATTGCTTCCCACGTAGACATGCTTCACATACTTGATCAGGATGTTTGATGTAAGGTAGTTCTTTCACCATCTCTTTCTTTGAAAGTAGTTCTAGTCCTATGAAATTGAGATGTCCAAATCGAAGATGACATAGCCAAGTGATGTCTTTGTAACAAGCTTTGAGACAGTTGACAACATCATTTTGAATATTAGTAAGAACATTCTATCTTTTGGCATTGGCACCTTAGCAATTAAGCAACCAATATGATCTTTCAAGATGAGCATACCATCTTTTAGATGAATATCATATCCTTTTGCCAAAAGTTGTCTTAAGCTTAGGATGTTGCTCTTCATATTTGGCACAAAGAAAACATTTGAGATAAATTCATGTTTTTCATTCTTCAAACGGATGAGAATGTTACCTTTACCTTTTACCTCAATCTTTGATTCATCTCCGAAGGATACATTACCACCAACTGATTCATCAAACTCTACGAACATGTTTCTTTTCCCAAACATATGATTGCTTGCACCAGTGTTGAGATACCAAATTGTATCTTCTTCTCTTTCATTATCTTTATACGCTAGCAGTAGGGTGTCATCTTCTTCTTTCCTTTCTTCCATATAATTTACTTTTTCATATATTTTATTCTTGGGCAATCTACATTCTTTTGCATAATGTCCAAATTTGTCACAATTGTAGCACTTAACTTGAGATTTATCGTACCTCGAGTTTGTGTACCCTCTTCCACGTCCTCTTGTTGAATGTTCTCCTCTTTCATTGTTGTTGTTGGAAACCCATCCTTGCTCATTAGGACGGCCTCGTCCATATCCACGACCTCTTCCACGTTGACTTCTATTGTTACTGAAGCTTTCATCTTTCTTTGTCGGTTGAAGAGTCATCTTTAGATGTTGTTGAGTAATTTCTTCGTTCATCTTCTTCTTTTCTTCATGGGCTTGTAATGAACCCAGGAGTTGCTCAATCGTCATGACTTGTAGATCCTTGGTCTCTTCGATGATAGTTGTAATGCTATCAAATTTTGAATCCAATGATCGAAGAATTTTCTCAATAATAGTTACTTCTTCTAGTTTCTCACCATTTCCCTTTAGTTGATTGGAAATGGTAGAGACTCTAGAAAAGTAATCGGATACTAACTCACCTTCTTTCATACGAAGAGCATCAAATTGACTTCTTAATGTCTGAAGTCATACCTTTTTTACTTTTTCTTCTCCTTGATATGAGATTTGGAGCTTTTCCCATGCTTGTTTGGCCGAAGTCGCACTTGAGATTTTTCTCAAAACCATCCTCATCTAAAGCTTGATAAATGAGGAAAAGAGCCTTCTTGTCTCTCTTTCTTAAATCTCTCAGACTGTTTTTTTCAGTCAGAGTTAGCATCGAGTCATCACGCGGCTCAACGTAGCCTTTTTCTATAACCTCCCAAACATCATAAGCTCCAACAAGCGCCTTCATCTTGATACTCCAATTGTCATAATTACTCGCTTTGAGTACTGGAACTTGGAAGGGAACCATATCTCCATTAGCCATGGTTCTCATACCACTTTGTTGGGAAAAAAAATTATGGAGAAGAAAATAAAAGACTTATGGGAGAAGAATTCACTCTACGTAGAAGAGGAGGAAAATAAAACAAACAAACTCAACTTGCTTCATTCATTGAAAAGAGTACATATTTATAGGCTTATTGAATAAGCACTAATAATCTAGAGATTTTTTTTTTTAATTCTATCTCTACGAAACTCTTATCCTTATCATGACAACTCAATAATTTTATCCTATCGCGAAGTCTAGTCAAACTTGCCACCTCATCCATTCTATCTCTATCACAAACTCTTATCAAGACCAACTTTTATCTCTAAAAAATTAAAGTTTAATTCTCAACACTGGCAAAGAAAAAGAAGAGCAATACTATGATACCATGAAAGAAATAAGATTGTACTAAGACGATCGAGATGAAATAATAAAATTGTAGATTGTTTTGGTTTGTTGGATAATTCATAAATATATTATAAGATTTCATTAATTGACAGAGTAATATATAAAGAAAGTATTATAAGACTTCATTAATTGATAGAGTAATAAATTTAAAAAATAATTAATAGATTTTAATTTTATTTTACTATAATCATTGAATGATCCTCTTTTCAAGCCCTATCTTATTTTAGCTGTGTCCTCAAATATGATTGTGACTAAAACCCACTTGGCCAAGATTGGTCGAGACCTCGATCTAGTCTAATGAGATTTTTTGGCCGAATAAAGATGAAGATGAAAATGTTATATATAAAATTTAAAAAATTGAGCCGAATAACAGCAAATTAATTAATTCGCTTGAAAGTAGCCAAATGCAAAGGTCTAAATGAACATTATTTGTTTTATCTTATTAATAAATAGTACATAAGCATATATCGATCACGGCACATTAATTTATTGTGAAAATAAATAAATTAAGAATCGATCGGCTGCGCATGCATTTTTTTATATCAGCAATAATAATTAAGATCGTCAATCATGATCACTTGCCGCCTTTTCCTATCAGAAGTCCCATGTACCTACAAAAATCATTAAAATGATCAAAATTAGAATAGATGCCATATATATATAGTATAATATAATTTTATCAAAATTAAATTCGATCGATTGGTTGATTATTATTTACGTATATACCTGCCCAACATCATGAGAGTAGCTTGGGGATTAGTTCCCGGGGAGAAATTGAAGGTGGATCCATCAATGACCCTGAGCCCGTCGACGCCGATCACTCTGTAGTCATGGTCGACCACCTTCCCTACTTCACAGCCACCGTGGAAATGATAGATGGTGTTCACGAGGTCCTTGCAGTATTGCTCCAGCGAAGTGGCGTCCTGCGGACTTCTTGCTCTGTAATTGACGACTAAGCTTGCAGTGAGATTCTGCAAGTACTCCACCGTTTGATTCGGGTATCTGAATTCGGAAAACGCTTCTGTATCCACCGTTCTCATGATCGTCTGCATTGCCTCCACGCATGTTCTGAGATCCTCAGCCTCCGCGAAGTAGTTGTAGGTCACTGATGGATTGTCCTCTGGGTCCACATTCTTGAGACGAAGATATCCTCGGGACAGAGGCTTTGCCAATTTCTCAACTATTACGCCGGTATGGGATGACGAATTGCCAACTCCGAAGCTGAACCCCGTCAAAGACTCTATGTAGTAGCCCGGCCGGATTCCCACAACTTGAATCGAAGTGGGACTCAGTGGCTCCGGCGAAGGCACCACCAAGACGTTCATCGGGTTGTCGGCGATGCCCTGGCCGACCATCGGCTGGTCCAGGACCACCTCGATGCCCAAAGACCGGAGGTGGTCCGCCGGGCCCACGCCGCTCAGCATGAGCAACTGCGGGCTGCCGAGGGCGCCGGCTGACACTATGATTTCCCCTGCAGAGATTGAGCCCTGCTTTAGGCGGGCCTCGTGGATGTTGCCGTCTAAGTCCTTGTACACCACGCCGTACGCCTGCGGCTGCTTCTTACGGTGCCCGCCGGCAGTAACGTTCCTGAACAAGATCCTCTGCGCCGTGGCGCGCACGAGAACGGTGATCCTGGCTGGGTCGGCGTACTTGAGGAGATCGGCGGCGGTGTGGCGATGGCCGGCCGGGTCGAAAATGGTCCCTCCGACCTTGGTGCCGTCCAAGTGATCATAGGTGAAGCCGTTATCAGGGGTGACTCCGGCCTCCAGAAGCCCTGCTCTCAAGGCCGAAGTCCAGCCCGTCAGATGAGGCCGGAAAACCACCTCTCGCTCCACCCACCGGAACGACTGGTCGACCAGCTTCGGGTTCAATCCCATGTCCATCACCTCCTGGCGGCTGGCGCGCGAGTAGAACCCGGCGTTGATGCAGGTGCCGCCACCGAGGCAGCGAGCTCGTCTCATGATGACGCCATCCTCGGAGACGAAACTCTGCGCCGGCGAGGTCGGGGTGATGTAGGCGAGGTTGTTGGTTTGAGAGGCGAGGTTGGAAATGTTGGGATTCCCGTAGGGCGAACCGCCTCTTTCCAGCAGCAGCACGTCGAACCTCTCCGAGAGGGTAGCGGCCAAGGGGCAGCCGGCTGTCCCGCCGCCGACGATGATGTAGTCGTGGTATGAGACCCGTGGCGCATGTGTCGCATTCTTCACGAAGCCATACGGTGGCGCTGTTCACAGAATTAAACCAAATTAAACCATGCATAAATTAACAACTAATTAATTAATTACGAAAGTTAACATGGCTTAATCATATATATAATTAAAAGATCGAAGAGGAGGAACATTACAGTTGAGAGCATAGCAGAAGCCATGGAAGCAGAAGAAGAAGAAGAGAGTTGCAACCGCAGAAGCAGAAATGAGCATTCTTCGACTTTCCAACCCCATGATTTACTAATTACGTAATATGGATATGGAATATGGATTGGATCCATCCTTCAACCTTTTATAAGCTAAGGGTGATGCGCATAATGTTACTTCGAATAAAATATGATCAAATATACGTTAGTTATACTTGACACGCATAATATTTAGACAACTTCTAAGCGAAGAAATAAGAAATAAGAAACTTAATTATCAGGTCAATAATAGCCACCTACTGGTTGTTGAAACTTAATTATCTTCATTAAGACACTGTGGACGTGCTCCCATTTTAAAAATTCTCAAACTTTGAGTTCGTCGTCGAAATAAGAAATATAGAAAAAGAAATAGTCAAATAGATCAATAAGATATAAACAAACCCCAAAAAAAACGAAGAAGAAAAAGTCAGGTCAATAATAACCACTCTAATTGATGTTGAAACTTCTATATATTACGACGGTGTTGGTCTAATCTTAAAAAAGTCTCAGTTGATAAATATTTTAAAGGATATTTATTTGTGAATTTTTGACTCCTTAACGCGGCACAACTGAAAATAAATTATTAAAAATCACAAGTTTTCAAAGAAACGTGAGAATTATTGATCATCTAGATGCCTTCATCCTCCTCCTAGCTAGTGAAAGTCAACTATATGGATAAATTTTTATTTATCTCTAAGAGATTGTCCGACATTCAATATTGCGTCGGGATTAATATAATGAAAAACTTGAGAATTATTGATCATCCAGATGCGTTGATTCTCTTCACTAAGGTCAACTATATGGATAAATTTTTATTTATCTTAAGATATTGTTCAAAATTCCATATTGACTGGGGATTAATATAATTTAAAATTTAAGAATTATTGATCATCCAGATGCGTTGATCCTCTCCACTAAGGTCAACTATATGGATAAATTTTTATTTATCTTTATGAGATTGTCCAAAATTCCATATTATATTGCGTGGGGATTAATATAATATCTTTTTATTTCTTAGAAAGGGAATAACATATGTTTTAAATATGGCGAAAATATTTTTTTATAGCCGAATTTTTAAAATTTAGATGAGGCTTTTTTCCATCGTAACCTCTATGTAAGGCAGACAATTATTGTGCGCGCGTGTATATCACTCATATAAGAATATATAGATTATTATATATAATGATATAGTCAAAAATTAAAATTTTTAATTTCTCTTATTTAGTTGTAATAATTTTTCTCTCTTTCATCTTCAATTTAAATAAAATTCTTTCTTCTCTCACTTTTATTTCATGCAACAATCAATATGATAGTGTTTTTAAAAATCAGCATCACATCTTAATTACACCACTACCGCTAGGCACTAGGCGATGATAATTTTTAAAAACCAACATCACCTTAGATAATAGTTAAGCATTTTATATCAAATTTGTTTATCGGGTCATCTCAATGATGGAGATGTTCTTTTAAATATATTCTTAGTGAATACTTCTATATTCTTTTTAAATTTATGAGTCAATGGTAAAAATTATTTTTGACAATCAAAATAACTAGGCTTCTTCCCATGCTTCAATCTAAATAACTTTGATGTCTCTATATATATTGGACATCTTAAGATTCCAACAATACTCTATCCCCATAACATATCATAAGTTAGAAAATTATTTACTGCCCAAAAAAGAGCAACCTTCATTACAAGCAACTAATTGGAATGAACATCATATGTAAGAACACCTTCATCTCATAGTTGTTTCAACTATGTAATTAGTGGTTGCATGTAAACATCTATCAACTTTTTGGATTTTGTGGGCCAAGTGCGATCAATGTTAAAAAAAATATACAATGTTTTCATGCACATACTAGGTGGAAGATTATATGAAGTTAAGATAACTTGTCAACAAGAATAAGTTCTTTCTGATTGCCAAATGAAGCAAATCCATCAACACAAAAATCTAACCTAATATTTCGAGTCTCTTTCACAAACTCAGGATATATTCTATCAAAATATTTTCACACCTCTGCATCTGAATGATGACACATTATGTCCTCTTCTGTGTCATGGTTTGCATGTCAAGTCATGTATTCTGCAATGACCTTTGATGCATAAAGTCTTTGTAACCTAGGAGTTCACATTTGTCTATATGATTAATGTTACTGATTAAGACCTGACCTCTTGATACTCTTGTACCTACATTGATTACAAATGTATAAAAATCTACATCTTTATCATCTCCCTAATATAGTATACAACTATCTCTGTACACATTAATTCTTTTCACCGGAAGACCTAATTCTTTCATAACTTTTTTTCATACTATAGAAATCATTGAGTATTATGTGATCACACAACAATACCTCTCCAATAACTTGAACAAAATTATTAAAATAATCTTCAGACACATTATACTATGCTTTGACATTCAACATTCTTATAATAAGAGATAATTTATTTTGACTATCACAACCAGCCCACACAAGTTCATCTACAGCTCTCAAAACTTCCTGAAATTAAAGATATAGTTCATTATTCGCATTTTCATCAACACTTTGTACTTCCACTTCCTACAATGGTGATGCATAACTAGTATACATTTGTTCAAATATTGGAGGAAAATTAGAATTTGCAACGCTTTGTTGGGAAATAAAATTCTAACATGTTGTATCAATTTTCATCTTCTGATATAGATTTAAGTGAGCATAATAACTTTGATCCTAATTAACTAAAACTTGTATGTTTCTTCCATACTTCTCATAAAATATGAATGTTTCACCATAACACATCTAATTATAGTAATTCAAGGTAAAATCAAATTTATATAGATATTCTCAAACTTTATCACATTGAAAAAAAACTATTATTATAACACTTTCTACAGAAACACTTAAAATTATTTTCATCCATAAACTCAACATTACTATAAGTAAAATCTAGAAATTATTCTAACCCAATAATAACCTTATAAGTTAAACTCTGACATTTAGATACGTTCTTTTTATAGACCCAACTCCTTTCTTTCTTTATTTTTCCCGCTTCTAAATTTAAAATTATTAAATTTAAAATTTGAAGCTAATACCCTAATATCATTACAATTATTTTGATCCACATACAGCTAATAAGAGGGTAAAGCATGAACAATTGATGTTGATCCTATCCAGAAAACGACGAACACGACCGGCTGGGTAGGTGGCTTCGAGGTTGACTCTGTGAAGACTTCACTCCGCTCTGCAACAAAAAAATATCAGTGCGGAGCCAGGGAAGGGGTCCCTAGCGTTGGCCCTTCGATGCTTAAGTCATCAGAAAAATAGTGAAACAATGTAGATGCAAGCGATAGTTGTGCGCATACCTCCTCCGGTGCTTGGACCCCCCCCCCCCCCCCCCCCCTCCTTATATAGAGCATCGGTAGTTCGCGTGCTCGCTTCCCCAAGTGGCCATGCTTTCTCGAGTTTCCTATGAAAAGACTTGTCAGGAAAGTACTTTTGAAACCATACCTTAACAAGGCATGCAACTCCCTGAAATGATAGTAGAAGCTCCCGTCGTACAATTTGTCTGTTGTCCATGCCTCGCTGTCATTGGCGTTAACTCCCAGAAGGATATGATGTGCTAAGCGGGGGGTCCCACTGTTTGGCCGAGCGATAGGGCCGCTCGGCCATGAGCCTCCGGCCGGTCGTTCCTGGTTGCCTTCTTGATCTCTCTCTGTAGTAAGCTGCCTAGTGCCCGGCCAGCCAAGCGGTTCGATCGGACTAGACTCCATGGTCACCTAGCTTAGTTGGTTGCCCATTGCCCAGTTGGACAGGTGGTCTGGTTGGGCTAGCTTCCTTTTGATTCGTTGAGTGCCCGGTGTACTTATGTAATCCTCCCGCTCAGGCGACTGCTTTGTTTAACTAGGGTGCTGACCGATCGGGCCATTGGGTCGGGTCGGTGGTGTCATGATGGATCCGTTTAGCCCCGCGACATTGACGGCCTCTAACTTTGACCGTCTTGATTTTGACATCCACATCCTTCTGACCACCGCATCACAAGCCTTCCTCTCAAGTCTAGCCTAAGGAAACTATAAGTCCAACTGACTGGACGAGTAGCGCCCCCAGCGACATCACCTCCGGCTTGGGCACTCGCTGCTATGGCACTGTCGATCGACTCATCTTTTGCCGAACCAGGATTTAAGTCGTCACTTGACTTTACACAAGTTTCGAGCCTCCATTCGTCCATGATCTAGGCCGGTGTTATTGCCGCTTGGCTGCTTCTTAATCATTTGCCAATCGAGATGTATGGCGGTCACACTTAACGAACTTTCCATTCTCTGTCGCTTCCTCGAGCGCACATTGCATGGTTGCTGGCGTACTCAAAATTTCTTGAAGACCGTGCAAATCTTCGGTCATTATTGCCAAGCGTGCCTCCCAATTTATGGTCGTTCTGTGATTCCCGATTCATCCTTTCTTCTCTGAAGTTTATATATACTTCCACATTCCTCTATCACAACTAGTATCAAACTCATTTAGGCCCCTATGCGGGGCGGTGATATTATTCCGTCTGCACGGTATCCTTCTCGTCCCTCGTATATTTCATTACTTCTACTACCCCAAACTTTCCGAACCAGGGACCTTCTTGCTATAGGCCCGACTAGGCTTTGTATTTTTTGACAAGATGTCTTCTTCCAACAAGCATTGGAAGGAACACTACTTCTTCATTCGTCTTCTCGAGTGGCCTATATTCCTAACTTGCTGGTAGATGGAGCTTATGTCACCTCCCGCTCTGCGCAAGTATAACTAGGAGCCGACCTACCTAGAGGTAGCTACTCATCTTGCCGGTCAACGGTACCACATACACAGACTTCTACAAGAAGTCATTTTGTACATCTTCGGCCTAAGTCCATTCCACTCAGGGTTGCCCAGCTCCTTAGGTAATCCTTTTCATTCTAGGCTGCCTTGGGATCTAACTGATTTTTCTTTCATCTTTTACAGTCGAAGTCATGTTGCAGTCTCTCCTGAGCAACAAGAGAAAGCTTTCTACCAATGAAATCAGCACTCACAATGCGGCCAAGCTGGAAAACCGTGGACACAGACTGGTCAGCAGCTCGGCTGATTGCACAGAGGGAATGAGCCGAGTGGTCGGGGGCAGCACAACTACCACCACAGGAGATCTTCTTGCCGAATGATCATCCATAGCTCTCGTGGTTGTTCCATCCGAGTCGTTACTGACCAACTCGGCGAGCTTTGGGGAGCCCTTGATTCATCGCCAGCAGCGCAAGAGATTGCGCTCGGAGGGCACCTCTTGCTCGGGTGTATCCACACCGACACCCACCCAAGTCCAGCCGTCTCGACCTCCATTTGAGCGGAGAGAGAGCTCGTCTTCAGCTATCCTCGAGAGACCGGCTGCTCTTCCCACGCCCCCTTCATCTGATCGCACCCCTTCGCTGCTGGAATTGTTAGTCGAAGTGGCCCTGGCGAGCCAGTTTCTTTCTTTCCCCCGCCGGCCAATCAGGAAACTCTAGTTTCCACTATTCATCCCCCACAGTCCCAATCCAAGAGCTAGGCTACCTCGGCGTCTTCTAACTAGGCCAACCACATGCACTTGACAACCCTGATTCGCCTACCGACTGACGCATGGTGCGAGCCCGACGGTGACACACGACGCTCACCCGAGCACACTATCCTCATCCAAGGTCCATTGGATTATGTGTGGGCAGAGGGCAAGGAGAGGGTGATGGCCATCCCGCTCAGGGAGTTAGCTGATGGCTTCACCCAAAAATCAACTATGGTAAGCAACGTTCTTCCTGGGTTGTTGTTTTATATTGGGCACGTTGTTTTCACTGCTTACTTCTGTAGTAGTGGGTGGAGAACTTGACTCTGTGCCAGTGCTTAGCCTTCCTCGAGCACGAGAATAGGCAACTGTGAGCTCCAACAAGAGAGGCTAGTGCCTCCCGTGCAACTGTTGAAGTACTTCCTTCCGAGGTATCTCGACTCAAAGAGGACTTGGAGAAGACCTCTGAGCAGTTGGTTGGCTCCAAGCGGGTGCTATCGATAGAGAAAACCAAGATCCAGGAGCAAGCTCATCAGCTAGAGCGGCTTCAGAAGCAGGCCAAGGACTTCGACTCCAAGATCAAATCGGCTAACATTGTGAAACTCCGGGCAATCGAGGACTTGGAGAAGAAAAACCTAAAGGCTTGGGCCTTGGCCAAGGAGCTCGAGGAGGCAAAGGTGGCTTTATCCCAAGAGCATTCGAGTCGATCAGCGGAGCAAAAAAGGATTGTCAATCAGACTTCCGAACTGAAGTCTTTGAGAGTCACACTGGAAGAGTCCAAGGCTAAAATGGCCAAGCTTAAAGATGATGAGCCCACTCGGTTAGAAGACTTCCGGATTAAGTATCTCCACTCGGAAGGCTTCAACCAGCTCTTCTCTGACCGGATCCTGTGGCTCTTTAACTTGTTGGTGCAATCGACCTCTAAGGTTTTAATGTCCGACAAATATGTTTAAGTATGTTTAATGGAGCCTAATCATGGGAAGTCCTAGTCGTGACTAGGCAAGGTGAGAAGTCAATTGAGTGACTAGTCCTAACTGCGGTTAGGCTAGGAAAGTCCTAGTTATAGGCTAGGCAAGAGAAATCTTGGTAGATCGTGGAAGCCGGGTGGATTTGATAGGTTTGGAGGACCTGATCCGTGGGTAGCCGAATACTGAGTCTTAGTGAGTGAAGCTAGGTAGAGAAAACTCTAGGAGGTGGTAACCTTAGGTTCTGATGAGTGAAGCCAGATGGAGAAAATCTTAGGGGGAGATATCCTTAGGTAATCAAAAGTCTTGGAGGAGGGTCGACCGAACCAACGGATCTCGATAAATCTAAGTTTATATTTATCATAGTATTCTGTATTACTATTATTGTTGTTGACTAATGTAGTATTGTAGGAAAAGTCTTAGTGGATCAAGCGATCAGACACTGAGCATGCAAAGTCCAAACAGGTCTGGAGGACCAATGTTTGGCAGGTAAGTTGAGGTATGCAACTGGAAGAGCAACAATGAGATCATGCTCTTGAAAGGAACAATCTAATGTTGCTGATCCAACTGAAGAAACCGAAAATATTTCCAAGTTGAGATCATGACAGTTCTATTGTATAATATTATTCATGCGTCAAATATAATAATACTATACTAACCTTTGTTTTACAGGATTATTCTATTTAAATCTATGTTACAGGTTATGCCTGATCGATCGACCAAATGTAGGGATCGGTCGACCGAACTATTTTGACTTAGACCAGAGATCAGTTTAGACCAAAGTAGAGCACATTCCGATCGAAGCTTGATCGATCGACCGAACAAAAGAATCGGTCGACCGAACCTTAATGATGTGGCATAGTACAGATAGATCAGAAGCAAAGATGGAAGCTAGCCATATCGATTGACCGAAGAAGAGGATCGATCGACCGAACGATCATCGCATTAAAGGCGCATTAATAAATTAAGAATCTCGATGAACGGGGAAAGCTCATCTTTCGGTCGATCGAACAATGGGATCAGTCAACCGAATCATTAAGTGTCATCAATGCTCGAAGATTGGATTGATAGGAGCTCAGTGAAGAAGGAAGGGAGCGGGTTCGATCGACTAAACCCAAGGATCGGTCTACCAAACATTGATCATTCTTATAAAAAGAGCTCGAGGTCCGTGGCTCAGCAACGAATCCATTCACCAGTTCATCTATGTGCAAAGCTACTCATACTGCTACTCTGCGCTTCATCTTCAAGCAAGCTACTACTTTAATCAAGTGCCGATCAAGCTTCAGCTTTCATCTACTATCGGTATAATTTTATATTGCTTGCATTGTACTTAATTTCAATAAGATAGTAGGTTGTTACTATCTTATATTACTCATTGTACGAATTGCTTCTTTACGAAGGTTTCGGAAAGAAGAATTATAGTGAATTGTCCAACGGTGCGATCAAGGATCATGAGTCTTAGAGTAGGAGTCGACATAGGCTCCGAACCAAATAACCAAAATTGTTCTTTACTTTCCACTACACTACTTTGATTTAAACGTTGAAAAGAAAAGAGTTTTTAAACGCGCGATATTCACTACCCCCCCCCATCGCATTCTATTGATCCAACAATTGGTATCAGAATCTGGTAGCTCTGAAATTACTTAACTATTTTTTTGAGTAATTTTTTAAAAAAAAACTTTTTCTTTAAAAATGTTTTCTCTTAATTCTTAAGTAATATATATTTTTTAAAAAATTTTATCCCGCACAACTAATCCCAAGACGAAAGTCTTGGAAATTTGTTTTCTATTTCTTTTCTTATAAGAATGTTGACATCCTGTCAAGAATGGAGAAGCATCTATGAACTCCACAACACGATCAAGTTTATTTCAATTATTGGAGGCAAATGATGGAATCTTTGTAGGAAGTGAGAGTTTTGACAACTGGATCGCACTGAGACAACTTTCATGAAACTCACGAGTAAACACAAAGGCAATAGATATATTAATTAGTGTTTTGCCTAACAAAGTTTTGTATCAATTAGAAGATTACAAGAACGCATTTGAGTTATAGACCAAATTGATCGAGCTTCATGAGACTCCGTCAAGGCTAGAAGATCAAGGCGAAAGTGAGCTCGAATCCGAGTCCGAATCCGGAGAGCTATCCTCAGAGCCAGACCTAGAAGAACAAGACCAAATCAACTTCATTGCACTAGTGGATGTTGGATCGAGATCGCGCTAGAGGGGGGGTAAATAGCGCTCGTGGCTAAATCGTTCGTTTATCAGAATCGTAAAACTATCAGAGTAATTAAAACCTCGTTTAGAAATTAATGCAGCGGAAATGAAATAGAGAAACACACACAGAAGAACACGGAGGATTTACTTCGTTCGGAGCCTAAGGCGACTCCTACTCGAAGGCCCGCGATCCTTGATCGCTTCCGGTGGGCAACAACTATAAGCTCGATAACAATTACAAATTACAATGAAAGTATTGAAATAACTTTTTACCGACAACTTAAGAAAGAGGAAAATTGGAGCTCCGAGTCGTCGGAATGTCGTAACAGTACTTCGGAATGACTTTGTTAGCAGCACGTTGAAGAAGGAAAGCCTGGAACTTGATTGATTGAAGTGCTGGTCGAAACCCCCTTATAAAGGGTGTTCAAGGCGCCTTGAAGGCTATTCAAGGCGCCTCCATGCTGCCGAGTCTTCCACGTGGATCAAACTTGATCTGGTCGAACTTCATCCCTTTAAGGCGCCTTATAACCTGCTCAAGGCACCTTCCAAGGTGCCTTATACCCCCATGAAGGCGCCTCCAATGAAGCTTCGCAGCCAGGTCAGCTTTTGCACCCGAGGCGCCTCCAAGCTCCATGGAGGCGCCTCGGACACTGTTCATCCGAGAGAAAACTTCGTTATTTTGTACCTACAAGACATGTTAGTCCCAAACAATATCCTGCAACAAAAAGTTAGCACAAAATAACAGTATGAATGATAAAGAATGTTATGACAATCTCTGGACTGTCCGGGTCTGACTTCGGATTTCCGTCCGAAAATCCTAGGTAGACCCGACGCCTACTGTTCCCTCTACGGGGAACGCGCCCTCACCTACTCCACTCAGGAGATATACCTGCTGCCAGTGCGATCCTCCAGATCGACTGGACTTTTGCTCAGCACTCGACGCTTCCGGACTTTCTGCTGGACATCCGCTTCCCGGCTAGTCCAGTCTTTCACCTGGTTCGCGACACCAGGACTTTCCACTTAGGGTTACCACCCCCTAGGACTTTTCTCCACCTAGGGTTACCACCCCCTAGGACCTAGGGTTACCACCCCTAGGGTTTTCACCTGCCTAATCGCGGTTAGGACTTTCCTGAAACACTCATTCAATATGTTAGATAACAGAGAATCTTAACTTTGAATCCCTTTGCCATTATCAAAAATTAGGTTCGATCGTCGGATGCTTCCTGCACCAACAGTGGCTAAAGAGGAGGCTAATGGATTTGAACTCAAGTCAGAACAAGTGTCCAAACTCGAATCTGAGATGACAATGGTTAAGGGGGGATCCTAACGAGGATTCAGAAGGTAAAATTGTCAGTTCTAAATTTAAGGTTCACATAACATGTTTTAAGTGCAGTGAAAAAGGACACTACAAAAATAAATATCCAAAGAACCTATCTACACAACCGGAGGTAAAGGAGAAACTGATGCCTAGAGTCCGGAAAAGGATGGATCTTTATTTTCTAACAGAAGGTCAACACTATAGCTTGGAATTCATTAAAGGTCTGTCTACACAATATGACATTGTAGGCGGACGGGACGTCAACCATAATGAAATTTATGGTTCTTGTCCTCTAGAGTGGCTCTTCTCTGAGTGATATGACCAGTTGAGCCTGGCCGATCGGCAACACTTCATTATCAGTGAACCCATAGAGCGGGGTCATTATTGGTCGTAACTTGCTTTGATCAATTTGCAGCTGGTCGAACGCCTTCTTGAATATATATTCACCGAGCTACATGTATCAACAAAAGTCTGATGAATAGTATAATTAGCTATCACCACCTGGATGATCAAGGCGTCATCGTGCGGGATCTCTACTCCTTCTAAATCTCGAGGGCTAAAGCTGACCTCAGGCTCCTCAACCTTCTCCTTGTTGCATCCAACAACATGTATTTTTAGTCACCGAGCATGTGACTTCCTCGTTCGGTTGGAATCACCGTTGATCGACCCACTGACAATCATTCCAATCTCCCCCCCCCCCCCCCCCTCAAGTGGCATTATTTTGGTTCTCCTACTATTGAATCGAGGGTTTGTTCCGTTCAGCAGAAGCTCGAGTGGGACTTGGTTGTTCCTCCGTTGAGGCTGATGCTATTGCTGCTCAGCCGTCGTTCTCTCATCATCTTGTCACCCCCCTGATCGACGCCACTAATGTCGATCGGGTGATGGAGACCGACGGTGATATCCTCGAGGAGCTAGTCGGCTTGCAATTGGCGTTAGGTCATAGTAGTTGTGCTTGTTGTGTGTCGTCGACTAATGGAAGGAGCAGAACAACGGTGTCTACTTCTTGCTTTTCGGTGTTTTCGGGCAATCTGCCACAACATGCTACATGGCATGAGTGTTAGAATGTATACTAAAAGCCTAGCTTTTGGTATAAAACATTTATCTAGAAATAAGAATTACATTGGTCAAATGTCTACATTTGTGATAAATGTAGATGTTCAATTAATTTATATTATAGATAATATGGTGTGTGGTGTCACACACAGAAGATCATGTTATCAGTACCTTATAAATTATAAACAGTAGCTCACGACCATGATGGAAAGGAACAAACTATTAGAAGGTCGTAGTGTAATTAGGTGTTAGTTTATCTTAACTATATAATTACACTAGTACACTAAGAGTGTATTGAGTAAGACCATTAGAGGTCGTTTCTTTTATACTGACTTTATAAATGAACAAAGACCTCAGTTATTATGGAAGTGTGTGCTCTTAATCCTAATATAATAACAAGCACATATATTTGATATTTATTTCTTTAATTTATCAATGGGTGAGATTTAGTTCGATGAATCAATAAGCCCGATAAGTTGGGAAATGATATCACTTATAGTGTGTGTTGTTGATTATAGAAGGAAACTGTGTCCTAGTAATCTAGGTTGAGAATATCCCCAAGAGGAGCTCATAAGAATTGTCATGTTAAACCATGCAGGTGGACTTAGTCCGACATGACAATGAAGTTGAGTGGTACTACTCTTGGAGCTAGATATTAATTAAGTGAGTTGTCAGTAACTTACTTAATTAGTGGACATTTGTTATCTTAAACACAGGGAGACTAACACACTCATGATAAGAAGGAGCCCAAAATGTAATTTGGGATTGGTGCGGTAGTTCAATAATAGTTCTCTAGTGGAATGAATTATTATTGATAAAATTAAGTTGTGTGTTCGGGGTGAGCACGGGATGCTTAATTTTATCGGAAGACCAAAACCAATTCCTCCTCTCGGTCCCTATCGTAGCCTCTAGTATATAGAGATTTATACCCACCGTATACCCACCTTCTAACCCATCCAATGGGGTCGGCCAAGCTAGCTTGGAACCCAAGCTAGGGTCGACCAAGACCAAGTGGATGAGCCATGTAGGTGGTCGGCCAAAGCTTGGGTCCCAAGCTTAGGTGGCCGGCCACTAGAATATTAAAAAGGAATTTTATTAAAATTATTTCTTATGTGGATATCATGATTTTAAAAGAGAGTTTAAAAATTAAAAATTTCCTTTTATAGCTTTCTACAAAAGATTAAGAGAAGAGATTAATCTCTTTCCTTATTTGTAATTTAAAAGGATGGTTTTAATTTTTGGTAAAAACTTTCCTTATTTGTAAATCATCTACATATTTAAAAGAGAGCTTAAAATTTGAAATTTTCCTTATTTGTTGATTAAAGGAGGATTTTAAATTTTAAAAAAAAAACTTTCCTTTTTAACCATGTTCATGATTTAAAAGAGAGTTTAAAATTAAATATTCTCTTTTATAAATTTCTACAAAAGATTAAGAAAAAATTTGATATCTTTCCTTATTTGTAGATTAAAAGAGATTTTAATTTATAGAGATAACTTTCTTTTTATCCACATGTTTAAAAGAAAGATTTTAATTTATTAAATTTCCTTTTTATAAACCAATCATGAAGGGATAAAAATTATTGGAGAAATTTTTATAAATTTCCGGAAGCAAATAAGGAAGTTTTAATTGGTGTTTAAAATTTTATTTGCTTGGAGATATTATTTGTTATGGCCGGCCATTGTAATTTGAAAAGAGAAAATTGTTTTACTTAAATAAATTTTCCTTTTCAATGACAAAAGAATTAAGGAAGTTTTTATTAAATTTTCCTTATTTGCCAAGACCAAGGATTATAAAAAAGGGGGTAGAGGAGGCTTCAAGGCTAAGGACTCTATTCTATTTTTCTCCCTCTTTTCCTTGGTGTGGTGGTCGGCCCTTCCCTTTCTCTTCTCTCCTCTTGTTGTGGCCGAAATCTATTATCTCTTGGAGCTTGGAGGATGTGGTCGGATCAAGGAAGGAGAAGAAGGAGAGAAAGCATGCATCCCTTGGAGCTTGGTTGGTGGAAAATTCTTCATCCTTTGAAAGTTCTTGTGCTTGGCCGAAACTTGAAGGAAGAAGGAAGAAGGTGCCTAGGTGGTTCTCATCTCGGAAGATCGTTGCCCACACAACGTCCGAGGTTAGAAGAGGAATACGGTAGAAGATCAAGAGGTTTTTCTAAAAGGTATAACTAGTAATTTTTCTTTCCGCATCATACTAGTTATTTTTGGAAATAATACTAAATACAAGAGGCTTACGATTCTAGTGTTTCGAATTTGTTTTCGATATAGTGTTCTTTTGTTTTTCTTTTCCTTGTGATTTGATTGTTCTTTTCGGTTGACCTAAAGTTATTTTAGGAAATTAAATATTAGCTTTCCTTAAAAGGTTTTGTCTAGTCGGTGGTGGTTGCTCCCATATCCAAGAAGGCCATGTGCCTCGCCACGTCAGTACTGGGAACCAATTTTAGAAATTAATATTTAATGGAATTAATAACTTAGGTGATTTGGATCAAACGTGTTAAGTTCCGCAGGAGATCCAAGTCAAAACCTAAAAGAACAAATAGATTAAGTTTTGGATCAAACGTGTTAAGTTCCGCAGGCGATCCAAAATTTAATTTAAAAGAACACATGGTAGCTAGGAAAAGGTTCAGACCTTTGTACAAAATTTTTGTACAGTGGAACCTCTAGGTTTTCCGAGTAGCAACCAATAATGGGTTCGTGGCTCTTGCTGTTGATGTCCTACTCTCGCTTATGGGCCCCTCATTGGCTGATGGCTACCCGCTAGTTACCGCTTAAGAACTACTGCAGGCTTGACAAACACCTCCTTTCTTTTAGCCACTTAGGCCTCCTCCACATTTATGTATTCAGTGTCACGCCTGAGCAAGTGATCGAAAGCTCCTAGGGGCTTTCAGATGAGTGCTTGAAAGAATTCACCTTCCAGGAGTCCTTGTGAGAAGGTACTCACCAATATCTCTGAGGAGACCGATGGGATATCCATGACCACCTAGTTGAACCACTTGATGTAGGCTCTCAGTGCTTCCTTAGGCTCTTGCTTTGCAGCAAATAAGTTAAGACTTATTTTTTAATTTGGTATCGGTGACTGCTAGCGAAGTGGTGCAAGAATGCCACTCGAAAATCTTTGAAATTATGAATCGATCCGATCGGTATTCTTCTCAACCAGCGTTACGCTGATCCTGAGAGGATGGTGAGGAAGACCCGACACTTCACTCTGTCGATGTACTGTTGAAGTGTGGCCGCATTATCAAACCTGACCAGGTGATCGTTCGAATTGGTCGTTCTATTATATTCCCCGATCATTAATAAGTGTAATGTCGAGGTAGGAGATCGTCCAAGATCTCCTGAGAGAACTATCTGTTAATCCGCTCGAGTAAATCATCATTTCTCGATGCTTTCCCCTTCCATGCATCCTGAATATGTGCATTGTCCAATGAGGATCCTGGATCCTTTTCCGCTCATCTCTACTCCTCTAATGGAGTCTGAAATAGTGTGCAATGAAAGGGTATCGACGCATTGGGTGCATCCCCATATGTGAGGTTGGCCTTTTGTTTTGCCCCCAAACAGCATATTTCGCTCGATTTCTATATTCGACCGGCTACCCCGCTGCTGATACCGCAGGCTCATGTACTTATTGCTCAGCTAGCGCCTGCTGCTGTTGCTGCTCCACTAGTTTCACTGCTCAGGCTTGTATCAGCATATCTAACTCATCATTTGTTAAAGTCACGGTGGTGAGTCGTCCAACGCCCTCTATCTTCGCATTTCGGATGCAGGCTATGTTCCTACAAAAGGAAAATGATGAAGATGGCTGGCTAGGTAGGTGGCTTCTAGGTTGACTCCGTAAAGACTTCGCTCTGCTCTGCAACACAAAAATGACAATGCCGAGCCAGGGAAGGGGTCCCTAACGTTGACCCTCCGATGCTCAAGTCAGTCACCGAAAAAATAGTGGAGCAATGTCGATGTAGGCGATAGTTGTGCGCATACCTCCTCTAGTGCTTAGTTTTATATTGAGTGTCGGTAGCTTGCGTGCTCTCTTTCCCAAGCAGGCACATTTTCTCAAGTTTCCTGTGGAAATACTTGTTGGGAAAGTGCCTCTGACACCATACTTTAACAGGGAATCCAGCTCCCTAAAATGACAGTAGAAGCTTCTCCCGTACGATTTACCTATTGTCCATGTCTGGTTGTCATCCACGTTAACTCCCAGAAGGATATGATGTGCTAAGCCAGGGGTCTCATTGTTTGGCCAAGCGATGGGGTCGCTCGGCCATGAGCCTCTAGCCGGTCATTCCTAGTTGCCTTCTCGATCGCTCTCTGTAGTAAGCTAGCTCATGCCCAGCCGGGCAGGAAGTCTGGTCGGGCTAGACTCCATGGTCACCTGGCTTAGTTGGTTGCCCGTTGCTCGGTCGAACAGGTGGTCTGGTTGGGCTAGCTTCCTTTTGATTCGTTGAGTGCCCAGTTTACTTTATGTAATCATCCCACTCGGTCGACCGCTTTGTTTAACTAGGGTACGAGTCGATCGGGCCATTGGGTCGGGTCGGTGGTGTCACAATGGATTCGCTCAGCCCCACGACATTAACCACCCCTAACTTTGAACGTCTTGATTTTGACCTCCACATCCTTCTTGAAAGAAGAAGAATAGGGAGAGAGCAAGAAATAATATAAGTGCAATAAAATCTATTGTTCATTAATATTTACCCTAAAAACAATACAATATATAATGTTCAAAAAATACTTGGTCAATTGACCAATTAATAAACAATAGAATTATTCTAAGAATTATTCTAATAATTATAACAAAATTATTAGAATAATCCAAATACTAATTTGATTTGATTTGGTGATTTGATCCAGTCAACTCTGGTAATTCTTTTTTATCTATTTTACCCCCCGACAAACTTAACGGGAGATCTTTGACGTTAAGTTTACTTGCTAACTTGTCTAGATAATGGCTTAGTAAAGATATCAACGATTTGATATTCAGCAGAAATATAAGAGACGGATAACTACTGAGTTGTCACACGTTCACGAACAAAATGAAAATCAATTTCCACATATTTTGTACGAGCATGAAAGATTGGATTTGCTGTGAGATATGTTGCTCCAATATTGTCACACCAAATTTTTAGTGTAATATTTGATGCAAGATGAAGTTCAAAGAGAAGTGATTGAAGCCAAATAATTTTTGATGTTGTATTTTCTATAGCTTTATATTCTGCCTCACTACTTGAACGAGATACCGTAGGTTGCTTTTTTGAATTCCATGAGATAAGATTTCGTCCAAGAAATATTGCATATCCACTAGTAGAGTGTCTATCTTTAGGAGAACATGTCCAATCCTCATCACTATATGCATACAAATCTCGAGACGATTGGCAATATAAAAGAAGGTCATGTAGAATAGTACCTTTGAGATAGCGAAGTATTCTTTTTACATTATCCCAATTTTGTTCAGTTGGAGCATGCATGAATTGACAAGCACGATTTACCATAAAAGTAATATCAAGGTGTGTGATAGTGACATATTGTAAGACCCCAACAATACTTCAATAAATCTGTAGATTAGACAGAGCAGGAGAGGATGAAGTTAGAGAGTTGTTTATAGCAATTGGTGTAGAGACCAGACATGCTCCATCCATTTTGGAAGTCCAATAAAGTATTTGCTAGGATAGAGACCGAGAGAAGGAATTGGTTTTGGTCTCCCGATAAAATTAAGCATCCCGTGCTCGCCCCGAACACACAACTTAATTTTATCAATAATAATTCATTCCACTAGAGAATTATTATTGAACTACCGCACCAATCCCAAATTACATTTTGGGCTCCTTCTTATCATGAGTGTGTTAGTCTCCCTGTGTTTAAGATAACAAATGTCCACTAATTAAGTTACTGACAACTCACTTAATTAATATCTAGCTCTAAGAGTAGTACCACTCAACTTCATCGTCATGTCGGACTAAGTCCACCTGCAGGGTTTAACATGACAATCCTTATGAGCTCCTCTTGGGGACATTCTCAACCTAGATTACTAGGACACAGTTTCCTTCTATAATCAACAACACACACTATAAGTGATATCATTTCCCAACTTATCGGGCTTATTGATTCATCGAACTAAATCTCACCCATTGATAAATTAAAGAAATAAATATCAAATATATGTGTTTGTTATTATATTAAGATTAAGAGCACACACTTCCATAATAATTGAGGTCTTTGTTCCTTTATAAAGTCAGTATAAAAGAAACGACCTCTAATGGTTCTACTCAATACACTCTTAGTGTACTAGTGTAATTATATAGTTAGGATAAACTAACACCTAATTACACTACAACCTTCCAATGATTTGTTCCTTTCCATCATGGTCGTGAGCTACTGTTTATAATTTATAAGGTACTGATAACATGATCTTCTGTGTGTGACACCACACACCATGTTATCTACAATATAAATTAATTGAACAACTATATTTATCACAAATGTAGACATTTGACCAATGTGATTCTTATTTCTAGATAAATGTTTTATACCAAAAGCTAGGCTTTTAGTATACATTCTAACAATCTCCCACTTATACTAAAAGACTAAGCTGTCATATCTGCTGCCATACATCTGATTCCCATCCTTTCAAAAAGCTCTTGCCTTAAGGACCTTAGGTTATCATCTGATGCAATCTAGGCGGCAACAACTTCTCCTCGTTATACAATTTCTCGTATTGGGTAGTACTTGCGCTCTATTGTGTTTACTTGCCTTATAGACTCATGGTTTCTTCGAGTTTGCTACTGCACCATTATTATTACAATAAATTGTAATAATCTTTGGACAAATTAGAAATCATATCTAAGTCTATCTTGAGGTTATTTAAGTCATTCAACTTTTATGGCTACCTCAGAGGCTTGCCATATACTCAGCTTCTATGGTGGAGTCCAGAAAAACACCTATGCTTATCACTCTTCCGTAGTTATGACTTTTCCTCCTAAAGTAAACACAAAACCCCGAGGTCGACTTATTATTGTCCCTATCCGATTGGAAGTCAAAATCCGTGTAACCTACAGGAACCAAATTAACTGCCTTGTAAGCTAGCATATAATCTCTAGTGCCTCTAAGGTACTTTTAATATATGTTTTACTGCAGTCCAATGTCCTTGTCTAGGGTTACTTTGATATCTGCTAACTATGCCCTTGGCAAAACAGATTTCTGATCTCGTGCATAGCATACATTAGGTTGTCTAACTGCCGAAGCATAAAGAACTGCCTACATGTCCTCAATCTCCTTTGATGTCATCGGAGACATCTCTTTAGATAAAGATACTCCATGCTTAAAAGGTAATAAACCTTTCTAGGAGTTTTGCATGCTAAAAACGAGCAAGGATTTTTCCGATGTATTAAGCTTGGGATAAGTAATATATATATATTTTTTTCTTGCGATCCCTTATTATTTTGATTTCTTAAAAATATATACATTCTCCCAAGTCCTTTATATCAAATTATTTAGACAACCATACCCTTACTTGTGACAACATTTTGATATTATTTCCAACTACCAAAAATGTTATCTACGTATAGTACAAGAAACACCACCACGTTTCCATCACACCTTTTGTATACACAAGACTTATCCGTTTACTCAATAAATCCATAGGTCTGGATTACTTTGATAAACTGGATGTTCCAAGACCTTGAAGCTTTGCCTCAGTCCATAGACTGATTTAGCTTGCACACAAGATGCTCTTAGCCCTTTACAATGAACCTTTCTGGTTGCTTTATATGGATGCTTTCTTCAAGACTTCCATTAAGGAATGATGTCTTAACATCCACTTGCCAAATAGATAAAAGAATCCGGATAGACTTAAGCATGGCTACCAGTGAAAAAGTTTTCTTTTTCATCTAGCCTTGCTTTTGAAAGTTTCTACCTTTCTGTCTATCCCTCTTTTCCTATTATAGACCTTTTTACACCCAAAGGCTTTTACACCATTTGGTGTTTCTACAAGCTTCCAGATTTTATTAGAATACATATATTCTAATTCTATTATTCATTACTCTTTGCCAAGATGTTGCATCTTTATCTTGGAGTGCTTTGTCATATGTCCAGAGATCAGGTTCATGTCCTCCAGGGATCGAGTCCAAAAAACTCTCCCAAAACATAAATCCTTTTAGGTTGCTTAACAACCCTCCCACTACGACAAGACACTTTCTGCAATTGTATATCATTTGTGATATGTGTTGCAGTTTCCTTGTGGTATCTCATCTTGTACAGTTGGTACTAGATTAGACATGTCTTTTATTATTTCCTTAAGAACAAATTTTCTTATGGGCACATGGTTTATTACATAGTCCTTTTCTAAAAATCGGTCATTGATGCTAACAATGACCTTCTGATTTTTAAGACTATAAACCTACTTTCATTTCTCTAGGATAACCCACAAATAAGTGAATTCTTGTCCAACTTATCATTGTCTCTCTTCTGCATATGTGTTGGACTACCCGAATTTGAATATGCTTCGAAATAGGCTTACGCCTATTCATCAATTCTATATGAGTAGAGAGTTCTGTCTTTGGAAGGTACTATATTCATTTCTGTTTCCAGAGTATATCCTTAAAATGATTTTGGTAATATTCTAAATAACTCATCAATCTACTTATTTCCATAAAAGTCCTATACCTTCCTTTTTCTTCACCATTCTGTTGGGGTGTACCAGGTGCAGTTAGTTGGGATTGAATCCCTACTTCTGATAAGTGACTCCTAAATTCTCCCAAGAGGTACTTGCCACTACGAACTTACCATAGTGACTTTTACTTTAACATTTCTCCGCATCAGCCTTGTACTCTTTGAACTAATCAAAGTACTTAGTCTTGCGGTACATTAAGTAAATTTATTTATATCTTGAATAGTTGTCTATAAAATAGACGAAATATTCAATACTACCTCTTGTCTGGATAGTCATAGGATCATACAAATCAGAATGAACCAATTTCAACATATCTTTGACTCCATACCCCTTAGACTTAAAAGTTTCTTGGTTATTTTTCCTTCCAAGTAAGACTCGCAGGTTGGAAAGATTTCCACTACTAATGAACCCAAAAGTTCATCAGCTACCAATGAATCCTACTCAAGTTAATATAACCTAGCCTTAGATGCCAAAGATATAATTGGTTCATTTCCGAAGGTTACTTTCTCTTAAAGTTAGAAAATGTGTTACTAATTTCCATTTGTTGCATCATGAGAGTTATTGGATTTATAAATTGCCAACCAACGTACTAGAACAGATAACTTCCCTCTTTTTCTTAATAACAACTTTGTTATTAAAAGAGACAGAATATCAAGTTCTTTGAATAGTTTAGAAACTGAAAACTAGTTCTTTCTAAACTTTGTGCGTAAAGATAATTACTCAAAAATCCATGTTTTATTCTTATCAAAAGATAAACATCTCCCACTGCAACAGCTACCATTTTTACAGTAATGCCCATGTGGATGGTATTTTAATTTTCATTTAGTTGTCGGGTTTCCTGGAACCCTGCAATGAATTGCAGACATGATTAATGGCATCTGTATCTACACTCCAGGTTCTGGTAGATAACACCACTAAACATGTTTCAACTAATGAATTAAATACACCTATATTGTTCTTAATTCTAAGAAGACAGTCTACCTTAATGTCCAAGTCTTATTTCCAATCATTACAATTGGGACTACTAAGTCTTTTCTATAGTATGACTACTAGGGGATTGACAAACATTTTAAATCCTAAGAATCACAAAAATATTTGGTTAAGATCAACTCCTTAAAATCCCCATGAATTTTGTATGTCACGATAGTGTGAACGTATACAAAATCGAAGAGGAGATTTTATTCATTAATTTTATTATCTCGTCAACTTTACTTTATGATGAATAAAATTAATAGTTGATCTGTCTTTGATCAAATATTTGGTCAAAACTTTTTGAATTTAAAATAACATTGATTCCTCAAACAATATTATTTAAATTCACCAACACCTCAAACACCATGAATTTTGCATGCCACGATAGTGTGGGCGTATACAAAATTAAACATTTGTAAGAGGAGGGGTTTACCCATTAATTACCTTGTCAATAAATCTTTATGACAAATAAAATTACCTCAAACACCGTGAATTTTGTATGCCACGATAGTGTGGACGTATACAAAATCAAACATTCGTAAGAGGGGTTTTTAATTTTATTATCTTGTCAACCTATTTATTTGACAAATTAATAGTTGGTTTTCTTCGGTCACACAAATAATAGCAGTGACTCCGATGGGGAGGATACTATTAGACGTGCCTAAGTGTATACCATTACTTGACACTAAGTCCATTAATAAGATTATGCCCCTTCCGATGGGGAAGATCACACGTTCTTAATTAACTTCCTATAGTCATCCAAAATGGAAGTTTAATCTAGTGATCTGCAAACAAGCTCATCTGATATGGAGGAAGGCACTCAGAGCCAACGCGCAAACTTGTTACATCACTTAAAAACCAGTAATGGAGACCGTAGAATTTATTTAAAATAAATCCCTCTCCCACTTAGTTATTTAAAGTGAGGAATTTTGACTATGCTAGTTTACCTAACATGCATACTAACAAGCACACACAACACAACATAAAAAGCAATAAATAGAAAAACTAATTTTCAACTATTATTGCTTTTATCTATTGTTGTCCTCCGTGTGTCGCCAACCCTAGCTGCTGCCATCTTTGGCCACCGCCACCGGGTCTAGTTGTCGCATCCATCTTGCTCTTTGTTCCACTGCGCCTCTGGTCCTCAAAAAGATTCCACGCCTTGCATGATTCGATCTGCGACATAAATAGAATTTTACATTTTTGGATCCTATATTCCTCGAAGGAATGTACATGTAAACTAGATCAAAAAATAAAATCCTAATAAAACTAAATACAGCTCCTGCTGTATTTTATAATACAATCATGCACACACAATAAATGCCCTTGACATGTCCAAGGGTCAAATCACACACATAATAACTATAAGCCATAATAGTTGGATCCTGCATCCACAAAGTTAGCACATCCTACTATTATCCTGCCTAAATTATGTATGACATGTGCATAATTAAACTAATACCAAATACACAGAGGCAAAACCCTAGCTCTGATACCAATTGTTGGTTGCTACTCGGAAAACCTAGAGGTTCCACTATAAAAAAATTTTGTACAAAGGTCTGAACCTTTTCCTAGCTACCATGTGTTCTTTTAAATTAAATTTTGAATCGCTTGTGGAATTTAACACGTTTGATCCAAAACATAATCTATTTGTTCTTTTAGGTTTTGACTTGGATCTCCTGCGGAACTTAACACGTTTGATCCAAATCACCTAAGTTATTAATTCCATTAAATATTAATTTCCAAAATTGGTTCCCAGTACTGACGTGGCGAGGCACATGGCCTTCTTGGATATGGGAGCAACCACCACCGACTAGACAAAACCTTTTAAGGAAAGCTAATATTTAATTTCCTAAAATAACTTTAGGTCAACCGAAAAGAACAATCAAATCACAAGGAAAAGAAAAACAAAAGAACACTATATCGAAAACAAATTCGAAACACTAGAATCGTATGCCTCTTGTATTTAGTATTATTTCCAAAAATAACTAGTATGATGCGGAAAGAAAAATTACTAGTTATACCTTTTAGAAAAACCTCTTGATCTTCTACCGTATTTAGGGGTGTCAATTCGGGTGGGTCGGGTCGGGTTGGGTCGGGTTAAGTTTTTATTTTTTATTTTTAACCCAACCCGAACCCGAGTTCAACCCAAAACACCTCAACCCGAACCTGAACCCGACCAACCCGACCCATATAACCCGAAAATCCGATTCAAAACGACTTTTTTGGGCTATTTTCCCTATAATTCTTCACTTTTATCTCAATACTCCATCATTATCATACAAACATATATTAAAACATCTAAATTTTTAAAATAAAATTTGATTTAACCCCAAAAAAACCCACAAAACCCTATATTTAAGCCAACTCAGGTCAACCCGAACCCGACCCGACCCAACCCGAAATTTTTTTGCTCTCCAACCCTCCAACCCGAACCCGACCCGAACCCGAAAATGCCCAACCCGAACCTGATTTTTTTCGGGTCGACTCGGGTTGGGTCGTCGGGTCGGGTTCATTTTTGACACCCCTAACCGTATTCCTCTTCTAACCTCGGACGTTGTGTGGGCAACGATCTTCCGAGATGAGAACCACCTAGGCACCTTCTTCCTTCTTCCTTCAAGTTTCGGCCAAGCACAAGAACTTTCAAAGGATGAAGAATTTTCCACCAACCAAGCTCCAAGGGATGCATGCTTTCTCTCCTTCTTCTCCTTCCTTGATCCGGCCACATCCTCCAAGCTCCAAGAGATGATAGATTTCGGCCACAACAAGAGGAGAGGAGAGAAAGGGAAGGGCCGGCCACCACACCAAGGAAAAAAGGGAGAAAAATAGAATAGAGTCTTTAGCCTTGAAGCCTCCTCTACCCCCTCTTTTATAATCCTTGGTCTTGGCAAATAAGGAAAATTTAATAAAAACTTCCTTAATTCTTTTGTCATTGAAAAGGAAAATCTATTTAATTAAAATAATTTTCTCTTTTCAAATTACAATGGCCGACCATAATAAATAAAATCTCCAAGCAAATAAAATTTTAAACACTAATTAAAACTTCCTATTTGCTTCCGAAAATTTATAAAAATTTCTCCAATAATTTTTATCCCTTCATGATTGGTTTATAAAAAGGAAATTTAATAAATTAAAATTTTTCTTTTAAACATGTGGATAAAAAGAAAGTTATTTCTATAAATTAAAAACTCTTTTAATCTACAAATAAGGAAAGATATCAAATCTTTTCTTAATTTTTTGTAGAAACTTATAAAAGAGAATATTTAATTTTAAACTCTCTTTTAAATCATGAACATGGTTAAAAAGGAAAATTTTCTTAAAATTTAAAATCCTCCTTTAATAAACAAATAAGGAAATATTTCAAATTTTAAACTCTCTTTTAAACATGTAGATGATTTACAAATTAGGAAAGTTGTTACCAAAAATTAAAATCATCCTTTTAAACTACAAATAAGGAAAGAGATTAATCTCTTCTCTTAATCTTTTGTAAAAAGCTATAAAAGGAAATTTTTAATTTTTAAACTCTCTTTTAAAATCATGATATCCACATAAGAAATAATTTTAATAAAAATCCTTTTTAATATTCTAGTGGCCGGCCACCTAAGCTTGGGACCCAAGCTTTGGCCGCCACCTACATGGCTCACCCACTTGGTCTTGGCCGGCCCTAGCTTGGGTTCCAAGCTATCTTGGCCGGCCCCATTGGATGGGTAAGAAGGTGGGTATGCGGTGGGTATAAATCTCTATATACTAGAGGCTACGATAGGGACCGAGAGGTGGAATTGGTTTTGGTCTCCCGATAAAATTAAGCATCCCGTGCTCGCCCCGAACACACAACTTAATTTTATCAATAATAATTCATTCCACTAGAGAACTATTATTGAACTACCGCACCAATCCCAAATTACATTTTGGGCTCCTTCTTATCATGAGTGTGTTAGTCTCCCTGTGTTTAAGATAACAAATGTCCACTAATTAAGTAAGTTACTGACAACTCACTTAATTAATATCTAGCTCCAAGAGTAGTACCACTCAACTTCATCGTCATGTTGGACTAAGTCCACCTGTAGGGTTTAACATGACAATCCTTATGAGCTCCTCTTGGGGACATTCTCAACCTAGATTACTAGGACACAGTTTCCTTCTATAATCAACAACACACACTATAAGTGATATCATTTCCCAACTTATCGGGCTTATTGATTCATCGAACTAAATCTCACCCATTGATAAATTAAAGAAATAAATATCAAATATATGTGCTTGTTATTATATTAGGATTAAGAGCACACACTTCCATAATAACTGAGGTCTTTGTTCCTTTATAAAGTCAGTATAAAAGAAACGACCTCTAATGGTCCTACTCAATACACTCTTAGTGTACTAGTGTAATTATATAGTTAGGATAAACTAACACCTAATTACACTACGACCTTCCAATGGTTTGTTCCTTTCCATCATGGTCGTGAGCTACTATTTATAATTTATAAGGTACTGATAACATGATCTTCTGTATGTGACACCACACACCATGTTATCTACAATATAAATTAATTGAACAACTACATTTATCACAAATGTAGACATTTGACCAATGTGATTCTTATTTCTAGATAAATGTTTTATACCGAAAGCTAGGCTTTTAGTATACATTCTAACAGTCCTCATGTGGAATAAGCTCAATATCAAGGAAAAAACGAGCAATACCCAAATCTCGAGTAGGAAATTCTTGATTGAGAAGTCTTAATAAAGTTATTATACCCTTGTGATCATTGTCGATTATCAGAATGTCGTCCACATAAATAAGAAAAAAAATATCATATATCCATCATTATATTTGTGAAATAGAGACGAGTCAGTCTTTGATCTAGAAAATTCTTGAGCTTGTAAGCAATTAGATAGTTGATGAAATCATGCACGAGGAGCTTGTCGAAGACCATATAAGAATTTCTTAAGTTGGCAAACATGAGATGGAAATTGTGGATGAATAAACCTAGGTGGTTGCTCTATAAATACAGTTTCCTCAAGATGACCATGGAGAAACACATTTGAAATGTCCAATTGTCGTACAAGCCAATTAGAACTAACAGTTATTGATAATAATAGTCTGACATATGTAATTTTGATGACTGGGCTAAAAGTGTCATTAAAGTTAATACATGGTTGTTGACTAAATCCTTTAGCTACAAGTCAAGCTTTGTGCCATTCAAGAGAATCATCAGCTCGATGCTTAAGACGGAATACCCATTTAGAGCCCACAACATTCATTGAGGGAGTGCGCAGAATTAGACTCCATGTTCCATTGCGAAGAAGTGCATCAAATTTTGTAGCCATTGTACTATGCCAGTTTGGATCCTTGTTTGCTTGTGTAAAACAAGTTAGTTCAATAGATTTTGAAGAGACCACTAGAGCTTGTGGAAGGGGATATCGAGTTACATTTGGTGGGCAACGCTCATAAATGTCACTAACGGGAAGCATGCGATGAGGAGCATTATCATCTAAATCACTTGTTGATGGCGACAAAGAAGTAGACTGACATGGTGATGTAGAAGACAGACTTGCATTATCCGAGGATCCAGAACTAAAGAGCATATTATCTTCAATCGGCGAGGCTTCCAAGATTGGAGCAGCCACTTGAGGTGATTTTGATGGTATAGGAGAGTTATTAGAGAGCTCAGGAGTAGGACCTATGATGTCATAACTTCTGACAATATTAGGTGGCATTAAGAAGGTGCCACTTATATCTGGAGGAGAGATTGAAGAAACTACCGAAAAAGGGAATAGAGACTCATGAAAAATAACATATCGTGAAATATAAATTCGTCCTGTTAGTATATGCAAGCAATGATAACTATGGTGCAAATTGCTATAACCAAGAAAAACACATTATAGTAAATGAGAGTCAAGTTTGTTTTTAGAATAGGGGCGTGACCATGGATAACATGCACACCCAAAAATTTGAAGGAAAGTGTAATAAGGGATTTGATTATAAAGTTTTTCAAAAGGACACTTATGATTGAGTAATGGATTAGGAAGTCGATTTATGAGATATACTGCAGTGCTAACAGCTTTATCCCAAAATTTATGTGGAACCGATGCATGATGAAGAAGAGCTAAGGCGGTTTCAACTATATGTCTATGTCTTCTCTCAGCAGAGTCATTTTGTTCTGGAGTGTGAGGACAAAAAACTCGATGAACAATTCCATAAGAGACAAGATAACGATGGAGAGCTTGATATTCACCTCCCCAATTAGAATGAAAAGAGAGTATTTTATGATTAAAATATCGTTCAACTTGAATTTGAAAATTACAGAACATATCAAATAAATCATATTTCCTTCTCATAGGATAGAGCCAAGTATATTTACTAAAATAATCAATGAAGGTAACATAATATTAGAAACCTTGATTAGACAAAATAGGTGCAGGGCCCCAAACATCAGAATGGATTATTTTAAGTAGAAAATTAGAAACATGATCAGATGAAGAGAAAGGTAGCTTATGACTTTTAGATTCCATACAGACCCTACATGAATGAGATGGAGAGGAGGTAATGGAAGTAGGTAAATCATACCTATTGATGATTGACTGAACAATACGAAGGGAAGGATGACCAAGTCGAGCATGCCAAGTTGGTTTATTTGTGTGTTCACCAACAAAAGCTTTAATTAAAGAACTTTGACTCCCAAGGTGTAGCACAGATGGTGGGCGCATGACATCTCTGGCGCAATGACCAAGAGTCGATTCTCAGGAACTGATGACTTGGAGTTTACCCCACTATGCGCCTGATGCCTATGTACCTGCATGTACCTCTCTCCATATCCGTGGGATCGACACTAGGAGGGTCATTAATGTAGCGGATCTATAATTTTTTTTATTGAAGAACTTTGAAGATAGTAGAGGTCATTTTGTATTCTCTCATAAAATATAATAGCATTTATTCCTTTATCCTTTATAAGATAATGATTATGATGAAACTTAAAAATGACATTATTATCAAGACAAAACTGATGTATAGAAAGTAAATTTTTAGTGATAGATGGAACATGAAAGACATTGTGCATATGAAAAGTTCGATTAGATATATGAACATATGTGTTTCTAAGATTAGCAATTTGCAAACCTAAACCATCGCATACTTAAACCGTATATGAGTCATAATATGACATTATAGCTGTAAGAATATTATAATCTGATGTGACATGATGAGTTGCTCCAGTGTCAAGATATCAATCAGTAGATGAAAACTCTGGGATTTTACCACAAGTAGGCACGGACGAGAGGACTTTAGGATATACTTGTGAAATAGATGGTTGTCTTGAGGCTGTAAGACCACCAATGAAATTTGAGTCAAATTGACTAAGACATTGAATATCAAAATGTCTTTTTCCGAGACAAATTTTACATTTTACCCGAGACCAATCAAGTCTTTTAGGGTATATATTTCTAGTATGACTAGCGATATGACAAATCTGACATCGGTCTGAACTTTGCTTTTGGCATCTTTGATGTCGTTGAGTATTTGACATCTAAAGTAAAAAAAAAATAACTTGTCCGGTGGTCGTGGGATGAAAATCACAGAGACAGAATCATTAAGGAAACTTTTTTTTGGAAAAGAAACAAAGAGGTTGGCGGCAGAATAAAATAAGTATTTTTCGTTTGTTATGGAAATCAGTGAAGAAAAAGAAAATTAAAGCACATAGGAGAGAAGAAGAGGTTTGAGGGAAAAAAATTAAAAAAGATTCGTCGTTTATTAGATCTCCACCTTAAGAAGTTGAGGGAAGATAAAAAGATTTGGCTCTGATATCATGAAAAAAGAAGAATAGGGAGAGAACAAGAAATAATATGAGAATAATAAAATATATTATTCATTGATATTTACCCTAAGTACAATACAATATATAATATTCAAAAAGTACTTAATTAATTGACCCATTAATAAATAATAAAATTATTCTAAGAATAATTCTGAGAATTATTCTAATAATTATGACAGAATTATTAGAATAATCTAAATATTAATTTAATTTAATTTGATAATTTAATCCAATTCATTTTGATAATTCTTTTTATTATCTCTTTTGCTTTTTACCATCACATCAGATGCAAAAATCCATAATACGTGTTCCAAATTATTCTATAGGCATGTATATCTGAGTTGCATGACTTCGATAGATGTTTTGATCTGAAAATACTTTGTAAGAAGAACAGAAGCAAAGCGATTTATAAATGCATAGAAGAATACCAAACAAAAAAAAAACTTTCAAGATTTCGTTTCTTAAACAATATAAGTTCCTCGTAGGTTTGCAGCCATTCTACAATCTTAGCACCTTCAAACATCGCACGGACTAATCCTATGTACGAAATCTGTAAAACAAAATACATAAATAAATTTCCTGCAACAAAATCAATATGGGATGGGACCACGCAGGGGCAGTGACCCATTGGGCGATTGGGACACGCAGGGTGCGACGTTCGCCCCATCGGGCAGGCAACCGAAATGCGCATGAGGCAACATATGACCAGGACGCGGAGGAGACAGGACGTGAGTGGCGTCGCGCGACCAGCACCCGGAGGGGGGAGCACGCGAGCGGGATGCTCAGGGGCCAACGCCGCCATCACCTAACGATCTCTCTGCAGGAGCTAACGCCACCGTCGGAGGGCCCCTCCGCAAAGGCGTCATGTGGCCTTGCTGTGCATGCATCGCGCGGGCCAAGTTGGGACTGTGAGCAAATAATCCGGATAAATTCAAATAAATTGGACATGATAAATTTTAGTTATAACGTTTCGTTTAATATTTTTGATAACTTAGCATTTCCTAGTTTATAGCTTACGTGGCATTATTTCTATGGTTTAAGTGATGTAAGATCTTATCACTTGTGGTGTATATATACAACACAAATGTGAATGGAAACAGCAGCACGGCAAGATTAATTTTTCCCAAGCTACTCCGTCCTTTTTTGTTTTGTTTTTTTTACCTTCTTTAGTGTTTATGTGTGTATTGTCGGGGTGCTGCTCTTAGATTCTGAACCAACAATTGGTATCAGAGCTTTGGTAGTATAAGACACCCAAGAATCTACAATTCTACCAAAATGTCGGGCATCCCACAAGCTGCTGTGAAGGAGAACGGCGGAGTGTCATTTCCCTTTCCGATGCTAAGTCCTCACAATTATACTGTGTGGACAATAAAGACAGAGGCGATCCTTGATGCCCAGGGAGTCTGGGAGGCGGTGGAGCCAGCGGAAGGAACCCAGGTGGATGCAAAGAAGGACAAAAAGGCACGCGCATACATCTTGCAGTGTGTCCCCGAAGACATCCTTATCCAAATTGCAACAAAGAAGACGGCGAAAGATGTCTGGGACAGCCTGAAGACGAGATATCTTGGTAGTGATCGGGTGAAGAAGGCACGTGTACAAACATTGAAGAGCGAGTTTGACGCTCTCCGGATGAAAGAGACCGAAACGATTGATGAGTTTGCTGGCAAACTCAGCGCCCTAAGCAGCAAGTTCTCCACCCTTGGTACCACGCTTGAAGATTCCTCGTTGGTAAAAAAATTGCTCGATTCTGTCCCTGATAAATTCTTTCCTATTATTGCTGGTATTGAGCAATTCTACGACCTTGAGTCTATACCATTTGAGGAGGCTATAGGGCGACTAAAGGCGTACGAAGAATGAACGCTACGACTACGCAGCAACACCAACGGCACTGAAGGTGAGCTCCTATTAACTCATGCCGAATGGCAAATGCGACAGAAGGGGAGCAACGTGGACATTTCGTCAGGAGGAAAGGGGCGTGGGTCCAGCAGCCCTAGTCATGGGCGTGGGCGTGGGCGAGGGCGCGGTCGTGGTCGTGGTACACAGCACCAAGATAGTGCAGGAGGCACTAGCGGCAACAACAGTGGCACTCGTGGCAAGAGACACATAAAATGCTTCAATTGTGAGAAAATGGGGCATTATGCGTCTGAATGCTACAGCAAGCGTCGTGGAGATGAGGCTCACCTCACTTGCGCCACGGATGAAGAGCCAGCACTAATGATGACCATGTTCCACGAAGAATCTCAGCAGCAGGGTACCATTCTGCTCAGTGAAGAGAGGTTGCTACCGGAGGTGTACCGGGGCGTCAAGAAAGGTGAAGACAAAGACGTTTGGTACCTTGACAATGGTGCCAGCAATCACATGACTGGACATCGCGAGAAGTTTCAAGAACTAGATGAAACTATCACCGGGAGGGTGAGGTTTGGCGATGGATCAACCATTGAGATCATGGGCAAGGGGACGGCTGTGTTCGAATGCAAGAACGGCGATCAGAAGACCCTCCACGAGGTATACTACATTCCGAAACTTTGTAGTAATATCATAAGCCTTGGTCAGTTGACAGAAGCTGGGAACGAGGTGCACATGGAAGGAGATATCATGAAGGTGATTGATAGGAGCGGGAAGCTCTTGATGCTGGTAAAGCGAACGCAAAATCGCTTGTACAAGATAACCTTGAAGACATTCAAGCAAGTCTGCCTCCAAGCAAGCCTAGAAGACCCCACCTGGTTATGGCATGCAAGGCTCGGACATGTAAACTTTCATGACTTGAAGCTGTTGGGGGAGAAGAAATTGGCGGTTGGTGTGCCACTATTGCCCCAGACGAACAAGCTTTGCGAGGTGTGTGTGATCTCCAAACATGCAAGATCGTCATTCCCGCACCAAGCAAACTTTAGAGCGACGAAGCCGTTGGAACTTCTCCATGCTGATATCTGCGGGACAATTTCACCAAGTACACTTGCTGGTAACAAGTATTTCTTTTTGATTGTTGATGATTGCACAAGGTGGATGTGGGTATTTGTCTTGACAGCAAAGAAAGATGCATTCCAAGCATTCAAGAAGTTCAAGTCCGTGATGGAGAACACGACTGAGTACAAGATCAAGACACTTCGGACAGACCGTGGCGGTGAGTTTCTATCCACGGATTTCACTCGATTCTGTGAAAATGAAGGAATTGAGAGGCATCTTTCGGCTCCCTACACACCCCAACAGAATGGCGTTGTGGAGCGTCGTAACCGCACAGTGATGGCTATGGCAAGATCTCTCCTCAAGGGTACACATATGCCGGCAAGGTTCTGGGGAGAGGCGGTTAGGCATGCTGTCTATCTGCTAAACCGTCTCCCAACTAAAGCGCTAGGAGAACGTACTCCATTTGAAGCTTGGATGGGGAGAAAGCCACATCTTGCCCACTTGAAGGTGTTTGGTTGTATTGCCTATGCAAAAAATACAACCCCTCACCTTAAGAAACTTGACGACAGAAGCTCACCTATGGTATACTTAGGAGTCGAAGAAGGCTGCAAAGCTTATCGTCTATTTGATCCAAGGCATAACAAGCTACAAGTAAGTAGAGATGTAATATTTCAAGAAAATAGTGAATGGACATGGAACGCAGGTGCTGATAAAGAAGACTTACCTGAGTTTGTGGTGTGAATGCATTCAACACCGACGAGGTGATTGTTACTGCAGACATTGAGGCAGCGGCGGAAGATGTCACACCATCATCAAGTCTATCTACCCCATCTTCAACAAGAGCATCAAGTCCGTCTACACCATCATCGAACACCCAAGCAACTACCTCACCCGAGTCTCATGAAGGGCCAGTCCGTTATAGGTCCATTGCCGATATCTATGCCAACACTGAGAAAATAGTTGGTATTGATGAAGAGGAGAATGAGGTAATGCTGATGATGTCAGAAGAGCCAACCTGTTACCAAGAAGCTGCAACCGAGGCTTGCTGGTACGAAGCAATGGAGGAAGAACTGAAGACTATTGAGATGAACAAGACATGGACCCTAACTGAGCTCCCATTAGGCCACAAACCTATCGGCCTAAAATGGGTGTTCAAACTAAAGAAAGATTCAGCTGGAAAAGTGGTCAAGCATAAAGCAAGATTAGTTGCTAAAGGCTATGTGCAAAAACAAGGCATCGACTTTGAAGAGGTATTTGCACCTGTCGCTAGACTTGATACTATTCGAGTCATTCTTGCACTTGCAGCAAATCAAGGCTGGGAGGTACACCATCTAGACGTGAAGTCGGAATTTCTGAACGGAGAGCTGGAAGAAGAAATATATGTCACTCAACCAGAAGGATTTGAAATACAAAATCAGAAACACAAGGTGTACAGGTTATCCAAGGCCCTCTATGGACTGCGGCAGGCTCCACGAGCTTGGAACATGCGGCTGAACAGGAGTCTGAAAGAGCTCGACTTCAAAAAATGCAATCAAGAACATGCAGTATATACAAGAGGTAAAAGAGAAGCTAGTATACTTGTTGGAGTGTATGTTGACGATCTCATCGTGACAGGAAGGAGCACAGAAGGAATAAACAAGTTCAAACAACAAATGATGACAGAATTTGAGATGAGTGATTTGGGTCTTCTCTCCTACTACTTAGGAATTGAAGTGGAACAACAGAAGAGCCGAATTTTACTTAGACAATCAGCCTATGCCAAGAAAATTCTATCTCAATTCCAGATGGCAGACTGTAATGCCACAAAGCAGCCGATGGAACCCAAGACACAACTGCATAAAGACCTGGAAGGGACCCCAATTGATGCCACGGAGTACAGGCGCGTCATTGGCTGTCTAAGATATCTGTTACACACACGGCCAGACTTATCATATTCTGTCGGCATGGCGAGCAGATACATGGAAAAGCCTACAAGCATGCATCATAAGGTGGTCAAACAGATCCTCAGGTATTTGAAAGGTACAATCTATTTTGGACTTGCTTACACAAAGGGACCCCAGGAAATTAGTATATTCGGCTACTCGGACAGCGATTTAGCCGGCGATCTCGACGGGAGGAAAAGCACAAGTGGAATGGCTTTCTACTTTAATGAAAGTCTGGTGTCCTGGAACTCACAGAAGCAGAAGACAGTGGCGCTTTCATCTTCTGAGGCAGAATTCATGGCAGCCACAACTGCAACCTGTCAAGCTTTGTGGTTAAGAAGCCTTGTCAGTGAATTAACCGGTGAAGAGCCAAAACCGGTGACTTTGTTTGTCGACAACAAATCCGCCATAGCTCTCATGAAGAATCCGGTATTTCATGGTCGAAGTAAGCATATAGATACAAAGTTTCATTTTATCAGAAAATGTGTTGAGAAAGGACAGATTGTGGTTGAGTTCGTCAACACCGGAGAACAACGAGCCGATGTATTAACTAAAGCACTACCAGGAGTAAAGTTAGCTGCTATGCGACAATTACTTGGCGTCTATGATTTACAGTCATGTCCGGATTAGGGGGAGTAATGTGAGCAAATAATCCGGATAAATTCAAATAAATCGGACATGATAAGTTTTAGTTATAACGTTTCGTTTAATATTTTTGATAACTTAGCCTTTCCTAGTTTATAGCTTACGTGGCATTATTTCTATGGTTTAAGTGATGTAAGATCTTATCACTTGTGGTGTATATATACAACACAAATGTGAATGGAAACAGCAGCACGGCAAGATTAATTTTTCCCAAGCTACTCCGTCCTTTTTTGTTTTGTTTTTTTTATCTTCTTTAGTGTTTATGTGTGTATTGTCGGAGTGCTGCTCTTAGATTCTGAACCAACAGGGACACCATCACGATGAATTTCAATTCTATTACAATTATTTCAATTTCGCCGCTAATCTCTACGACAAAATTTAAATTCATGGCAAAATTTACTATGATTTTTAATTTTATCTTAAAATTTGCCACATATTTACTTTTGTCACAAAATATGCCACTAATTTCATTTTCATAACAAAATTTGAGATGAATTTCAGTTTCATGACAAAATTTGTGAAGAATTATAATTTTGTAGTAAAATTTATGATAAATTTTAAATTTATAGAGATGTAGTAATCATTATTGAAACGGTACAGCTGGATCCTATAATATATTTTTTTCAGAGAATAATTTAGTATTAGCACAGTATCTTGATAGATCAATTTATTGAGGTTTATCAAAGTTCTACACTGATCATGACAATCCTTCTTCTTTATCATCTAAGCTGGGGATCAAGGTGGAGTCATTTGTTATTAATATATTTTCTATCCACTAATCAGAAAATCAAAAAACATAAGGATATCTCAAATTATAGATATATATATATATATACCCCTCACACCCTTGGGTGAGCGACCATGGGCGACATCCGACATAAGCGATATGACGCAATCAAAATCTAATTTTTTTTTAATCTCTCTTATCTACATTCAATAACTTTTCTATTTTTCCTCTTAAATTAAAATAAAATTCTTTCTTCTCTCGTCTTTATTGCATGACACAATTAATATGATGCTAGTTTTTAAAAATCAGCAACACAACTTACTTACATCAACCACCGCTAAGATGTTGGGCGGTGTTGATTTTTAATTTTAAAACCAATACCAACAGTTTGGTTGGTTTTACTTGGTTCAGAGTCTTTGACGACTCCTACTCCAAGACCTAAGTCCCGCAGACCTATCGATGGGTAATCCATTAATAACCTCTTTCGGAACCTTCGAAAGAGAGGATCAAGTATAATAAAAATCAGGACAAGTGTAACACGCTTCATTTTCTTTTTCTACAGAAATTAAGTACAATAAAGAACTTCATTACCCAACACCTTCAAAGATGATCAGATCAGATTTGGTATTGGACGACTCCTCAATGGCAATCGAGCGCAGTAGTGTCGTAGCAGAGCAACAATGCAAAGCTGGTGCAGTCGGAACGTCAAACGGACGTGTAGAAGTTTGTAGAAGAGTTGTTCTTGAAGCCTTGGTTGAGATGTTCTTTTATTGATCAGCATTGAAGGTGCCTTCCATAGCCTTGAAAACGTCTTCCATCAGCTAAAGTTTGTCCTGAATAGCTCACCTTTTATCATCAACGAAGTCTGATTTTATCCGATTGAAGGCACCTTCTAAGCTCCCAAATGCACCTTCCATGAACCGTACCTATGACATCTTCCATCTCCGAGAAGGTGCCTCGGGTATTGTTCACCCAAGTCAACTTGTGTTCTTTTTGCCCTGTAAGTTCATGTTACCCAAAGTAAATAGTAACATGCAAAATAGAGTTAGCACAATAAAAATAATATTGATTGGTAATTAAATCATGTCTCTCTAAGATCAAGATTTAGTCAATGTCTCAATTTAGTTTCCGAAATGAATCTAAATTGGACCAACGCCTACTGTTCCCTCAATCGGAACGTGTCTTCACTAAGTCACTCTCCTATAGTGACTTACCTCCACTTACCTGTCAAATATCTGATCCTCCAGATCTGTTTAGACTTTTTCTGGTCTTGCTTAGTATCTGACTAAGCTTATCTACTAAGATTTATCTGCAACACCGAGTTAACACAATAAATATAGAATAGTAAAGAAAAATAGTGTTAGCATTATTAATAATTCGCTAGTCTGGTTGACCGATCACACATGCTTGGAGTTTACTCTTCTAAGACTTTTCATTACCTAGGGTTACCTTCCCTTAAGATTATCCAAGTTCACTCACTAAGATTTCCATTGTCTGGCTTCAGTCACCAGGACTTCTACCACCTAACTTCACTCACTAGGGTCTGACTTCACTCACCAGGACTTCCACTACCTAACTTTACTCACTATGATCCAACTTCACTCACCAGGACTTCCACCACCTAGCTTCACTCACTAAGGTCTGGCTTCACTTACTAAGACTTCTCCTTGTCTAACCTCTAGTTAAGACTAGTTACTTAGTAGACTTCTCACCTACCTTACCCTTGCTAGTTATCTAGTTTTGATTAGACTTCTCTCTTATAAACATCAAGTCCTATTTGAATCAACCCATGATCAAATTGACCAGACTTAAGTGCATTGTCAAACATCGAAACCCTAGAGGTCGATTGCACCAACACTAATTGTCCAAATAACTGCTACACATTATAGCAGTTACTTGTACAGATAGCTGTTACGCGTTATAGCAGTTAGGGCTTGTACATTGGATCATAAACCTTAATAAAAAATATTGACCAAACAATCTTTTCTCACAATGCGAATAATCTTTTTTTTTTTGATAAATTTTAATTTTTTGTGATGTATATATATATATATACAAAGTTGATATCCTGCGCACCTGCACAGTGCACGACTGTGCGCGCACAGGATATCACTGATTTTAGTTTTTTTTATTTTTTTAAAATTTTTGAATTAAAAAATTAATTAAAATATTTTTTTAAAATTTTATTTTTAGGATTCAGACTTTGGGTTGTAGTATCAAAGTTTTTTTTTTTTTAGATTTTACCTCTAGGATTCAGGCTTTGGGTTATAGTATCAAAGCTATTTAGGGTTCAGGCTTTGGGTTTTAGTATCAAAGCTATTTTTTTTAGATTTTACCTCTAGGATTCAGGCTTTGGGTTATAGTATCAAAGCTATTATTTTTTTTTTAGATTTTACCTCTAGGGTTCAAGCTTTGAGTTATAGTATCAAAGCTATTTTTTTTTAGATTTTACCTCTAGGTTCAGGCTTCCCAATTAGGTTATAGTGTTTGGTTTTTTTAAAAAAAATTAAAATAAAATTAATTTAAGTATTTATTGAGTATTGTAATATGTTGAGGGAATATATTAATGTATTAAAAATTTATATAAGGAAATGTTAATTTTTTTAATTAATTTTTTAAATTTAAAATATTAAAAAATAAATAAAAAAAGAAAGTTATTACTTGATCTCCTGCGTGACGCGCAAAGTCACGCATTGTGCGCGTCGCACAGGAGATCAAAACTATATATATATATATATATATATATTTGTAATAAGATTTTTGAAATTTTTACTAATTTGGTAAAAAAATATATTTAAAATTAGTTAAATTACTGCACACAGTAGCTGCTACACATTGTAAATGCTACTGTCCAAGTAACTACTACATGTTTTAGCAACTACTGTCCACGTAATTGCTACATGTTATGGTAGCTACTGTCCAAATGTAATTGCTACACATTGTAGTAGCCAAATGTAGCTGTTATATGTTGTAGCAACTATTGTCCAAGGTGATACTAGTTTTTAAATGCTCAAATGCTCACGTCGTGTAGTTGGGGTGGAGGAGAAAAAATGACGAGTAAGGGTTTATAAACCATGGGGTCGTTTGCGCCTGGTCGTCCGATCAAGGGTTGCGCAAAACAAAGATAAGATCTGGCTGTTGAATTTGAAGCGGCGCCTGTCGCATCAACCGAGGATGTCCGCCTATCACATCAAGCATGCGGCGGCAGAAAGTGGGGAACGTGGCGGTCAGGGATAGGGAGGCATTAACGCAAATTAATTAAAAGACATGGGAGGTGCGTTCGACAATAATGATCGAAAATTTACACGATCGTCGAGAAATTATGAGTACGTCAACAGCCATGCAACGTGCACTTGAGGAAGCGACGGAGAATGGAAAGTTCGCTAAGTGTCACCGCTATACATCTCGATCGGCAAATGATTAAGAAGCAGCCAAGCAACAACAACACCGACCTAGATCATGGCCGAACGGAGGCTCGGAACCTGTGTAAAGTCAAGCAAGAACTTAAACCCCGGTTCAACAAAAGATGAGTCGATCAGTAGTGCCATAGCAGCAAGTGCCCAAGGGGGAGGTGATGTCGCTAGGGGTGCTACTCGTCTAGTCAGTCGGACTTATAGTCTCCTTCGACTAGACTTGAGAGGAAGGCTTGTGATACAGTGGTCAGAAGAATGTGGAGGTCAAAATCAAGATGGTCAAAGTTATAGGTGGTCAATGTCGTGGGGCTGAGCAGATCCAACGTGACACCACCGACCCAACCTAATGGCTCGATCGGCCCGCACCCCAGTTAAACAAAACAGGCGGTCGAGCGGGACGATTACATAAAGTACACTGGGCACTCAGCGAATCAAAAGGAAGCTAGCCCAACCAGACCACCTGTCCGACTGGGCAACAGGCAACCAACTAAGCCAGGTGACCATGGAGTCTAGCCCGACCAGACCGCTTGGTCGGCCAGGCACGAGGCAGCTTACTACGGAGAGCGATCAAGAAGGCATCCAGGAATGATCGGTCGGAGGCTCATGGCCGAGCGGCCCCCTCACTCGGCCAAACAGTGGGACCTCCGACTTAGCACATCATATCCTTCTGGGAGTTAACGCCAATAACAGTGAGGCATGCCCAACAGGTAAATCGTACGGGAAAACTTCTATTGTCATTTCAGGGAGCTGAACACCTTGTTAAGTTATGATTTTAGAGGCACTTTCATGACAAGTCTTTTCATATGAAACTTAGGACAGCATGCCTGCCTGGGAAAGCGAGTACACAAGTTACCGACGCTCTATATAAAGGTGGGGTCCAAGCACCCAAGGAGGTACGCGCACAACTATCACCTGCATCTACATTACTCTACTATTTTTCCGGTGACTGACTTAAGAATCGGAGGGTCAACACTAGGGGCTCCATCCCTGACTCGGCACTGACATTTTTTGTGTTACAGAATGGAGCGAAATCTTCACAAAGTCAACCTAAAAGTCACCTACATAGTTAGTCGTCTTCGTCATTTTTCAGACAGGATCAACATCAATTGCTCATGCATTACTTGTTAGCTGTATGTGGATCAAAATAATTGTAATGATATTAGTGTATTAGCTTTAAATTTTAAATTTAGAAATAGGAAAAATAAAGAAAGAAAGGAGTAGGGTTTATAAACTTATCTAAATGTCGAAATTTAACTGATGAATTTATTATTGAGTTATAATAATTTCTAGATTTTATTAAAGATACGATGCATAAAAGCCCCATTTAAATCTTATTAATTCGGTTATAGAATTTTTTTTCGCCACATTTAAAACATATATTATACCCTTTCTAAGAAATAACTAGACATTATATTAATCCCCACGCAATATGAAATGCAGGACAATCTCATAAAATATATAAAAGTTTATCCATACAGTTGACCTTCTCTAGCTAGGAGGATCAAGACATCTAGATGATCAATAATTCTCACGTTTCTTTGAAAACTTGTGATTTTTAATAATTTATTTTCAATCGTGTCGCGTTAAAGAGTCAAAATTTACAAATAAATATCCTTTAAAATTTTTATCAACTGAGACTTTTTACAAGATTAGACCAACACAGTCGTAATATATAGAAGTTTCAACAACGTAACCAATAGGGTGGTTATTATTGACCTGACTTTTTCTTCTTCTTTTTTGTGATATCTGATTGATCTATTTCTTTTTCTCCATTTCTTGTCTCGACGACCAACTCAAAGTTTGCCAATTTTTAAAAGGGGACCACACGCGTATTCTTAATGTAGATAATTAAGTTTCAACAACCAGTAGGTGGTTATGATTGACCTGACTTTGTTTTTTTGTTTTTTTTTTAATCTTATTGGCCTATTTATTTTTCTATATTTCTTATTTCTTCGTTTAGACTATGCTATGCGTGTCAAATATAACTAACGTATATTTAATCATATTTTATAGGAAGTAAAATATCTTCTTAATTAGTCCGCATCACCCTTAGCTTATATAAGGTTGAAGGATGGATCCAATCCATATTCCATATCCATATTACGTAATTAGTAAATCAT